>NC_090179.1:30857628-31209969 GCF_024679245.1 Pseudorasbora parva | reverse complement strand
ATGAAAATTAATTAAAATTTTGAGGTAAAATCAAAGACATTGACTGAAAAACGTGAGGCAAGAAAATGTATAAATAGTAACGTAGAAGTTTACATGACAAATGTATGAAAAAGGTGGTTCCTGTTACTCTAACTCTTGAAAAATTCTAATAATGTTAATTTGCCTCAATATTGGTAAAAACTGTTTGTAAGATAAATTGGTGTTAATATGTTAAAAACCCTAGATGCTGGTGTTTTGGTTTCAAAAAGATAAGCTGGTGCAGAGCTGTAATAAAACAATTCGCTTATCTGAATCTGGCCCCACCATTTCTGGTGCTATGGCCAAACTTGCAAGAGTAACAGAGACTTAATCTGAGAAATTTGTAGTTTCTAAATTACTTGTATGGAAAAAAGACAAATATAAACTTATGATTAATTGAAAATGTGATCTCTGTCTAAGGATAGAGTTTAAAGGAAATGTTTGATGTCTTATTTGAAAAAAAAAAAAAAAAAATCAATTTCTAGCCAGATCTTATGCTGAGCTAGTGTGAGTAGTATAAAGTTTATGAAAACACAGTGAACCATCCTGAATAACTCAGAGTCTCTCTCTCTCATTCAAAACCAGCTCAATGCTGTTATCTGAGCCTGTGTCAGAGGTGATAAGATATTTCTAGTAAAAGCACAGTGCAACAGTTGAAAATCATAGAGACAGTGATTTGTTAAAAAGAGTGAGAGTGCCATTAGGAGGGCAATAATAAAGGTATAAGATGTTTTTAAATACAGATTTTTAATGAACTGCAATTTTTAAATAAATTATCCCATGACCAGTGACATCTTTGTCTAATCTTAGCCACCACCATGCACAGGACCAATGGATCAGGTCAGAGTCAACATGCAGGACATTAAATTGAATGGACAGTTGTTATGGCTAAATTCACTGAGTATAATCTACGCACTAATATGTTGCGGTTTCGAAGATTTAATTGATATCAGTGATTAAGTAGTGTTATGATTAACCTGTCTCCATGTTCTACCTATAGTTCGCAGACTAAATGGCTCTGGTGACTCTTGAATGCACTTTCCCCAAGGCTCCAGAAAAACATCTGATCCTTTTTAAGGGTCAAAGATCTCAAGCGATGACCAATGTGAATGAGGGTGATTCGCCGAAGACGGGTAAGATCCTCTTTTGGCCAGCGGGGGACGACCTAAGACATGGGGGTCACCGCCATTGGGCACTTCCAAGAAGGGAGGTGTTTTATGTGAGGTGTGTATGAGAGTTGAACCGATGTCTGTGAGGCCAGCAGCATCAGTAAGGGGGGACGCTGTGGTTGTAGGGGCCGAGAGTCCAGACAGGACACAGCATGGCCTGCCTTAATAATGGCTCCTCCATACCGCTCACTCAAATACCGCATTGTTTGTGAATGCCAGGGAAGACCCTGAGTGAAAGTTATGATGGTAAAGGTCATTCAAGAGCCAGCTGAGACCATGAGGTGGTTGTCAATAACTTTTGTGGAGACCAGAACAAAATTGCATTAACTGAATCAGTAAAACTGTGATATTGAACTAATATTTCCATATCATGAGTTTAATCCTGCAGGTCATTAGATATGGCAGAGGAGAATTTGAAGGCATGGTGGTGCCTAAAGATAAGGACAGCTGTTGAAGTTTAAAGAGGAGGTCTGGATAACAAAAGGTATTTAACAAAAGATAACTTGAAAGAATTCATAGCATAACTTATTTTGAGATTATATAGCTCTAATTGGAAAGTTAAACATTTAAATTTCTGATACAAATTTATTCTTTAAGGATAAACCAATTTCTACAACTTTGTGAAGGATAAAGGTTAATGAATTGAATATAAGAGACTATCCGTGTAAGAGAGAGAGAGACTGCTTGAGAAGGAGGAATGGTGCTCTGTCTGTCATCGTCCTGCTAAAGCTGAAACAAAAACAAAAGCAATGATATCAGAACCAAAACAACCCAGCTGACTTCTCTAAAAATGAAGGAATAATGAACAAACATGATTTGAAAATTGGTTAAGAAACCATGTAAGAACTGAGTTTAAATATTTTTTAGTTAAACACTAAAAGCAAATTTTGAGAATGAGCAATTCAAAATTATATGTTTAATGTGCGTATGTTTGTTGATGACTGCACTTTATGTTTTGTATGTGTTGGTTTGTGAAACTGTTCTGTCCTGAGAGTGTGTGTGAGGTCATTAACCTCTGGAATGAGTGTTTATCATTACAGAAGGGTTAAGGCAAACGACAACCTTTAAAGGAACTGCTAATTCTGAAGGAATCTGGAAAAGTTGATCCAGAACATGGGACGAGCTTTAAGTGGACTGGTATCCAGCTCTGTCTGTTACTGGTAATTATGACTAATTTTGTCATTTATGATGCTGATTTGAATTAATCTCTGGATTAGTTGAAGTGGAATTATAAAGTTAAAGATTGCCGTTTCTTAATGGGTTAAAAACCCGTGTCCAAATTTAACTGAGGGTTTAAATTGAAATAATGTCAATTGATTAGAAATGGTAAATATAAATGTTAGAAACTTGACGGCAGAGACAAAGTGACAAATTGGCTGAAGTCACTATCTAAATTATCCAGAGATTCCCTCATATTTCTGAAGGCAGAAGGGCGGCCAAAAAGATAACTTCTAAAAGAAAAAGTTTTTATTGTTTATCCCTTAAATGGATGCAGGACATTAGATGTCTAGTAATAATGTTAAAGGAGCATGTGACTAAGTTTTTCTGTGTGACTGGGATTGAGAGATAATGTAAAATTATATTTTGGTTTCTGTAGAGCAGTAGAGATAAGACTGAAACAATAATGATCACATGGTGCATCTGCACTGGAGACTTACTATTTTGATAAAGAATAATGTGACACGTTAAAACGAGAGAGAAATAGCCCTAACGATTAATGTTGTGAAAGTAAAACTTCTGACATAATTTATGAACACTTTACATCAAATTAAGTTAATATTGAACAATGACTGATTTTCAAAAATACAGATTGTTTTAAAACAGTTTTAAATAAATTGATGATGACAGTACAAATTTGAATACTTTATAAAGTAATATGGGAGATTATGGAAATTTGTAAGTTCTTGGTAAAATTATAACAATTTTGGTGTAAGTGGCAAAGGAAGGCTAGTGAGGATCTGATGAGAAGTATCACTGCCAGATGACATAAATCAACAGGGTTAAGATTTTGGTCATTTGGAGCTTACGCCTAAAGAGTTTTAATGGACAAGACATTGAAAGAAAAATGTTACTGTAAAGGAAACCCTAATGAATTGATTTTGAATGGTTTACTAAATAACATGGGTTTGAAAAGTTATTTTGAAAAATAATTTGTATTGAGTATGATTAAGCACAATGTCACAAGATAAAGATGTGAACAAGCTGAATGAATGTAATACAAATGGATAAATATGTCACTTTGAAGTTTTCAACATTAACAATTTTATGGTTATGTTCATTTAAGTTAAAAATGATGTGGGCTATCATGAGTGAAAACTGGATTTGATGGAAAAAGCAAGTGTAACAAAAAGGTTTGAGTATGTGGAAATCTATGTGGAAAAAAAAAAAAATGGAGTTATGAAAATGGGTTTAACAAGAAGGTTCTTGAGTAAAATCAGGGAAAAGCGATTGAAATGGATGTTATGAACATGTTTGAGAAAGAAATGAATAGGATGTGTAATTAAGATGGTACCTGTATGTAGACTGTAAACTGAAGGATGTTTTATGCAGAGACTGAATGTAATTGGATGGATTATGATGCCTATTTATTTTGTTTATTTTTATTTCAGACCACTATTGTTTTGAAGATGAAAAAGGTCTGTGTTTGATATAAGTGTATTTAAAATCCCTATTTTTAATTGAGATATCTTGGTATTTATAATGGGGTGGTATTTAACATGGGGTGCTAATGTAGTATGTCCTCCTGAGGATGAATATGTGCTTATTGTAATCAATCAAGCCATTGATAAAACCAAATTAGATGAGATTAATAATGGTTGAAGTTAAATCACTGAGGGGAAAAGAGAATTTCTTTTTTTTTCAAAGATTATAAACTAAAAAGTGGGGGGATGGAACATTATGAAGCGGCCTAAATTGGTAGACCAACTTTAGGGGGTCATTGGGACCCCAAAATTGGCCTTTAGGAGGGAGTGAAGGGGGGATTTTGAAATCCACTGCCGCTTCAATATACCTGTATATATTTATATCCTAATTAATTCATAATCAAAACTTTAATCAATATTTATCCTATATTATTATAATGATTCTATCCAGTTATGATTTTGTTTTAGTTTCTTTTTTCTAAAGTGTGTATTTGGTCTCTGAGGAGTGACTGAGGGTCTGGCCTAGAGATGTGTGATGTGTCACTAAACACTGGCAACAAGGTCGTGTGTTTGGATTTGAGGTATCACACACCCCTAACATGTCAGGAGTGCAGCAACAGGGTTTGCTCACTTAGCCCGGCTTCCAGATATGAAATATGGATTTGTCTTTCATTTAATTTATTATGTTTTATTCCTTTTATATTTTCTTTTACTGAAACACTAAAAAGTCAAGATGAATATTGCCTGTACTATTGTGTGTCCCTCTCACTAAAAGAAAGCACATGTTATCAGTATGTTTTGGTAAGAACTGGTTAAAACTGGAGCGTAATCAGCTCCAACCTTGGAGAGACTGTGTATCTGTGTATGTGCGCAATATTCTATGTTACAGATCAGAATGGTGTTCAATGGGCACCCTAAGAGATGGGTGGACTTGTTGTTCTGGGCAAGCTGGCGCCTGCTCCAGATCTGGAAGGTCACTACGGGCCTGATTCTGGGGTGAAAGCATCAACAAGTGACACGTCAGTGGAAACGTGCATCAGATTAACTGACTCGAGTGGAAATTTACCATGACTGTGCATTGTCTCTGAGCCAATCAGAACCATCCACATTGCAGTAATGACGTGGATAAGACCTTGAAAACGGTATAACTGTTGGGACAATTGTATGTACGATAGGGCGAGGCAACGAGACGGTGAGAGAGGGAGCGCGGCCTACGAACTCCTTGTGAGACTTGAAGCTGGCTTCTGCTTTTGAAACTGCAAACTATTCTTAAGTAAATTTTTCTTTTATTTAATTGCAATCCTGACTCTGTCTTCATTTCTTCACTACTGGTCCTGGGTCATAAGCTGTTAACCCCTAACAAAACACACACCATAGATCGCATACTCTATTGATAAATTAACTAACGTTATACACGATCGTGTTGTTTACTGATGTTTACTTACGCGACAATAGCCAACAACATAGACATTTGAAGCAGTTTTACTCACCGCCTGTTTCCAAAGCACGACCGTGAACCTTTATCGTTGGGACCGCTCCGTCAAAAACACACTTCTTTGGTAACTGTTGATTTTGTGAAGTCCTGACAGCATTGACCGTGGAGATCCACTTTTGCGACACGACTGAAGCAATGTTGTGAAGCTTCCTGTCATTTCTGGGTTCAAATCCGTTCAAATGCAGCACTGCCTTCCCGGAATGCTGTGCTGAAGCGTTGAAGTCGCTTGATGTCATCCATAGGAATAAAGTGGAGCGCGGCGTGACAGAAGTGTTGCACGGACGAGTGGATCTGCATCTGAGAGCAGTGTTTATGGGCGTGCATTTGCTCCCTCGCTCTAGTCATGCGCGTGCGTACCCTTCCGGGAGAAGAGCCCGTACGGCCCATACAAGGACATTCCACTTTATCGACATCAAGCGGACCCATACTCTGAAAATACTCTCCGAAACTTGTGAGAAACTGGAAGGAGTATTTTTGACACAGAAATACTCCATCAAACGTCCAACATTACTTTTTGAAATTTGTCTATGTTTAGGATGCGAATCCAACTCTTTAAAAGTGTAAAAAGCTCAGTATGCATGAAACAGCATTTCACCACCCTTTAAGGATGGCTCCTTATTTGTTCATGATTAGTTCATATCTTAACTAATCACGAGTTCATGTTGAATTAACTATTAATTAATGTATTAATACATGAAAATTCATGTCCTGTTATTGTAAAGTGTTAACACTTTACAATAACAGGACATGAATAAGCATGTATTAATACAACATGAATTCATGATTTGTTAAGATATGAACTAATCATGAACAAATGAGGAGCTATCCTTAATTAAGACATGAGTCATAATGATTCATGCATGAATACAGCAGCATTAACTACATGTTAGTACATGTTTGGTAATTAATGCATTAATTAACAAGTATGGGTAAACTAAATTAAACAGGCTCTCTAAGAAGGAATAACAAATATTTTGACTTTGAAATACATTTTCAAATGAATTATTGTCATAATTTAAACCCTTTTTATCAGAAGCTTCATCATAAATATTACTGAAAGCCAAGATTAGTTTTTCATTACTTTCACTGATCATCTAAATCTGCTATATTTGATATTTTCTCCTATATATCTCAAAAGGTCTCAGTCTGTTTTGTGATCTCTTTCTTATCAAACTAAACCTACTGTGACTTATAACAGTTTCTGAGGAATCAGTCCCCAAAAAATAGCCAGACAGGAAACAAGTAGTTATGTCCGGAAGTGAGGGAACGTCTGCTGGGATCCGTACAGTTCTCTCTCCACCCAGACATTGGCCATGATGATTCGGTACCTCCGTTCTCTTAACTGGGCTGAATACTAGTTATAGTTACATGTGAATTTTATAGTAAGTTTATGATAAATCATGAGCGAGCTGAATTTGGTAAGTAGTTAATAGTGAATTAATCATGAAGTCATGACACAATGACGCATTAACAAACTATGAGTTGATGTTAGTGTATGGTTAGTTAATAATGAATTAATCATGATGTGCCCCCTCAAATAAAGTCATGACAGAATGACGCATTAACAATCTATGAGTTGATGTTAGTGTATGGTTAGTTAATAATGAATTAATCAAGATGTGCCCCCTCAAGTAAAGTCATGACATAGTCATACATTAACAAGCCATGAGTTGATGTTAGTGTATGGTTAGTTAACCATGAGTTAGTAATGATGTGCCCCCTGAAGTAAAGTCATGACACTATAGCCCCGTTTCCACCAGAGGAACTTTACCCAGGAACTAGGAACTTTGGGTGGTACTTTGTGTGTTTAGACCGCAGGAACCAGGGTCTAAATGAAGTTCCGGGTAAATATTTCCCCCTCCAAACGGCCCTGCTCGCGAGGTAGTACTTTTTCAAAGTTCAGGAACTTTCGAGGGCGGGACTTGGGCGCTGAACATGCTGATTGGTTTAGCTCACGCAGCATTTTAGTTCAACCGGCATTTTTAAAAGTCTTTTGCGAGGTTCGTTCTGCGTTCAGTAATATCAGTCTTGCTCTCTGTCTGGTGGCGCGTGGTCGTCTCAGCCATCTCACGTTCAATGTCCGTAATAGCTGATAATAATATACATTGTCATTCTAAATCTAGCTTTACAAGCTTTCTGAATATGCTGCATGCTGCTGAATCTGCATATTAGTGTTCTTTTCTGTCGTTGTTAATTACCTCTTTAGTAAACCTATACATAACCAGCAAAAGCAGCACAGCTTGAATCTCTTCCATACTCGTTATTCTTTTTTTTTCACCATGTAAAGGACCTGACCGATTACTTTTAAGTGTGTGTCCTTACATGACGTGACGGCGCGCGCCGCGCTCATGTTGACGAGAGGAAAGTACATTTTTCTGAGGGGTAAACTTTTTATTTCGTAAGTTATGAAGATAATGTTGGAGTAATGACACAGCGTATATTGCCCCGGGCAGTTTTTACTTTAACTGCGCCTGACAGAAGATTTTTTTTTCTGAGATGATTATTACACTTTACAACAAATAGCTATAAATAATACTGTATTAGTCCTGGTGGCCGTTAAGAGTTGCTATGGCTACAGTTAACACACTCCAGCTGCTGGAGAAAACAGCGTTGACATTTTTGGTGCGGCAGACAAACTGCATGTGACAAAATGATTGCGATTGAAAGTCATCACATGTAAACACCAGATCGGTTTAGATAACGTCTCATGTAAACAGTTCACTAAATCTTTCAATCGGTACACTTAAAAATGATTACTGTCCTTCACTGATTTGGAGGAGCAGTCGCGCGCAGTCCTACATCACCGGACTAATTTGCCTAATCTTCACAGAACTTTATCGCGGTCGAAACGCAGACAGATGCAGGTCTGGGGGTGAGAAAAGTTCCTGTAAAAAAGTTCCTGGTACAAATTGTTCCGGGTAATTTTGGTGGAAACGGGGCTTATGATGCACTAATTATTCATTATTTACAAAATGAATTAACATATAAACAAAGAAACCTTATTCCTTTTCACCCCTGGTACAAAAAAATAAATAAAATATACAAAGTATTTGTAGGCTAGTTATTTTATTTATATAATTAAACTTATATGGACTTAAAATAAAGCCCAAACATACCTGTAAAGACACACACAAAGCACGTTTACATGTAAAGCAGAGCACATCCACCGGCTAATGCTAATCGAATCATAAACATTTAAACAATTAAAAAATACAGTTAATTACTGTACACACCTCCAGAAATATCCCAATAAAACAATCATACAAACATCTCTTAAATTATTATTTTGGTTTACCAAAGCAGTCGACATTATTATTTGATAAAATGCCAGCATTACCGCCACTAATGAATGTCCCACCAGAAATAAACCCTACATACTGTAGTTCCGGGAAGAAAATTATAGCTAAAAAAGAGTAAATGTAATTGAACTATAAAAATCAGATTTATAGGTTTATATACAGGTTTATATATCAAATGAAAATTATTAGTGGTAGTTAGTAGTCTATTTTCCACGTTTGATTAGACAAATCTGTGAAATTGATGGCTAAATAATCATGTTATTCGTCACAAAGCTGCAGATGGCAGATTTTAATACAGTTTACAGTTTAAATTATGACAGTATTAAATCACATGTTTAATTAAAAGTCAGAGTACTTCTTATTTATTTTAAGGAACCTGTTTGATTTAGTTTACCCATACATGTTAATTAATGCATTAATTACCAAACATGTACTAACATGTAATTAATGCTGCTGTATTCATGCATGAATCATTATGACTCATGTCTTAGTTCATGATAGCTCCTCATTTGTTCATGATTAGTTCATATCTTAACTAATCATGAGTTCATGTTGAATTAACTATTAATTCATGTATTAATACATGCTTATTCATGTCCTGTTATTGTAAAGTGTTACCGAGAATTGTCATTCAACAATAAAATAACGGGATCTTTGCGAAATGAATCCTAAAAGCCTTATACATACTATCAAGCATCATATATTCCAGATTTTTTACACATCTGGACAGTCCCAAAGTGTCCACGAATCAAGGTTCACAAAAATTATAATATACAGGCTGATAGAGTCATAGCATATGCGTGTGGTTGAAGATTTGTACCCCAATGTACCTTATGGGTCTTTAACAAGGCACTTAATAAAAAATAAAAAAAGTGTTAATAAAAGTGTTACGTGAAATATTAAAACTTTCACTTAAAAATTTGAAAATCTAGGACTGATTCCTCACTTTTTACGTCAATTACCGTTAGAATATCTTTCATAGCCCAGAATGGCTGCACAAAAGGTTGTCTGCCTTAGCCTACATTCAAATTGTGCCAAAATGAATGTGCCATATAGTTTTAGATGAAAATAGGTCAATAGCTTTCTGTAACAAAGTCCAGTTTCAGACCCCAAGTGCAGTTTTAATTTAAATACAAAAACAAAGACACGACTTATAGGCAAAACAACTAAATAAGATCAAAGCTCACCAACAGTAATTACAGCAAAACTAAGCTAGACAAAGACATATGGCAAATGGGCCTTATGCATTCACGTCATGAAATTACTATAACTACATAACATGTGGGACATCACTGATTTTAAAACCCTGCATAGGGCCCTGATATTGCCTAGCCCACTTAAAATGAAAAATACCTTCCTCGTCACAAATCATTAAACACTTATGGCCCTGATGTTTGTCCATTGACACAGATCAGGAGGAAAGAGAGCAGAAGGAGCCATTTCCAACAGCAGCTAATATTCAGAGCCATGATGACGAGCGATCATCGAGGTCATGAGAGGAACTGGACCGTCTCTTTTAAAGAGACTCATGCTAAAGGAGGTCCTTCAAAACATATGTATTGATCATCTGATTAATGATTCAACCATGTAAAATATATTATGTTTTTATATGAATTACATTTGTTAAAGAAGAGCTGTTGTACTTTTTTTTCTGTTGAAAATAGTAAAATGTACACATCATACCGTCTGAACAAACAATACACAGGACAAAAAACTGGTGACTGACCTGTTTCCCAAAACAAACAATACTGAAATCAAGGGTCAAGAATCACCTACACCCACTCAGAGTGAGAGAGTTACTGTAAATGTTTGTTTAAAGGTCCCGTTCTTCACGATTCCATCTTTCAAACTTTAGTTAGTGTGAAATTTTGCTGTTGGAGCATAGATAATACCTGTAAAATTATAAAGCTCAAAGTTCAATGCCAAGCGAGATATTTTATTTAACAGAAGTTCCCTTTCAAAGCCTACAGCGAACGGCCGGTTTGGACTACACCCCTGCACTTCCTTTCTTGAATGACATGACTAGAACCGTTTGTTGACTAACCCTCCCATAGATATCCATAATAAAGGCTTAGATGTCTCGTGCGCGCTGTTGGCCAATAGAGGTCGCTGTCCGCAACTGGCAGCCATCTTGTCACAGGCAGCTTGCTCACTCGTAACAGTGTGTTTTAATGGTGCATGTACTTTTAAATAACCATAACTTGCTCAATTTTCAACCGAGTTTCGTTTTGTCAGCGATGTAGTTATTACACTACATACTTATGAATAATTATAACCATGGACTTCAATATGAAAGTAACATTGAACAGAACAGATAGGTGCAATGAATATACATACACACAAGGTATTTATGTTAAATCAATATATAGGCTGCTAAAACTGTGTACTGAATGGCAACATGAGAAATGATATATATTTATACACATATACAGCTCTGAATTTTTTTTCAACAATAAACTTTAGTTTGCATGTTTTTTTGTTTTGTTTAATAAAAAAAAACAAATTATTTTATTATAATAGTGATATTCTTATTATAACAGTGAGTGTATATATATATATATATATATATATATATATATATATATATATATATATATATATATATATAAAATAAGAATATCACTATTATAATAAAATAATTTGTTTTTTTTTTAAATTAAACAAAACAAAAAAAATATGCAAACTAAGTTTATTTTAACTAGACAAAAGATTGGTTGTAAACCATTTGTAAATCCGTCAAGATTTCAGCGAGATAAGAGTATTTATGTTCGTACAGATCACTCATCTTACATCAGGTTCCACAGAGCCTGACAGAAAGCTTGCCTGTGAGCCAAGATGGCTGCCGGTGATGACGATGGTGACTCCGCCGTAAGACATCTAGCCTTTATTATGGATATCTATGCGCTAAGCTGCTGTCCAATCACAACACGGGAAGCGCTGGCCCAATCAGAACTCGTTACGTGTTTCTGAAGGAGGGACTTAATAGAACAAGGAAATCATCAGGCCGTTTTTAGGACCGAGAAACCAGCGCTGTACAGATAAGTAAATTGTGTGGAAAATACTGTGTTTTTTTAAACGCGAAACATGAACTCATGTTATATTGCACACTGTAAACATAATCAAAGCTTTGAAAACACGCGAAGAACGGGACCTTTAAAATGTGCAACACAACGGCAGTTAAAAAAAAACACACTGTTTGGGAAGCTTTCTTATATGTAATTGTTTATCTGGTTTTAAGATTATAGTCTGTCCTTTCCTGATTACCTGGCTGTGATAGGATGAGGGAAGTTTCTTATCTCTCAGTGATTTTGGGTAAATTTAATTATTATTTATTATTGGTATTTGTTCATATTTTTCTTTTTTTGTAATTTGTTTTGATGCTGTTCAGTTAATAATAAAGGACAGAATCATTATTATTTTACAGCATGAGGACCTACAATGGACATAAATTGCCCTCTTACAGTGTGTCAAGACAATATAAAAAAGCAGAGCTGAGATGAGATTTATAAAAAATAAAAATATAAATAAAAAGCACAAGATATAACCATTATAATCTTGTCTGATGTTGTCATAGCATGTAACTACTACACATTCAACAGTTCAAGCAGCTCACCAACTTGTTTTCATCATTTTTTATTATTTATGCTTTGAGATTTGATTAGTCATGTTCTCAAGAGACATAGCAAAAATCTGATGAGGATTTGGGGGTTTCAATTTAGGCTGATGTACTTGAAATATTTTTTTTTTTTGTCCAGGATAAACATTAAACATTGTAACATTAAACATTAGAGTGTTTAAACATCTTTATCCAAGCTGTACTATGAGGTGACGAACTTCAGCAGCTTCATTCACAGGGGAACGAGTATTCGGCCTCTGACTGATCACCTGAAGAAAAAGCGAGATGTTCACATTCATATAGTAATGGAAATCTGTACGTGGATTTAATATGAATAAACAATATGCATCACATGTTCAAATTAGTAGTATGTGCACATCCCAAAAGCTTTAGGCAGGTGCACGATCAGATTAAGCATTTCACTACAGAATAAGCAAAAGTCAACACAAAGCTGCTGACCCGAAGATGGTTTTCAACGGGTCGAAACGTTGCACATTTCAATAAAGTGATTTTTGGAAACAGCAGTAGCAGTGTGCCAACTTTGTTTGCTCTACATCACATGCTTGTGGTGTTGTATACGTTTCCTCATATATAGCACGGGCATATTAAATCTTACTTGTTTGGTAGTAATCGTACACTTTGACCACAGCTGGCTTGAGATTCTTTACTGGAAGAACCTGTTTCATTTGTATCTGGTAATTCAATGGACTATTTTTTGGGATCTGCAGGAGGAAAAAAAATGCGTTACAGATAAAACGTTTATGAATCAACCTAATGACATGAAAGCATATGAATGTTGCTGATCTCTCACCTCCTTCAAATAAACAATGACATGATCATCTTTGGAATCGACCCGTTCCACGAGTGATGCGTACGTTCCGGAAGAAGTCCCAAGCTGTGGAGAAGAAGTGATTGTTATTTTCTAAATAGGAAACACTAGAAATTTTACACATTTAGTGATGAATCACTCAAAAGCACCATTGATGTATCAGCTGTAAATCCAGATAAGAGTTTAATATCCACAATGACCATGTTAGTTCTTTCCTGTAGACCATCATATCTGGAAAACAGCAAAGGAAAAGGTTTGGTTCTTAAATGCCTCATATTAATTTACAAATAAGTGATAACAAAAGTTTGAATAACTAACAAGACACAGTTTTCATCACTCATATGATGTTTTTCAAGTGTTTAGTGTTGCAGTTTTAACTACTGAGATCCGCCTTTTCAGTTTATATAGCTTTTGTGTCTATTAAGATGTTTTCTTACTTGACAGTGAATTTCAGATTAAAATTTTGTCCCAATGTTTTGCAGTCTCCCTCAATATTAGCATCAACGCTCAATGTTTTAGCTTCAGTAGGAGTGGGAATGTTGTAGAACTGAACCATCTGAGAGAGTCAACACAAACAGAAAAAAATTAATAAACCATGTAAAGCAGAAGAAACAAGAGAGAAAGTGAGTGAGAGTAAATGAAGCTGAACGCATTGCAGACCTGCACAGACACACAGGTGGAGCCCTTCACTTCAAGGCTGTATTTGGCTGGAACGTTCTGCAGCTGCTTCTCCTGGTACAGTAACTTGTTGTCCTGATTGACATCAAAGTGGTGAGTGTCTCCTGCTGACTGTACAGTCACTGTGCTGGAGCCGTCAGAGCTGAACACTTTGGTGGCGTACAAAGACAGAGCCTGAAGTGCCACCACTGTGTCCTGGGAAATAAATGTGTTCAGTACTGTCACTGTTACTCATTCACACCAGCACATTCAGCAATAATGTGTTTGATTGGAGTAGTTTGAGAAACCTGTGTGGAGGAGAATCCTCCATAGGCATTCTGCTGCTTCACAAGCCAGCTGACAATCCTGTTAGCATAGCCCAGATCAGCTGTAGTGACTGAATCTGCAGTGAGAGCAGCTAGCAGCACATATGAGCTGATCTCCACTGCCAGAGAATCAGAGTCATCAGCAGATGCAGACTGAGACCAGTGGAGATGAGGCCCTTAAGAACAAAAGACACACACACATGACAAAAAAAAACAACAATAGTACAGTCATAAAAGACAACAAAAAGTCATCAGAAACAAACCTCTTACCATCTGAAATAGCAACATCCTCCAGTTTCTTGAAAAGCTGCTGTCGAGTGGCCGCGTCTCTAGCCAGACTGAAAGTGTAGGCGAGCAGAGCGGTGGTGTAAGTGTTTTTGACATCCTCAATGACGGACCTCAAACATGACAAACCTTTAGTGACGACAGGATCCTGTGACAAAAACAGACGCTGTGATGCTGTCATTTTTCTATAAGTTTATAATGTATTTCCTGTAGATGAACTTACTGTGACGGGAGTTTCCAGTTCAAGCAATGATGCAGTAATGTAGGCCGTCATGGTCACATTATCATTAACTCCACCCTGGAATATATGGGGAAAAGAAATAAATACAAATACCCAGTTTATACTTTGATCTAAGAACTGGTCACAAAAATTTTTAAGAAACAGGCAAAATACCTTCATTCTGTTGTTGAACAATTGTCCCTGTTGGATAAAACAGCCGTCTGTATCCCGTCTGCTTATTACCCAATTCTTTGCACTCTGAATAATTTGTGGATCGATGAATATGTATTGCTGTGCTTTGCCAAAGGACCTCAGCACAAAGGCAGTCAACCTGGTGGTTTGGAAGACATAATTAAAAAAAAAATGTCATCAGGTGTTTCAATTAATTTTTCTCATTGAAAAAAGAGTAATGGTGAAAATATATTTACCATGTATTCCCATCACCATAACCAAATGTGCTGTATGATCCATCAGAATGCTTGTAGTTCATTTGTCTCTGGTATCCTGTTTAGTGTGATATTGGTTAACACGTCAACAGTTTGTTTGGGTTGACTCAATGTGTCTGATTTTTCAACTTTACTGAATGATATTCACGTGTGTTGAAAAATGTATCATTTGGTATCAAGTCTCAGTATTTTCTTGACATGGTTGATGTCTCTCACCGCTCTTCAGGAAGCCTGTGGCTTTCTCTCTGATGGCTGAGGTGAGCTGCTCCGTGTTCTCCAGATACTGCAGAATGTAAATATTGGGAGAAAGAACAGCCATGTTTTGCTCTCCACAGCCGTATGGCATCCGTAATAATCCGTGAAGATTCCTCAGTGCCCGACCCAATATGTCTCCTATAAACCATAAACAAATGAAAGTCGCTAGAATTCCAAACCCAATCTCCACATTTCTGCTTGTATAAGTAAATATAGCTTACCAATGACTGAAACAGAGGATCTGGCTGATCCCTCTATCACATCTTTAGGAAGAGTCAGAGTCACTTCCTCTGAGAGACTGTCACCTATGAACCAGACAGACAGAAACACATGTCAGAGATCAGTCTGTTGTGTTCGACCACTAGGTTGAGGGTGTGTTTTTAGTCTAAGTGTGCGCATGTGTTGTGGAGTGAGTGGCACAGGACTAATAAAGTGGTGATCCGTTCAGCCGTGTGTGTGCTTCATGTTAAATAACTAACTGAACTACTCCGACATAACATTGGCGACGAGGATGGCTGAGTTTAGTTTACCACCACTGGCCCCTTTTCTTCCCGTGCCTGGTGAACCGCCTATTCCATGGGCGAGCTGGATTGATGGCTTCACAGTGTATCTCGAGGCCATAAACTATGATGATATATCTGATCGGAGGAAAATCACTTTGCTTCGTCACTGCCTCGGGGCTGAGGGACAGAGAATATACAAGCCTGCAGTATCGTTCTCAGAAACTGAAGATTTCGCGCCTCGATCGCCCCCCGGTAATGGTCCCAGTATACCTGCCCCTCTGTGTTTTCTAATGGACGCGAGGCAAACTAAACAATAAAATTACACTTCAAATATTTTTTCCTAAAGTTAGTTTATGTCATTGAAGGCACTTATCATCACGATGATTTCCTTTCAAGTGTTCGTTTTTAAAATAAGTTTAGTTTTAGTAAGTTATTTGTTGCTATAAAAACGGAGGGTGTGACGTCATGATTGACAGCTGAGATCGACGTCTTCTCTGAGTGAAGTTGTCACTGAGGCACTAACAGAATTTTTTCTGAATTTTTGGGAGCAGATTGGAGCTTTAGCTTTAATTCCTACATTTCCATAACTGATTATTTCACACCAACATAATAAATTGTTCTGCATCTGTGAGAGTGTGGGCTGGCTTTTGATAACGTGACAGTATTTCCTGCTCTACTTCCTGCTCTCTACTGCACAACTCCGGTCCCGAAATCGCTACTGCGCAGACTCGGTCCCAAGATGTCAGCGCCCTGCAGGCCCCCTGAAAGCTTCAAATCTGGCAAGCGGAAACGGATTATGTCGAGTCGTCCATATTTTTTTACAGTAAATGAGAATATATCGTGCTCTCGGGAATGCTGCGAGGAAGCGGTCTCTCTTCTCGCAGACCACTTCACTGGCCAACAGCAAATCATACTCCACCGATATAAACTACTCAAGCGTCTACAGCGACCAGGTGAGTCTGTGCAAGATTACGTGACTAATCTGCAGGGCCAGCCCGTAGCATAGGTGAAATAGGCAAATGCTAGGGGCGCCCCTCGTCCATAGGGGCACCAAAATGAGTGATTTTTCCGGTTTTATTACTGCTACATTTTATTAATATTAATTCAAAATATTACCCCCCAAAAAAACATTTTTCTGCATGAGGTGTAGCCTTCGTTTCTGCAGATAACCCACAATTCTTTACGTTGGTCGGTGCGGGCTGTTTATACATTGACCCGCGCATCACTGGTCTTTACTGACTGTATGTAAAACATATTGACAATTTTTTATCAGTTGAAAAAGCCCCATTCCCAGCCACCCCCCTCACACACACACACACACACACACACACACACACACACACACACACACACACACACACACACACACACACATTTGATATGTCCTCATAAACCACATTTATAGTGTAATACCAGTGTAATACCCATGTAGTTATACAAATTTGTGTCCTCATAAACCACATAAACAGGCTCACACACACACACACACACACACACACACACACACACACACACACACACACACACACACACACACACACACCACCACCACCACCACCACCACCACCACCACCACCAAAATTAACAAAGGTAAAAGGGTTCCAGCATTATCAGTGCTTGTTATCAATGCAGACTAACCATTTGGACACAGTAACCAGCTGCGAGTCTCTGTCTTTTCAGTCCCTTCCGCCTGCAGCATAAAACAATCACATCAACACATCATACTGACATAAGCAGCATTATGATCATGGGTAAATGATGTCTGAAATCTGTTTCACGTGCACTGACCTGTACGAGCAGACTTCGTGTGACTGTGTCAATGCGTCCTCTCTCTGGGACGCTCACAATCTCATTGTCACACACAGTCTGGGACGCCTCTGCTTCTGCACTGACTGTAATATTAATGGCTCCTACAACACAAGATATGTGTACGTGAATATACAACAGACACAAAGACTGAGAAACAATGATTCAGATGGGAAAACTCACCAAGAACAGACGGACTGAGGATCCATTGAAAGGTTTTTCTTCCATTAGCACATAGACAGGATGAATACTGATCATCAGAGGAGGCTTTGAGAGTGTAGTCTGAGGAAGGAGCTGGAGTCACTTTAACCTGTCAATCAACCACACATGATTAGAGACATATTTGATATGATTTGATTAGACTGAGTCTGAAATCTCACCATGATGCACTTGGACAGATAGTTGAAGACAGTGGCCTTCAGCTCAAAGATCTCCCCACGGATGATGGAGTAAGGCAAAGAGAGCTCCAGGAAGAAGGGCTGGAAAACTGTCAGCTGAGCCGGAGGAGCCAGACCCAGACCTTCAGAGGACAGACAGAAGGCCTCTGTCTCCCAAGAGGTGATGGTGTCAGGAACCGTGACAGAAACCTGAGCTGATCCAGATTCCCTGTGGAGGAATTACAACAATAGGCATGTTTTATTCTACCATTTTTCTTTTAATAAAAAACAATATTCAGCATTCAGAAGATTGAACTGAATTCAGAATGGAAAGCAAGCAAGGTATTTTCTGTCCCTGTGGCCATGAGGGTAGATGATGTATTAAAGATGATTAATAAGATAAATGTGATGATAAATGTCCTGATTAAGCTTTGCACACCCCACTTCAGCAAGTTCCCAGATCCACGTTTCTGGAAAGACAGTTCGAACCGTCACTGCTGGAGAAGGTCTGTCCATTCCAACAGAAGCAACCATTAAATACGATACCTCTGGAACAGGCATCACTGGAGGAAAAAAAAGTGATATTTTGTAGTTTCAAGGTGTGTGTGTGTGTGTGTGTGTGTGAATAGCACTTCAAAATAACCAAGTCTATATAAAGCTATAAGTAAATAACAAATGGAAGGCAGAACATAATTTTTCTCATGTACATCATTTTATTTTCATGTACAGATTTATTTTAGTGTTGTCAGTGAGTGCGTTTACATCCATGTTCTTAACCCGATTATGATTAATAAGCCGACAATTCATGTGATCATGTAAAGACGTTAATCCGTTTTCCTTTATCAGAGTAAGGACATAAACAGCTTAAGCATAAACCTATCATCACAGTTAGATTTGTATGCTGTCCAGTAAGTAAATTCATTAACTGGCTTTCTGTTGGCTTATTGAAGTGTGAGTGTGTGATGTGATAGGAACGGGTCCTTACTCTGGAATTAAGCGCATCCAGACAGAGTGAGCATTTTGCAGTAAGGGAGGTGGAACACTGTATATTGCAAACTCAGACTCTTTCTTGACCCAAAAAATTATAAAAGTGCTCTCATCTCAACAAAAGAAGAAGTGGAACAGTCAAAATACTGTATTTGTAACTGCATGAGAGGATTATATACTTTATGAGCAGTAAGCTTCCCTCTGAGGTGTTGCAATATCGTTCTGTTTTTAATGCTTTTTTTAACATACAACCAACATAAATTAAATACTCAGTCAGATATGCAAATTATTTTGCAATAGTGCTTAAGTAATGGAAAATGGTGGCCCAGGTTTCACAATTCAAAGGAAACTCTGACTGTTTTCGAAAATGTACATTATCACATAAGGTGCTAATGCAAGTACTACATCCAACCAGTTTGTCAGAGTTTTACCCATTATTACCCACAGCTTAACACATGTCTGCTAATAAAGCACTGTGCGCAAGAGCTGACATACTGTAGCTGCGATAGTCTAGTGGATTGAGCCCTCACTCCCAATGGGCATGGAACATCCTGGACCTGGTAAGCACGAAGAATGGTATTTACAATCCAGTGGGCCATTTTTTGTTCATAGCTGTTCAAATAATTTGAGGTTCTGCAACCGGTCCAGGTATATTGGCAAAGCGTGAACTGGACATAACAGAGATAGATCTGGGTCTCCCTCATCAGAAGGGACTGCTTGCAAGTTCACCACTTGGTCCAGAAGGGCACATATTTAGGCCGGTGTCTCAGGACAATGGAAGAGTAGGCTGGCTCAAATTCCTGGCACGAAACGGAGAAGGCTTGTAGATCCCCCACCCTCTTGACAAAGGTAATTGCAATTAGGAGTGTCATCTTTATACAGAGGCGCTAATCTCGACTGACTCCAAGAGTTCAAACAGATCTTTCTGCAGGTTCTGAAGGACCAGAGAGAGTTCCTAAGAGGGGATTAGGTGAGGTCTAGAAGGATTTAGCCTCCGTGTACCTATCCTGAACCTAATTATCAGGTCATTCTTTCCTAAGAACCTAGCACTGTGTTGTGATTAGCCATGATTACGCCCATGTACACCTTAAGGGAGGAGACCAACAGGTGCCTCTCTAGGCCCTGTTGAAGAAAGGCAAGCACAGACCCAACTACCCAACTCTGTATGTCTTCACCTCAGGAACCCCACCTTGTAGTGAAGAGATGGCACTTCAAGGCAAAGAGCCGCGTGGAAGAGGGGACTCTGGCGTGAGTGATGGTATCTATCACAGCAGGTGATAGTCCTCTGAATTCCTCCTTGTCCCATTCAGGAACCAGATTTGGGGGTTCCAAAGGTCTCGGTTGGTTGCCAGATTGTGCCCTACATCTGAGAAAGAAGGCCATTCCTCCAAGGAATCTGCCAGGAAGGGGCCCACACCATTAACGTGAACTCTAGTAAGATTAGTCTCCAGTCTGGTCGGGCCAGTAGGGTGCAACCAGTGGTGGAGGAAGTACTGAATCTCAGTACTTAAGCAAAAGTACAAATAACCAGAGCCATATTTACTTAAGTCAAGGTCAAGGTCAATTTATTTAAATAGCACATTTACAACAGCCACTCGACTGACCAAAGTGCTTTACAAAAAGCCAGATAAAAGTCCAAATAAAAAATTAAAAAATTAAAAATTAAATTAGCAGACAAAAAAATTATAATAATTAGAAAAGCAGCATTGGCAGAACAATAGAAGACTAGGAAAGGACGAGATAAATGCAGAACAAATTTAGGTGGTAACATAATACAGCAAAAAGGCAAAGAGTAATAAACTCAATATCAAAAGATAAGAAGGAAGTGATAAATTAAAGTGTCAAGTTAAGCGATAAAATAACAACAGACTTTAAATCAAAAGTAGTCAAAAAGCTTGAGAAAACAGGAAAGTTTGGTAACACTTTAGATTACGGCCCAGAAAGTATTGCATAATTAGAGTGAATATACAGCATAACTTTCGGTAATTATAGTGTAACTATAAAGTAAGTATATGGGAACAATATGTAATATTGAGGGAATAACGGGGTAACTATCAGGAAAATTGACAAGTATTTGTACTTCGTTACATTCCACCACTGGGTGCAACCATTAGGACTTGTTCTTCTTCCTCCCTGATCCTGAGTCTATGTAATCAGGCTCCCTAGGGGTAATGCATACTTGCGATCAGGGAATACCACAGTGGACAGTGGGAGGAATCCTGAGAAACGAACAGGTCTACCTGAGTTTTTCCATACTGACTTCATATCAGCTGGACCACTTGGGGATAAAGTCTCCACTTGGGAAAGGTTGGAGGAAACCCCATAAGCCTGATGCTTATGGCTGCCAGGGAAAGCATGGCTGCCAACCCATGGCTGGCTGTGAAGAAATTTACAAAACCATCTGTAAACTTGACAGGGGAAACTGAGCATGCTGAGGAATGAGAGGCACCTGGGGATTGATCCAGCGGCAGCACTTTCATTGTAGCCCTCAGCACTCATTGCCAAGGCCTCGTACCTGGAAGTTGAAGGAGCGGAACTCAGCTGGTAATTGAAAATGGCCTGCAAAGAGAAATAATCTAGAAGGACAGGGTCGGAACGTGCAGCTCTTTTAGAGGAATTCACTCTTTAAATAAGGAAATTGCCACTTTCAGAACAGTCACTGATGCACCCAGGGGATCTGGAGAGAGACTGCTGTTCCAGGCTGATGATCCAGCAGCAAGCAGTTCTTTGTTAAGGTGAAGGAAATTGCTGAGAAGCTGGCTTTGGCTCATAAAAACAAAACAAAGTGTGTAGTGCAGCCAACCCGTCTTATATGCCCTTATGTCAGGGGGGCATGGCCTAGCATACAAATTCCACAAGCTGGTTCCACTGACCTTTGTTTGGGGCTCTCGAGAGTGACACCTAGTGTCAGTATTTTGACACAACGTCGAAAGTGACCGAAAGAAAGGGAACTAATAGCCCCAGATTACATTTTTTTTCACTTAAAACACTTTTCCACATTTTCATAATTGTGAAATTAGGGGCCAAGCACCAAAGGTGCAGAGCCCATCTTGAAATCGTTAGATTTCTTATTATTATTCCGCCATTGAAGTCAATGGCAGCCCCATAGAACCACTTGCGGGAAGGTTATGAAATTTGGTACACTGATAGAGGTCAGTACCAGTAGCAAAATGAACCACATCAAATGTGGAGTCTCTAAATCATTCCCTCTAGCACCACCAACTGTCCAAATGGTTTATGCTAATAACTTTTGAACTTTTGGGCAAGATTTTTTTTTTTTATTCGATTACACCCTATGACGTCATTTTCCGTCATGTAAATTTCCCCCCATTTTTAATTAACTAAAAAACAACTTTTTTTAACTTAAGAACTTAAAGATTTACACGGAAATTGAACCAGATCATCTTCAGAACATGCTGACAAAAAGTTATGGAATTCAAGTTGATTCATCAAATCGTTTTTGATAAACGCGCAAACAAATTATATATCCAATTTTATCATGTCGGCCATTGTGGCTGTTAGCCATTTTGAATTAAGTGCTAAAATGCAGTATTTTATGAATGCATAAACGGATTGTTACGAAACTTGTTATGGGTCATCACTATGATGCCCTGAAGTAGCCTGATAAGTTTCGAAACATCTTAGCCACCTAGTGAAGATTTTTTTTCCTTCAAACGCTTATAAATTTGGCGGTGGTTGACATATTTTGATGGGATTAACTTTTTTGTCTCCTGAATACTTGCCGGCTCCAACGATACCAGATTTGCCAGGTTTTGATGTACAGTCCCTGACAAAAGTCTTGTCACTTGTGTACAAATTGACCTAAAGTGCCGCTGAAATATATTTCTAATCAAGATATTTTTACAAGAAATGGCTCATTTTAATCCCACCAGCTTTTGTGATAATGTTTCAGTGAAAAACTAAACTTTCAAAAAGTATTCTAATATTCACAGCTTGGTAAAGCCCATTGAGTCAATTCTTGCAAAGACATAAGTGTTGTCACCTTGTCATATGAGCTTCACCTGTAACTAATAATGGATCAATTAGGTCTCAAGTGTGTATAAAAAGAACCCCAGTACGCTAGACCTTCACATCAACTGCAACTAGAGTTCTGCAAACATGCCTAAGATTCACCCTTAGACTAAAGTTTTGATTATCATGAGGCTGAAGACCAGATCCACTGCTGATGTGGCAGACACCTTCAATGTGTCTCAGCGTCAAGTACAAAGGATAAAAAAAAAGATTTGAAGAGACTGGAGACGTTTTTGACAAGCCCAGGTCAGGCAGACCCCGCAAGACAACTGCTTGAGAGGACCGTTTGTTGGCTCGAAAATCCAAGGCCAGCCCATTTTCCACTGCAGCAAAGCTCCACGAGACCTGGTCACCTGAAGTCCCTGTGTCAACCAGAACAGTTTGTCGGATTCTGTCTCGAAATGGCCTCCATGGTCGAATCAGTGCCCAGAAGCCAGCACTAAACAAAAGACAATTGAAAAACCGTGTGGCATTTGCCAAGGCCCACAGCCTGCTAAAAGGATGGACGCTGGAAAAGTGGCAGAAGGTGGATTTTTCAGATGAATCTTCTGTTGAATTACACCACAGTCGCCGCAAATATTGCAGGAGACCTACTGGTGCCCGATGGATCCGAGATTCACCCAGAAAACAGTGAAGTTTGGTGGCGGAAAAATCATGGTCTGGGGTTACATCCAGTATGGGGGTGTGCGAGAGATCTGCAGGGTGGAAGGCAACATCAATAGTCTAAAATACCAAGAAATCTTAGCTACCTCTTATATTCCCAACCATAAAAGAGGCCAAATTCTGCAGCAGGACGGTACTCCATCACATACTTCCATCTCCACATCAAAGTTCCTCAAGGCGAAGAAGATCAAGATGCTCCAGGATTGGCCATCCCAGTCACCAGACATGAACATCATTGAGCATATGTGGGGTAGGATGAAAGAGGACGCATGGAAGACGAAACCAAAGAATATTGATGAACTCTGGGAGGCATGCAAGACTGCTTTCTTAGCTATTCCTGATGACTTCATCAATAAATTGTATGAATCCTTGCCAAACCGCATGGATGCAGTCCTTCAAGCTCATGGAAGTCATACAAGATATTAAATTTGGATCTCACAGCACCACAACTTAATTTGCTGACATATTTTTGTATTTGCAGTAAATTTGTTCCATTTCTGTATAGGCGACAAAACTTTTGTCTTGCCAAATGTCTTGATTAAATGATAAATATTTTTTCTGTGAAAATTATTTATTTCAGTGCATTTAACATCATTTGGGAGGGTTTTAGCTTTTCATATGAGCTATTTCTAACACCAATTAATTAATTAAAAGTCAGGTTAATATCAGGTATTTCTAGAAAATAGATAAGCGACAAGACTTTTGTCAGGGACTGTATGGTTTGTGCTGCCTTGTAATAAAGAGCTTATAAATTGTAGCTGATATCTTCTAAACCGCTAGTCCGATCGAGACAAAACCAACGTCAGAAGTTTGAAAACATAGGTCCAAGCTATATGCAAAATATCAAATGTCAAAATATTGATAGTAAGGGGTAGTAAAATCCAGTCAAAGTCAGGTGTCAGTCATTTCTCATGTGTTTTTTCACATAAATGTCTATAACTCCAAAACGAAATGAGATATTGCCACCAAAATTCACACACACATCTATGGACTCACTCTGAGGACACACAAAAAATTGGTAGGATTGTGCCTTTTAGTGGTGCTACAATTAAACAAAACATGAAATTGACTCTATACAACTCAATGTATTAACGCAGTTTTAACATTTTTGCTTAAACTTGTCTACAAATGTCTTTACTCATTTTTGCAGTTGGTCTGCTGCTAGCTTCCTTGTGTGCTTTTGTTGCGTTTGGCCACGGTTATAATGCTGCTTGCAGCTATATTTGTAATTGTAATTAAATGTTTTGTAATGCAGTATATTTCAAAATAAGCACCTACATATTTAAACTTTACATCATTACATAGGATTGAAATAATCGTTCATGTACCTATATTGTTGTATAGGTGATACATCAAGCCTCTGTATGACAGACACTGAGGGGCTCGCACAAACAGATTTGTTGCCATCTTCAATCCCACTCTCTGTCAAATGACAATGATGATCCACAATAAAAGTCATGAAAATACAAATACTTTGAATTGTCAATATAACCAAGAGGGCTTTTTAATGCAGCATGTGCAGTATATCCTCTCCCAATCATTATCTACTGCACTGACACATATAATCCACCTGTTACCTTAAAGGATTCATAGGCGTTGTCTGTCAGCACAGCTCGACGAGGTCTCACATGCAGACACTCACGCTCATCTTCAACACTATAAGGATAATCTGACCCCGATTGCACTGGCAGCAGGTTGAAGATCTGTGACGGGAATCAGAATGATTTCTAAATAATTATTGTATTTTCTAACTGATGAGAAAGAATGACGATTAATGTTAAATCTCCTGAGTTTGGGATGTCAGCTTAAACACTGATGGATCATTGCAGTAATGCCTAACGACTGTTATCAATAGATTCACACTGTAGATTCCCACCATAAAGACCCAGTTAATCAATACTCAATCTTAAAGCATCTCACCTTGTCAACAGCCAGACGTTCTCCTGACTTCAGGATCAGGACGCTCTGATCTACAGCACTGAGGCCGCACAGTGAGCCAGGCTGAGCTGAGAGCTGGAGAGTGTTTTTCTCACCAGGAACTGCTTTATCAGGAGAAAACTGCAGAGACACCTGTGAGAACAGTGAATGGGATTTATTTTAGAATTAAGTCAGTAATATAGTTTAAAGAGGCTCATTTCTAAAACTACAATACATACCTTGTTTTTGAAACACTTTTCAATGTCAACATTTTTGCTAATAGCAACAACATTTTCACTGGGCAGAACACAGTATGCCAGAATCTGCAGAACAGGAGCCAGATCTGCACTAACAGACAGTTTGAATGACACTGTGCCAGTTGCTACTCCATTTGAAGACTTCACTTCAACCTTCTCATATCCATGATGAACGATCACTCCTTTGGACAAAATCTGAAACAGACAGATGACATTGATAACAAACTGACTCGTGCAGCCAATTATTACTGTTAAACAAAAACATCTCTGTAATAATGTCCATACTGCACATGTTCTCACCATATAGACTATGTCAGTTTTGAAGTCTTCAATTGTCTCTCCAACAAAATAATACTTGATGGTGGCTGTAAACTCAGAGTCACACTTTAATGGTTGCTCATTATTCTCTATAATCAATTCACTTAGTGTTGGGGTGTATGGAGTGGCAGGCTGGAAGAGCTGAACTGATTTTTCTTCAGTAGAGAAGTAAGGCGTGTTGTGGCCATAATAACGGACCTCTTTATAGACACTTGCCTGGATAATCAGAAATAACTCATAAAATTGAACTATTCAGGGAACACAAAAGAAAACTAACAAACTCTCTTACAATCAGATTAATATCATTTTTAGAATGACTGGATGTATTAAAAGAGAAGCTGGCCAGTCCATCGCTGTCTGTAGTCAGATTTAGGAGCAGGTTTGGGGACCAGGTGTGACCCTCCATAAGATAAACCTCTTTGTTTTGAACTGGTGCGCCTTTGAAATTTGAGACTTTGATCTGTGAAAAATAAGATTTAGAAGGAACGTATTAAGAAATAATTCTGTACAAATTAATAGTGTTAATAAACTAACTTACTTTTCCTTCTATAACTGATCCATGTTCATATGTTTTGGGCAGCTCAGTAAATGTGGCTTTACCGATTTCATAAGTGAGAGATACAGATTCAGATTTCCTCATTGTGATCTCTGTAAATAGTAAAAACACCTAAATAAACATTTAATTCACTAGTTCACACTTACATCAAATTAAATAGAGTAAAGATTATGCGTATTTGGCGTGCTGTCCGGGGGAGGGCGCCGGGCTCGGAATTTCGCCCAAACCCAGAGTACCCCCCCGTGATAGAGATACTCTAGAACTGGACTGGAGTATATTATAGATTGAGTTGACATCTAATAAGAGTTTGTTAGAATCAAGTGAGGAGCTGGGGTGGTGGAGGGATGCTAAAATGAAAATGGTCAATGAAAGAAGGTAAATCAGCTGTATTTATACACCCCTCTTATCGTTGATTAGCTTGATGTGCTCCACTTGTGTTTAATTAGGTTTAATTATATGAGCGTGCTCCGCTTGTGTTTAGTCAGGTTTAATTATCTGCACGTGCTCCTCCCGAAATTTTGTTAATAAAAACTTCACTAAAATAAAAGTAAAATATCAAACATTTGAAGAAATGTAGCACAATCTGGCAGGACCAAATCCAGCAGCTCACCTGTTCCTTCTTCTGTAACCATTGCCTCAACATCAAGAAAATTCTGCAGCCTTTCATTTAGTGTGGCGTTCAGTAAGACTGATGTATCTATGGTATGGATGGCACAGCCTGTCTTTTTTATCTAAATATAATGAATGAAAACAAACATAGCATAATAACTAAAGTGTGTTTTAATTGTATAAATGGAGGAAAGATAATGTGCCATTACTTAAGTCACACACCTCAATGGTTTCCTCTAAACACACTGGATTGGTTTGAGAGTAACTGTAGAAAAAATTATTACGACACACTTTCACCCATGATTTCCCAGGTACAGGCTGTCCGTAAGTGTATCTGTGAAAAAGGTACAAGCAACTGATCTACAGCCCAGGGTTGAGTTAAGCAACTGATATATAAGGATTAGGGTTACAGTAATTGACTCCAGATTTAAAATACAATTAACAATTAAATCAAAGTAACTTAATTGTACAAAGAATGAAAAAAAAAACACTTCTCTCTTAATGCAGGAAATAAAATAAACCATTCACCTTCCGCAAACCTCAATTATCAGTTCCTCTTCTTCAACAGTTACCTGCTTTGGACTTCTCACAGTTACGTCAAACTTAGGCAAAACTAGAAGTAAAAAGTCAGAAATTAGAGTTATTAGTAGTCAAAATAGATTATTATATGAACATTATTGAAACTCTCCTCATGCAACCTGAAATTGTTTGTTTTTTTGACTTACCATATTTTTTCACCTCAAAATCATGTGAGATCATCCTGTCTCCAATAAAAGCCTTCAGTTTGTACATGCCTTGACGGGCCTCTGGGTTTAATTCATAAGAACGCTGCAAAATCCATCTTGTTGAAGAAACATTTGTCCATTGACCGATCCGGTTACCTTGACTGTCCTGTTTAATACCAAAGACACAGTACAGATATTTAGTTACAATCAGCAACACATAACCTGACTATCAATGCTATCCTATGATATCAAACATTGTCTCTCTTAAAAAGCCCTGCCCCTGGATAAATAAATCTATCCAGAGTTGTAGAAGTAAACGTCGGAAAATAGAGCGCTTATGAAAAACAACTAAACTCGAAGTTCACAGGCTCTATCTTAGGGAATTAACTGCTTCCCTAAATGAACTTCTGAAAAGTGCTAGAACGAAATACTTCTCTCAGCCAATATCCTCTAATAAGAAAAACCCCAAATTCTTGTTTGATACCATTAACTCTATTGTTTCGCCATGTGTCCCTCCAATTGCAGTTTTCTCTCCATCAGACAGTAATGTATTCCTTAACTTCTTTGTTGAGAAGATTAGGGATATTAGAGTTAGTATCTTACCTCGACCTGCCCGTATAAAGGCATGTATCTTGGCTCCTTCACATCCGTGTTTCTCCTTTAAACCAGTGACATTGCATGAGGTCACCACTCTGCTAGATAATCTGAAACCTACTTCCTGTCATAGTGATGTTCTCCTGATTATGCAGTTTAGGCAGGTTTTTGATAGTATTGGCCCCTGTGTTGTAGAAATTATCAATACTTCTCTTTTAACTGGTGTGGTTCCAAACTTTTTTAAGCATGCTATTGTTGAACCTGTTCTTAAAAAGCCAAGTCTAGACCCATTGAAACCAATGAATTATAGGCCTATATCCAAACTCCCCTTTATGGCTAAGATTCTAGAGAGAGTGGTAGCAGAGCAGCTTACGACTTTCTTAAAGATAAATTATATTTTTGATAAATATCAGTCAGGTTTCCGTAAAAACCATTCTACCGAAACTGCATTAATTAAAGTCTCGAGTGATATTTTGATGTCAGCTGATTCTGGGAAGCATACAGTATTAGTTTTACTGGACCTTACATCTGCCTTTGACACTATTGATCATAATATTTTGATTAATAGACTTCAGGATCTAGTAGGGATATCTGAATCGGCTATAAAATGGTTTACCTCTTACCTTTCTGGTAGAAGTTTTAGTGTCTTTATTAATCAGATCATGTTAGATACTGCAGGTTTATTGAGTGGTGTACCTCAGGGTTCTGTCCTGGGACCGATTCTTTTCCCGCTGTACATACTGCCGCTAGGACAGATAATTGGCCAGTTTACTGATGTTTGCTCCTACTGAGTTACATGAACTGTCTTCTTTAATCAGCTGTCTGAGCAGTATCAAGCAGTGGCTAAATTATAACTTTTTAGTTCTGAATTCAGCTAAGACTGAAACACTGATCATTGCCCCTGAGCAAAGCATCTCTCAGATTAAACAACATATCGGTGCCCTAAGCTCGTCTGTCCAGCCGAGTCTTAGGAGCCTAGGTGTTGTTTTTGATTCGGCCATGTCCTTGGAGAAACACTCAAATCTACTTATGAAAAACTGTTTCTTTCAATTAAGGAACATTTCGAAAATAAGAGCCTTGGTGTCAAAGGCCGAATTGGAGATGATCATTCATGCTTTTATTTCATCCCGTTTAGACTATTGTAACAGTCTTTTTTTTTTTTGTCTAAATAAGAAAGATTTGTGTCACCTCCTGACTGTCCAGAATTCTGCTGCAAGGATTTTAACCCACACCAGTAAAAGAGTACACATCACACCGATCTTAGCTTCCCTTCATTGGTTACCAGTGAAATTTAGAATGCATTTTAAAATTTTGGTTCTTACTTTTAGAGCCCTACAAGGACAGGTGCCTTGTTACATCTCTGAACAGGTCAAAGATTTTTAGTTGCCCCCCACACACATTTTAAAACAAGAGGGGACCGTTCATTTCAAGCTGTGGCACCTAGACTGTGGAATGCATTGCCTTCTTCCTTACGCTGCCTGGACTCAGTGGAAAATTTTAAAACACAGTTGAAAACTCTTCTATTTAAAGAGGCTTTTATCTAGAGTGTAGGGTTTGGCTGGTCTTTTGTGTATTTCTGTTTATTTTCATTTATACTTATTGTTTTTGTTACTTATTTTGACTAAAACTGTAATGTTGTGTATTTCCTCTTTTTGTTGTGAAGCACTTTGTGATTTCTATCTATGAAAAGTGCTATACAAATACATTTTACTTACTTACTTTACTTACAATGCAGAAATGTGTAATAAGCCTAAAGAAAAAAAACTGCAAAGATTATACAATTTCTACAGTGTTTAGATTTAAAAGCTGCACAGAAGGTTTTGTGTTCTTACCTCAAGAAGCACTGTACTATACTGTAAAAGAGCAAATGGTATTTAAAAATGAAAACCAAAAAATGTATTTATTCATTAAATGTGTATTCAACAATGCAAGAGAAAAGAGGAAAAAACACATCAGACCTGCTGATCAAGGGGTGCAAAGTTTGTATCCATGGTAACAACTCTGAAGTTCACTGTAAAATAGAAATGTTTATTAAAAAAACTCCACTTTTGACATCTTCAGCTTTTATGTAAGGGACACACTTTTGAATTTGAATTGAATTAAAATTTGTTATTACAGTATTTAGTCTGAATATATGTTTGAATGTGAGGGGATTGTTCAAACACACACTTTGACCATTCACGTTTCCAAAGCTACTCATCCTTATCTGCTTTCCTTATAGTTTCTACTGCTTCCCTTTTCTGTTTATAAGTTTGTTAATCCATTGAACTGTTTACTTCTTTTATCATCTGCTGGTTTGTGCAAGATTTGCCATTTTTGACCTATGGTACATCCGCTCATAGCATGATTATAATATGCGTTATTTAATGTATGAGTGTCACATGTGATCAGGGATGTCAGTGACACAAGCATTATTTACTGAAGACATTGACAGCTCACCTGTCTGTCCTGGAATATAGATGGGTTTATCAGTCTGAATAAAGGTCAGAGGATGGTAAGGCTTGAACAACACTTTTCTCTCTTCAGTCATCTTGAAAGTCTCTCCCTGAAGTTCAACCTTCATTTTCTGCACTGATTCTCCTTCGACCAGAGGAGCCTGATGAAATAAATAATATACTGTACTCACAACCTGCCATCATGAAAACTAGCTGCATTATAATGAAAAATATTTGATCATATTTATCATGTGTATGTTTTGATGGCAAACCTTAAAGTTAAAGCAGCGATGAAACTCTTCCTCAACTTTCTCCTCTAGCAGTAAAGTGTTCTGGTTACCATGAACCAGATGAATGTTCATGACAAGGCTTTCATTGGGATTGAGAAGACTTGCACACAGTTTGGCCTCAGATCCCGACTCGATGACTGCAGGAAATGTCGCCATGAAAGACCTGTCGAGAGATAATGATCATTCAATAGTGGTGAGAAACAATAAACAATATAAATTCAATCAATATGGTTAATTTGCTATTGATCAAGAAATGACAATACAAGGGCAAACTGTGTAATGAAGTCTAGTGACTTTCTTTATTTTTGCATGTTTATTTAGAACAATATTTCTCTTTAATAAATACACTGTCATTAAATATAAATTATCTTATACATGCCTTCATTTGTCTTTCAAACAGCAAACCTCTGATGTGCAACACAGATCAGTTAAATAAATACAGGAGAAATCATCAAGAATAATGTAGGACTAATAATTTATGACTAATGTCGGACTAATAATTTATCACATTTAGAAAGTAAAACACAGCCTTCCTCAGCAGAAAGTGTTACTTACGGCCCTGGTGTTTGTCCATTGACACAGATCAGGAGGAAAGAGAGCAGAAGGAGCCATTTCCAACAGCAGCTAATATTCAGAGCCATGATGACGAGCGATCATCGAGGTCATGAGATGAACTGGACCGTCTCTTTTAAAGAGACTCATGCTAAAGGAGGTCCTTCAAAAAATTTGTATTGATCATCTGATTAATGATTCAACCATGTAGGCAATGCAGTTCAACAGTCTGTCATAATATGCTTCTTTTTCTGTCCAACAATGAGTGATGAGTTTGATAAATACAAGCAGGCTCAGTTCAAGAAAAACCATGCAAAAACTTTACTCTTGCACAAAATAGAATAAACATGTTGGAATATCCAACCAATTTCCAAGCATGTAAACAAATCTAATTATTCTAAATAGTCTTTTTATTTGCAGTGAAAAGAGAAGCTGAAAAGTTCAGATCTTAGTAGTCAATAACATGATGCGATATATAATCTGAGATCTTTAAAGTACATAGTATAAGTGCACGTGATCTTCTGAAAACAAACTCCTACTCTTATCCTCTTCTACAGAGAAAAGCACAGCTACTGACCTTTAACTCCATGTAGACAAATAGTGGGGCCGAACATCCAGTGGCACATACACACACCCACTCAAATTAGGCCTCGCCACTGGTCTATGACCGCGACACCTCCCGCCTGCCTGGGAACGGGATCTCAGCGGCGTGCGGGTCCTCAGACACCACCACACACGCTTTCTCGATGCTGGCCCTCGGGCCCTGCTATCGCTGGTGTGGCGCGTGTCTGCTGCCCTGCATCAGGGTTTTTATTTATTTTATTTTATTTTTGCCCTGATTGAGATCCCTCAGCAGACCTTCCCAGTATACTTGTAACACCGACATTATGTATAAAGTAGCACCAGGCTGACCCGCTGCCGTGTATGACCTGCCATCTAATAAAGTTATCGTTAAAAAAGCTCAGATGGCAGGGTTGGAGCTCTCAGTGTTTCTGCCTACCTGGACCGGAGATTACGCTTAACAACAACCCATGGTGAGAACACCTACCCAAATCCACTCATCCTCCAAACATCAGCATTCATACCCGTTGATGTCAGTGCACAAACTGGATATCGGTTCTTCCATGCCCTCCCGATCTCAGTAAGGCGATCAGAAAGGAATGGAAAGCTCAACTGAGCCGATGATTTCATGGCGTAGAGAAATCGATCGTAAGTCTAATACGAGCGATCTCTCCTCTAACGCGCCCACATGGCAGCCGTAGCCCTTGCAGCGCGTACATGACATTCATCGGCTCTGCATACATGTTCAGGATGGCTGCTAACTAGTTGATCTTCTTTCCAGCCATCCCTGAGAGCATTTATAATAGATCTCTTCAGCCGCCAGATCGCCAGAGGGAACTGCCCTCTTGTGACGATCGGTAGGCCCCATCTGGAGAAGGGTATTCCTGCACAACCGGAGGCTGCAGTTTCAGGACCCCAGTTCTAAGACCCCAGTTCTAGGACCCTAGTTTTTTGTGACAGCACCACCTACCGAATTTAATCACCAAAACACTAATTTAAGATGGACGATGGACACTGATCAGACTGTAAGTACCGATATTCAATCAAGTTTTATTTTATAATGTTTAAACGAAAAACAAAATGTACTAAAGTGAGCTGCTAACTATGAATTAAGAATAAATTCACACGAATTAAGAATTTGTGTGCTAGTTTTATTAGTTACTATGATGTTCTTGATCGTGGCGTGGCCATGATTTATTAAATCCTTTTTGATTTTTAATGACTATAATACATCTAGCCAGCACATTATTAAACTTAAAAAGATGACAAATGCATATTGGTGTAAGGGTGTGTGATTTACCTGTAGCTTACTGTATTAGTGGGGAAACTTCCTGAATAATCATTGTTTTACCATAGTTAAGAATAAAATATTCTTACATAACTGCTCTGACTGCCTGGTTGCACTACAATATCAGCCTGTCTAAATGATGCATAATGTTTGACAAGTTCAACCTTTTATACTTTGGCTACGTTCTTATAGTCTGTACTTTTGCTGCGAAGGATTAAAAAGATTAAAATGAATCATTTAATTAAAAAAATAATAATAATTCTGTATGAATCTTGCACAATTTTTTTTTATTATCCTTGGAGCTGGACTGAAAAGACTGGGCATAATATTGCAGTGATTAATAAATGCATATTTAGCTACTTCAAACAAATACTATTATATTCCATTCTGCATATCATGTAGATTTCATAATGTAACCGAGATGGCAATGGCTTTTGACATGTAGCCTATGTTACCTTTTTTTTTTTTTTGCTTTTAGGGATTGCCACGCCATCACTGTGAAAATGACTGCAGGATTGCCATGTTCATTTTAGAGTCTCAGTGTTTTTTTGTTGTTTTTTTTATTTTATTTTTTTATTTTATATAAGTATATGCTTATATAGTATCTGTCAATGTCACACATCTTTCAGATGGACATGGCTTTCATTAGAAAGTGGTGGTGTCTTCTTTTGATGGAGCGCTTCCAAATAGAAGGGTATTATAACAATATATATTTGTATTTTCAACACTTGCTGGTTTTTATAAATTGTGCAGTATTTTATTGAATATATGTTATCATCTACAGTTCATTTTGTGTCATGGCTTATTTATCAAAACTACCATGTTCACCAGATTAGTATAATGACTTTCAGTCATCATCCATTTAGCTAAGTAAGAAATGTTTACAATAGTTGCCTCACACTGTATGCAGCTTCAACTGTATAGTACCATGGTCTCAATTGGTGGGTATTGCTCTTATATACTACAAATTTGGAGTTTGGAATTAGACAATTAGACATTAGTAACATTAATATTCTGTTTGGCTTTCTCTCTCTATAACTCCAACAGTGCACAAGTGTTAAATCATATATATATCTTTTTGGTGCTGTTGTTATTGCAAAAATGACATAAATATATATTCTTCAAACATTCTTGAGTCTTGTCTTGCCTCTGTACAATCTTTAAAATATCTGACTGTAATTTAGTGACTGCATATACTGATTCCATCATTTTTTTACCTGATAATGAACTAATTAGTTAAAGTTAAGGAGGTTAATCAATATACAGTATAATTCAAGAAACTAAGATTTTTAAGGTACTCAACTTTTTTTTAAAGATTGATATACATTTTAAAATTTTATTTTGTGTAAATAAATGTGCTTAAATTTAAAATTGTGACTCAAAGCAGGTATTACACACTTTGTAATTAACCTCTGATGCATTTTGAATTAAAAAAAAAATCACATAAAATATACTCCTGAGATTAAATATCGTTATACTATGTAGGCTACTAACTAAACCACATGGGTCATAGAACTGAGGTCCTGAAACTGCAGCACACCGCTATATCATCCAGTTCTGTAGGTGGTGCTGTCACAAAAAACGAGGGTCCTAGAATTGCGGTCCTGAAACTGGGGTCCTGAAACTGCAGCCTCCGGTTGTGCAGGAATATACTACTGCCCATCTGAGGTAACCATGACGTGCGTCCACGCTCAGCCTCGGCGTGAGTGGGACTATGTCACTAGTCTCAGATGCAACCATCCTCTTCCCTCGGGAAGAGAGTCAGACGAGAGCGGAGCGATCTCATCCTGTGTTTTTTTTTTTTTTAACAAGCGCTCCCGTTGCACACAAACAAACAAACAATTCCATAAGAGCTTGCCTGTGCCCGCTCTTAATCCCAGGCAGAAATCAAATGAATTCGGATTACCTTTGACTTGAAGCATTCAGACAAAACAGTCCCTTAAGACAAAAAAGCTAGTGTCATGTTTGCAAGGCGCCCTTATATACTTCTTGGTCGCACCTTGATGACATCATAGGCTGTCGCCGGTCAGTAGGATTGCCGTTGTCATGACAAATCCTGTCCCCCTGTGAAATCGTGTCCGCAAGGACCCCCAGAGCGATTCTATTGGCTGAAAGAAATTTTAATAGGTAATCTGTTCAGAGCCTGACTACAATTCTTACACAATCGCGTTTTGATTTTTGCTGTTTAAATTGTGTTAAAATAGTCTTTAATGTCTTACAAAACATATGTTTCATATATTAGTAGTATATAACTGAAGCTATAAGTGCTTATATAGGTATATAAGATATATACAAGCATATCTCGTATATAATCTATTTATTTTGTGCACCTGTTCTGTATATTGCTGGGGGTTTTTTTATTCTTTTTTTATTTACATTATAGGTACATTACTATGTCATGATTTTGTATTGGTACTTAGTTTATCAGTCAAAATAATTCAGAACATGTTTTTGCTCCCATTATAGCAATCAATTACATATTTCAAATAAATGTTTTGCGTGTGTACTTAGTATGGCAATGAATTCATAGTTTATTAGTTTATTATTTAGTTATTTTTAAACAATTGATTGTCCAGAACCATGTATTTACATTGAATGATGTTTTGAATAGCTTTATACTAGGGGTGTAACGATTTACAATGCTTTTATGATAGTTATTGGATCTGTTTGTTACAAAGTTTGAGAGGAATGGACAGTCCCACCGCTGGCCGTCTTGATTGCCTAGCGTCAATACTCTATGATGCCCGCGGCACTGGGAATGGACTTAAATGGAGGGCCAGAAATCACAGGTTTTATAACAAACATCTTCATTTGTGTTTACAAGCTAAAACGAAACAACGTGGCTTTTGACGATTACGTAATCTTAATATCTAACACGATTACAAATTTGATTAGAATTGTGCAGCCCTATACCAAAGTTGTATGTAACTTTAGAGACGGTCCCTAGATCCACGGATATCGAATGACCATGTCAAGCCAGCTTTACTCCAGTTAATTTCACCTGTAGTAAGTAAGTCTGGCCAGTAGGAATGTACTACAAACTTTGGAACGTAAAAAAAAGCCTTTTGGTGAGTTACTGTGAATTTGCAGATGGTCCCTAAAGCAGCCTCAGCTGAAAATGGCTCGGGTTATGTATATAACCCTTGTTCCCTGAGAGGGAACGTGCACTGCGTCGGAACGATGAATTTGGGGATGCTCCCTAAGCATCAGCGAATCTGAAGTCCGAATAGACACTAGTCCAATCCGATTGGCGTGCGTGATGAAGTCATTGTGACGGCATACCCTGAAGTATAAAAGGGGAGCTGGCGCATAATGGCGGCAGCTATTTCTCTGAAGCATGCGCTCCAGGCGTGCCGAGGTGTGGCAGCGCGACGCAGTGCTCGTTCCCTCTCAGGGAACAAGGGTTATATACATAACCCGAACCGTTCCCTTATCGAGGGAACTCCCACTGCGCCGGTACGGCGAATTTGTGGAACGAGTAACCACTAGGCCACACCGAGGGTAGCGCCTGCCCTATTGTGAAGCCGGAACCCGGGCACAACTAGGACTGAAGCACCCTAGCGCCAGGAGATCTCCTCCATTGTGCAGACTTCACCAATACACTCTAAGCGCCCTAACCGGGCAGAGTAGGTGCAGTGTCCCTTCTTCCGCCGTCACGTGAGGCGGAGGATGAAATGCCTGCAGAACCAAAGACCTGACCACCCTTGATGGGACCTTAGGCACGTAGCCTGGCCTAGGATGTAAGATGGTTTTTACTCCACCCGGGGCAAACTCCAGGCAAGTCGGCGTTACCGCCAAGGCCTAGAGGTCTCCCACTCTCCGAAGAGAGGTAATGGCGAGGAGAAAAGCCACCTTAAGGGTCAGGTAATTTTGTTCTGCCAACTCCAGTGGCTCGAAGGGGGCCTCAGCCAGCCCTCCGAGAACCACTGCCAGATCCCAGGTTGGAACTCTGGACCGAGCCATAGGGCCTCATCCTCCGAGCCCCACGGAGGAACTGTACAACCAGCTGGTGCCTACCCAAAGGCCCATCACCCAAAGGCGTGTGGAAAGCCGCAATGGCAGCCACGTACACCTTGAGTGTGGACGGGGTTAGACCCACAGAGAAGCGATCTTGGAGGAATTCCAGCACTGAAGCCACTGGGCAGTTAACTGGTTCCACCTCACGCTCCCTGCACCAAGTGAAAAAGACATTCCACTTGAGGCTGTACAGTCTCCTTGTAGATGGAGCCCTGGAACTGAGTAAGGTCTCTACCACCTCTGCCGACAGGCCAGCCTCTAGGTATCTGGCCCCCTCAGGGGCCAGACCCAAAGGTTCCAATCTCTGGCCAGGCGGAAATATTGTGCCCGCTGCCTGAGACAGGAGATCCCTCCTCAGAGGAATCTGCCACGGATGACCTGCCAGCAGAGCTATGATATCCGAGAACCAAACCCGAGTCAGCCAACGGGGTGCCACCAGAAGTAGGCTGACCCCCTGTTGACGAACCCTTTCCAGGACTCCCGGGAGCAGAACGATCGGGGGAAATGCGTACAGACGCAGCCTCGGCCACGTCTGCACCATGGCATCCAACCCCAGCGAGGCTGGATGCGTGAGGGAAAACCACAGTGGACAGTGGGACGTCTCTCTAGACGCAAACAGGTCCACTTCCACTGGGCCGAACCTCTCGCACATGGCCCCCACCACCTCAGGGTGGAGCCGCCACTCCCCAGGCCTCAGCCCCTGCCTCGACAGGATGTCTGCTCCCTGATTTTGGACCCCCGGGACATACATTGCCCTGATGGACAACAATTTCCCTTGGGACCACGGGAGGATTAGATGCGCCAGTCTGCACAGAGGGCGTGACCTCAACCCTCCATGGTGATTGAGGTACGCTATGACAGCCATATGGCGAGTGGCGCCCCTAGCATTTGCCTATTCCGCCTATGCCACGGGCCGGCCCTGCTGTAATAACATAAGATACCTGTCCTGATAACTGGTGTTTCGTGTCAGATATTATATTCATACTGTAATAACATCAGATACCTGTCCTGATCACTGTTGTTTTGTGTCAGATATTCATACTGTAATAACTTCAGATACATGTCCTGATCACTGGTGTTTCGTGTCAGATATAGGTGTCTGAAGTTATTCACACTGCAATGTTGCATCCCAATTTGCCTTCTTATACTACGTCCTAAAAGTATGTACTCTTTTTGTGAAGAAAAGGTATTAACTTTTGAGTGTGTAGCAGAAAAGTATGCAAGCTTCGGGACATACTCCGCCATCTTTAACGGACTCTGTCGTTTAGTTACGTGCATCCCGTCACCGTTTAAATGCCCTGTAAGGCATCTGTTACGTCAGATTTTTCAACTGATAATTTCAACTGATAATTTTACGTCAGATTCGTAACAGTTGAAATCTTTCACATTCAGTTTAATCTCCTAACGTATCGGAGAGAAATGTAGCCCCACGTTGATCTGCCATTTGTGGGTCTTTAATGCAGAGACTCTCCTCATGTGTTTGCAGTGTAAATATAATGATGCATTTAAAAGTTAATGGCCAAACGTGTCATTACATAAGTTCACAATGCTGCTGCAGGTGAAATATAATGTGGACAACACTAAATAAATATATTTTTGTCAGGTTAAATATTGATAGTTGGTCACTCAAACCCCTTTATCTAAACTTTCTACGTAACCGTCAAACTCGCACATCCGTCATGTTCGGAGTTTTTAACTCTTTTTATCCACGTTTGTAGTTCTAATCGAATCCTCATCCAACTCTCAATGGGTTGTGGGCATGGGCGTCGGAAGCAAATAAAAAGTGGGTCAGTAGCGTCTAAGACAAAATATGATAGGTGGAGAAATTGTTTTGCGGGGGGTCTGGGGGTTCTTCCCCCGAAAAAATGATTTCATAGATGTGATTTCCTGCATTATGATGCGTTTTAGGCCATATCCCTTTCCTAAACAAAAAAGACCTCAAACCAGTCAATACCAATAGTCTAATAAAAAGGCTATATTAATTTAACTGCCATAGAAATCAACAGTTTCACAGATAATGATAATGAACAAGTTGCATGTTTTTTATGCTCCGTATCCAGACAGAAAAAGTGTCGTTTACTAAACGATTGATTGGGCCAGACAAAATTACAGAAATCAGAGAATTATTTGCCGTGGCTATAGAGTAGGAGTAAGATGCATGGCACTAAGTTTTGATGCATATCGCGAGCATAGGTTCGAATCCGCCTTTTGCCACACTTTCTCTACTCCCTTTCCCCATCACATATCAGATAGAAATAGAAATAAAAAATAGAAAATATTAGAAAAGGGGAAATAAAGCGTTTAACATGTGTTTAATAATAAGTTTCTTAATAAGTTTCTCGGTTAAGGGGTAATCAATGTAAGCAGACATGTGCTGAATTAGAGACAATAAAAGTGAGTGGGTCCAATATCATTGGTCTTAAAAAGTGGGTGGGTCTTGTCCTACCCACACACAATGGTTCCCGACACCCATGGTTGTGGGCAATATCAGCCGTTAGAGTGCCCATCGATCCATACTTCGAATTCGTACCGGAAATAGTAAACCATCCGGTTATCTTTGGAATACTCTTTTCAACATACAAATTCTATTTTCGAATACTATTTGGGATGGATAGTATGCGAATTGGGACGCAGGGTACGATTTAGGACATACTATGCATACTATAGAGGTTGCATGAAGGCTTGAAGGTTGCATACGTCATAAGGCCGTCTCGTTTCAAAAAAGTGAGAAGGACAATCCAAATGCGTCCTTCGAAAGCGTCCTTCTTTTACAGGAATTCGGAGTGTGCATGAGGTGTAGCCTTCACGGCTGGAGATAACCCACAATTCTTTGCGTCGCCGTTAACAACCGTCATATATATTTTTTTATATTATATGAAAAAAACTGCACCACTGCCAGATATACATGCAAGCGTAGGTGTGGTGTTTAAAATGTAAGTTCAAGCTTGTTTTTGTTTTTTAAGCTCTATTACCTCAGATAGTTGTGGTTAACAGGATTACAACGTGTTAGTGCTTTTTAAACGTTTAGAACAGTACATTGCTGTCAAGACAAGAAACATTTCATAGTCATTTTCAAGTTATAAATAATTTCATATAAACTGGCGTGAGAGCGTAGCGAGGCTGAACATGTTGGCATAGCAACGTAATACTTCCTGCCTGTGAGTCCTACGAAGGACGTCTCGTTTAATTCTGACTGCGGACACTCCATATACTGCATCCTACACAGGACGGGTCCTTTGGAGGACGCAGCCTTCTAAATTTAACGAAATGAGACACAGCTTATTTAAGCTGTGTCCCAAAGTGAAGGGTGCGCACTTCGAAGGCCATGCACTTCGAAGGCCAGGCCAGGCCACGCCTTCAAAGTGCACGAAGTGCATGAAGCTGCACGAAGGGCGAACCGAGGAATAGGGTTGCCAGGTCTGAATAATAAAACCCCTCCAATTATTATTCAAAAGTATCGGAATCACGGCCAGAATAGGCCAAAATATCCCATAATGTGGGGCGTGAGCGGTAGAAATATTGCGTAAGTAAAGACAACTTAACCTGTGGATTATAGGCTACAAACACCCCAAAGCAACAGTAGCCTAAATGCAGCCCAATTCCAGACTTGGCAACAATGAACCAAGCGACGTTAATGGCCTAGCAGGTTGTTACAACTGACAGCGGACGTTCATGAGGAGATTTTAAAAAGAGAAATGGAGCATATATAATAATAATACTTATATATATATAATTTTTATTTATTTATTTTTTAAAGCTTTTTATTGGGTTTTGACTTGCTTCAAAGCCTGCGACGATGGGAGACCGGACCATAGCATGTAAATCTAGCCGCTTAAATATTGTCAAATTGCAAATATTAGTTAACAGTTTATTTCTTATGTTAAATGTAACTGTTACAATATATTTTAAACATTTAGCCTATATACGTCCAAGTTTTTTTTTTTAAGTTGGCCTACTTATTTTTATTCAACTCATCATCTCAGATGCATTGTCTACTTTTTATGACATGCCAGCCGTCGACCGATTCAGCCTCGCAAAGCTGTGGACAGTGGAAATATGCCCTGCTCATCCCAGAAGATGATGTCCCGCTCAAGCCTTACCAGAGTCTCTATTGTGCATTAGCTCCAGCTTCTCCCGCTCAGCGCAATGAAAGTGTAGAAAAGTATAATATAATTTCATTTCTATGCTTTTATTTAGTTGAAGCAGAGACAGATGTCTGTATGATGAAATATTTTGCAAACATGTGATAATAAATCAATATTTCTCCAAATATGAGCACTTTTGAACTAAGAGCTTAACTGAAAGCTGTCCTTTGCAAGCTGTGTGGACACAACTGAACCGCTGCAGATGAGAGAGAATTCATTTGCGTGTGATAATCTATTTAAAGTATCGTTCATAACGTATTGATTATTTTGCACTCCTGACATAAATTAAGAAATGAATGCCACTACAACAGAGTTTTATCATAAACAGTGTTCAAATATCGAAGCTGGGGTTTTTAATCTCTCTAATGATACAGATTTTGTCCAGGTAAATTAAGAGTGTGATGTTTTAACAAGCAGTAAATGTTGAATGTGGCAAGGGGGGCGTGGTTCAGCGAGGTCTGCAGCGGGAGAGAGAGCCGCGGGACAAGCGGTAAGTGAGTGGATTGGAAGCAGATTAATAACACCTGTCTCTTGTTCTAGTAATGAGCGCGGAGAGGGAATAAAACCTCGGTGGAACCGGAGATCAAGGAGAGAGAGAGATCGGACGGTTGATACGAGCGCACAGAGACCGAGTTACCGGAAGCCGGAAGTGCCGACCCGGAAGTAATCGAGCGTCTATGAGAATCCACACCGCAGTGTGTGTTGTGAAGTTTATTACAAGTTTTGAGTTATAAATAAAGAAAGTATCAACCGTCCAGCCGACCCCCGTGTCCTCTTCCTTCCTTCCATTATCGAACTTACTACAGTGGTGCCGAAACCCGGGAAGGAAGTAGGACCGCGCCGCCGCCATGACAACACCAACGCCCTCCGCCACGCCGTTTGCGGACATCATCACCGCTCTCGCGGCCCTCCACCAGGAACAACATCAGTCCATGCTGGACCTGCGGGCGGACCAGGAGCGCCGTTTCGAGGCCATCGTCCGCGGCCAGCAAGAGGACCGCGAGAGGTTCCGGAGCTGGACAGCCCGGGAGGTTCGCACCGAAGCCGCCGGGCTCGCCAGCGCACCGGTCCACGTGCCCCTACATAAGATGGGGCCACAGGACGATCCCGAGGCCTTCATCGAACTGTTCCAGAAGGCAGCGGAGGCCTGCGGGTGGCCCCGGGCACAGTGGCCGGTGCGCCTCATACCACTGCTCACGGGAGAAGCCCAGGCGGCCGCTCAACAACTGCCGGTGGCGAACCTCCTGGATTATGAAGACCTAAAGAGGGCCATCATCCAGCGGGTCGGCCGGACCCCCGAGCAGCATCGACAGCGGTTCCGCTCGCTGGCGTGGGGTGAGGCCGGTCGGCCCTTCGCGATGGCCCAACAGCTCCGGGACGAGTGCCGCAAATGGCTATTGGCCGGTGGAAGCGACGTGGACCACATCGTCGATCTGGTGGTACTGGAGCAGTTCATCGCTCGGCTCCCCAGGAAGACCGCCGAGTGGGTCCAGTGCCACCGGCCCACGTCGCTGACGACGGCCATCAACCTGGCGGAGGACCATCTGGTGGCGTGCCCGGGGGTCGGCGAGCCCCTACTAACTTCTCCCTCTCTCTCTCCCCCCTCTGTCTCTCCTTCTCGCCCTGTCCCTCTCCCTAGGTCCCGCCCTCCAGGGCCCCCTCGTATTCCCCCCAGAGGACGGGGTGGAATGGGCCCAGGGCAATACGGGAGTTCGAGGGCCCCGCCCAGGGGGGCGGGGTTGCTGGGGTCGGGCGGGGATAACGGTTCCGGTTCCACCCCCCCTCCGCGCTCATTTTCCAATCCACTCCCCGCCGCAGGGGTGGCGGGCAGGCCTGGGCTGGCCTGCTGGCGGTGCGGCGACCCGGACCATTTTGTGGACCGATGTCCGATGATGGACATCGGGACAATGATCCGGGTCCCGGACTTCCAGCGGACCACCCCTGATCAAGCAGGAGAGTACCAAATTCCTGTGAGTATCAAGGGGGGTACATATCAGGCCTTGGTGGATTCCGGCTGTAACCAAACCTCGATCCATCAAAGCCTGATGCAACCGGGGGCATTGGATACAAGCCGCATGGTTAAGGTGCGGTGTGTGCACGGGGATGTGGTGGAATATCCGGTTGTCCCAGTCACGATACAGTTTAGGGGAGAAAATCATAGTGTTGAGGTGGCGGTTAGTCCCCACCTCCGGCATCCGCTAATTCTGGGGACAAATTGGCCCGCCTTTCCGGCATTATTGGGGTCGTTATGCGCGGATGCCGCTTGGGAGAACAAGGCTAGGAACGGGGCGGTGCGAGTGCAGGTTGGCGAGACTGATGCGGGGCCCTCGGGAATCGCTTCAGAGGAAGCGAGCGGGGTCGAGAGACTGATTCTCTCGGACCGCGATGACTTCCCTCTGGAGCAGTCCCAAGATGAGACTCTAAAACATGCTTTCCAACAGGTCCGCACTATCGACGGTCAGTCCCTCCAACCCGCCTTGCCCGTCACGTATCCTTATTTTGCCATAATTAAGGATAGGTTGTACCGAGTGACCCAAGACGCTCAAACAAAAGTGGATACAACCCAGTTGTTAGTACCGAAGAGCCGCCGGGAAATGCTTTTCCAGGCGGCTCACTCTAACCCGATGGCGGGCCACCTGGGACAGGCGGCCACACTGAATCGTTTAATGACCCGATTTTTTTGGCCAGGCAATGTCATGACAATGTGCGCAGGTGGTGCGCGTCTTGTCCGGAATGTCAGTTGGTAAACCCACTGGCCGCTCCAAAAGCACCATTGTGCCCCCTACCATTAATGCAGGTCCCCTTCGAAAGAATTGCGATGGACCTCATCGGGCCATTAGAGCGATCCGCACGCGGACATCGTTTTGCGCTAGTTATCGTGGACTACGCAACACGATATCCAGAAGCAGTGGCTCTCCGCAACATCTCTGCGAAGAGTGTTGCGGACGCACTGTTTCGGTTAATCTCCCGAGTGGGGATTCCGAAGGAAATCCTCACTGATCAAGGCACGGCGTTTATGTCACGCACGTTAAGCGAATTGTACGGATTATTGGGCATTAAATCCATTCGAACAAGCGTCTATCACCCACAAACAGACGGCTTAGTCGAACGATTTAATCGCACTCTTAAATCCATGATCCGTAAATTCGTACAGGAAGACGCCAAAAATTGGGATCGGTGGTTAGAACCCCTCTTATTCGCTGTGCGAGAGGTCCCGCAAGCCTCCACGGGGTTTTCCCCCTTCGAGCTTCTCTACGGACGACAGCCCCGGGGGGTGCTGGATGTCCTACGAGAAACTTGGGAGGAGGGACCTTCTTTGGCCAAGAACGAAATTCAATATGTGCTGGACTTGCGAACAAAACTCCACACCTTGGGGCGGCTATCTAGGGAGAATTTGTTGCAAGCCCAGGACCGCCAAAGCCGGTCGTATAACAGGGGTACGAGACTACGCAAATTCACACCGGGAGAGAAAGTGCTCGTATTACTCCCTACATCGAGCTCTAAATTAATGTCGAAGTGGCAGGGGCCGTTTGAGGTCGCACGACAGGTTGGAGACCTCGATTATGAAGTGATACGCTCCGATAGGAACGGGGCACGTCAAATATACCACCTCAATCTCCTTAAGAAATGGAATGAGGTGGAATCAGTGTTGTTGGCGACGGTGATCGGGGGAGAGGATGATCTCGGGCCAGAGGCGAGCATCAAAGCACAATCGGTCGCACTGGCCCCTGGGGGAGATCACCTCTCGCCGTCCCAACTCACTGATCTCTCAAAGCTACAGGCGGAGTTCGCCGACGTGTTTTCGCCCCTACCGGGACGTACCAACTTAATTCAGCACCATATCGAGACCGAGCCGGGCGTGGTAGTTCGCAGCCGGCCGTATCGCTTACCTGAACACAAGAAAAAGGTAGTTCAGGAAGAATTAGGGGCAATGCTCGATATGGGAGTAATAGAGGAGTCCAACAGTGACTGGGCGAGCCCGATCGTTTTAGTCCCTAAGACCGACGGCTCGGTCAGGTTCTGTGTGGACTACCGCAAGGTGAACGCAGTGTCGAAATTCGACGCGTATCCAATGCCGCGGGTTGACGAGTTGCTTGATCGGCTAGGCACGGCTCGATTTTATTCGACATTGGACTTAACGAAGGGCTATTGGCAGATCCCCTTGTCTCCATTGTCCAAAGAAAAGACAGCTTTCACCACGCCGTTTGGATTGCACCAATTCGTCACGCTTCCCTTCGGTTTGTTCGGGGCACCCGCTACCTTTCAGCGCCTCATGGACCGGATTTTACGGCCCCATGCCGCATATGCTGCTGCCTACCTGGACGATATCATGATTTACAGTCACGATTGGCAGCGGCATATGCAGCATGTCAGGGCGGTCCTGAGGTCGCTGAGGGGAGCGGGGCTCACGGCCAATCCGAAGAAGTGTGCAATTGGGCGGGTGGAGGTAAGGTATCTGGGCTTCCACTTGGGTCATGGGCAGGTGCGTCCCCAAATTGATAAGACCGCCGCAATTGCAACCTGTCCGAGACCCAAGACCAAAAAGGAGGTAAGGCAGTTCTTGGGGCTGGCGGGATATTATAGACGGTTTATACCAAATTATTCGGACCTCACCAGCCCTCTGACTGACCTTACTAAAAAGGGGCTACCAGATACGGTCCAATGGACGGAGCCGTGCCAGCAGGCCTTCACCCGAGTTAAGGCTGCTCTATGTGGCGGGCCGCTTTTACACTCCCCTGACTTTTCTCTCCCTTTTCTGTTGCAGACTGACGCGTCGGACAGGGGGCTGGGCGCAGTCCTGGCCCAGGAGGTGGAGGGGGGAGAGCGGCCGGTGCTGTACATTAGCCGTAAGCTCTCGAAGAGAGAGGCTAAGTACAGCACCATCGAAAAGGAGTGCCTTGCCATCAGGTGGGCCGTTCTCACCCTCCGCTACTACCTTCTGGGGCGGGAGTTCACCCTCTGTTCGGACCACGCTCCTCTCCAATGGCTCCACCGCATGAAGGATACCAACGCGCGGATCACCCGTTGGTATCTAGCTCTTCAGCCTTTTAAGTTCCAGGTGGTCCACAGGCCGGGTGCTCAGATGGCTGTGGCCGATTTCCTCTCCAGAAATGGGGGGGGGGGGGGGGGGGCTGCAGGCCGGACGGCTCCCCGGCCTGAGTCGGGCGGTGGGGGTATGTGGCAAGGGGGGCGTGGTTCAGCGAGGTCTGCAGCGGGAGAGAGAGCCGCGGGACAAGCGGTAAGTGAGTGGATTGGAAGCAGATTAATAACACCTGTCTCTTGTTCTAGTAATGAGCGCGGAGAGGGAATAAAACCTCGGTGGAACCGGAGATCAAGGAGAGAGAGAGATCGGACGGTTGATACGAGCGCACAGAGACCGAGTTACCGGAAGCCGGAAGTGCCGACCCGGAAGTAATCGAGCGTCTATGAGAATCCACACCGCAGTGTGTGTTGTGAAGTTTATTACAAGTTTTGAGTTATAAATAAAGAAAGTATCAACCGTCCAGCCGACCCCCGTGTCCTCTTCCTTCCTTCCATTATCGAACTTACTACATTGAACAATAGAAATCTGGGGCCATCTGCGATCTTTGATACCCAAGGGGTTAACACCACCATCATCTCCAAGCAATTCATGTGCCAGGAACGATGATGGTCCTGCAACTGGTCCTAGGCTAAGCAACAACTCATGGTCACCCTCCAACCCGTGAGGGAAGCATCCATTGTCAGAGTGACTCGCCGACACTGAGCTCCCAACACTGGGCCTTGGGCCATGAACCAAGACTCCTTCAACATCACCACGGCATGAAGGCACCTTGATGGTGCGAAGAGGATTCCTCCTCAGGGAAAACCCCTTGGTCTTAAGCCACCACTGTAATAGTCTCATGTACAACAGGCCACAAGGTATAATGTTCGACGCTTCTGCCATCAGACCTAACAGTCTCTGAAACTGTTTGACAGTGAGTGACTGGTCTAGCTTCAACCCTTTTACTGCTGATCAACCCTATATGCAGTTCTGATAGTAATCCCTGCATAGTGAACAAATTCCAACTCACACCCAGAAATGTAATTCCCTGTGCCGGAGAAAGAACTTTCTTTTTCAAGTCTCAGCCCCAGCTTTCTTATGTACATGAGAAACACATCTTGAACTGTCATCTGAGCTGACTGCGCTAGATTTAGCCAGACGTCAGAATAATTGAGAATGCGGCTCCTCTGCACGGGTATGGGAACCAAAGCTGCATCTTCACATTTTGTAAAGGTGTGGGGTGACAATGCTAGACAGAAGGGAAGGATCTGAAATTTGTATGATTCTACCCCTCAAAACGAACCTCAGGAACTTCCTGTGCTGCGGAAGGATGGATACGTGGAAATATGAGTCTTTATATGAGATAAACCAATGCACCGCAGCGTCTTGAAACAGTGAAACAGCATGGAACAACTGGCTCGACTGCACTATGGCCCTCCTCAGAGGGTGAGAGCCATATTCAATAAAAAAGTCACCCCTTTCATCACAAAAACAAAAACCGTTCTCATGAACAACTCGATAGAACACAAGCCGACAGTCCAACTAATGACATAATACAATTATGACCAGATTAGAGTTATAGCGATCACAAAAACACAAACCGTTCTCATGAACAACTCGATAACGTTAGCTCTATAGTCCAGCTCACAACATAATACAATTATGCCCAGATTAGAGTTATAGCGATCACAAAAACACAAACCGTTCTCATGAACAACTCGATAACGTTAGCTCTATAGTCCAGCTAACAACATATTACAATTATGACCGGATGGGTTATATAGATGAAAAGAGGAAACAAATATATATTATGAATATAGCATCTTACCTGTCGGACACATTTTGTGAGCTGACGCTTGAAACCTTGAGGGGGATTTAGATGCTCCATACGGTGTGGAAATGATCGGGTCTTTATCATCGCTGAAGTGAGCGACCATACGATCGCAAATGGACAAACAAACGAACATGACACACAAGCACATTCAAGCAAAATCCAGCATATATTTGTTCTTTCTTGGCTAATGTCTGTCCTGTGTGACTCGTGTGTTTTTTGAATAATGAGATGCACTGAGCCTCTCTTCTCACCATAGACACGCCCCATACCTGCTGATATCAAATTTGATATTCCACTCGGCCCGAGTCCTTTTCTAAAACGGTTTTGAAATAACACTTACCCCACCTTTAGAGCGTTTTCACATCTGAAAGTCCGCACCAAGGTCCGAACCAAAGTTTGTGTTTGGACATTTGGTCCGTTTTGGTTTGCTTTCACATTGCAGTTATGTCAGCGCACCAAAGAACTTTACATGACGCACTGCAGTCCTCTTGTCATCATCTATGTGGGCTGCATCTTAACATAGATTGGTTTGTTAGCGGACGTGCGTCTGACGTCAGTGTGTTGTCAATTCAGCGTAACTTTGACAAGAATGAATGAACAGACGCATATCGTTGCCAATACTCTTAATATTATGGGATTACTATCTGCAGCACCAACTATACTCGAGGCAAATTCACCAAATGAACGTCCTCGTTGTGCAAACATTTTTTCGGTGCCGACAGGAAAGGAGGAGTTCCTTCTAGAAGATAGGCTTTTTAGCCAAACAATGTATTTTGTTTTATAGTTATGTTTAAATATTATAATGTTATTTTTAAATTTCATCTAGGCTATATTGATTATGAAACGTGCACAATATATGTCAAAGACATCGAGTCAGGAATTTTGACCACTTCATTAAGTTTTGTTTTGTAGAAAGCTTTGTATAAATTGTATCTTAATGTTAATAGCCTAAATGTTTTATAATTTGCCTGAATTTAATAAATTAGCTTTAATAAATAATATAGCAGACATCCCGTGATGGAGCGATCATTTGTGTTGCACATGAACTGGAGCGTACAGAGTCACAGAACAGGCGACAGCGGGTGTTTCAGCAGAAAACTTTTGTCTTTTTCCTTTATTTCAGTTAAATTTATCCAGAAATGCCTCTCCGTGGCCACCATGCTCACTTTCCCCCAGGCCTTTTAGCAGGTTAGCCTGGTAGGCTTGCACAATAGCCATTGTATGAGGACAAGCTGCAGCCTGACCTGCTGCTGAATATTCTTCGCCCACCAGCGCAGAAGTGGCTCTTATTGGCGCTTAGTAAGCAATGTCTGGACTTTGATCGACGAAGCTGACACAGGAGAGAGATATGGCTCACAAACGACTCCTTCACCCTCAGCATCATAACCATGTTTTTTCAGTCCCAATAACTATAGGTGGATGTTTGGGGACTGAAAATTCTAGAGGAAACCGGACGTTTCCATGACCTCCATACCTCGAGAAAGAATGGCAAGCCCTGACATGGAGGCTGAGCAGAGTGTGCAGGCAGAAAGCGCTCGTCTAATCTGCTTCTGTCAGGGTTGGTTGAAGGGATGAGTGAGGACTCAGAGATGCAAAGGAAATGTGCTTTTATTATAAAATAAAATAAAACAAGACAAACAAAAAAAACGTGACTAGACTTAGCTGGACTTTAATTGACTTCAGGAGCAAAAAACCAGGAGGAATGTTCGACAACGATCCAGCACAGGACTGCAAACACAAGGTGACTAAATTGAGAGCAAACAAAAGAGGGTAACGAGGAAGACAGGTGGGCTAAATTAAACAGTAACCAGTTGGGCAGGAATAGACAATCGACATGAGCACATGGGACAAAGAAACACATGACAAGCCATGTGCTCTAACAAAACATGACATAAACATGTAGCTAATGAGACGTCATAAGCTGCATGTTCACACATGCATGAACACCATGCTTCGCACACAAAGGACTGAAGAGCATGCTCAAAGCTGTGTGCTCACCCAAGGCAAGACAAACACTCTGAGCATGAATGTCCAAATCCCGACACAAAACTGAAACCAGACTAGACCGAAGTCTAGGACTCCGAGGTCAGGACACAAGAAAAACAGGGAGGGGAGCCAAGTCAGAGCCAGCAGGACAGCTCAGAACATCTCAAAAATGGACCAAGGAAGGATGGGAGGGTTGAGCCAAGGAGACTTAGGCAGGTCTGGAGTCCCAGCCGAAGGCCAGGGCAGAGCCAGAGGGACACACCCGGGTGACTCTGGACAATCAGGAACCCTGGCAGATGACCAGGGCAGTGCAGGAGGGACAGTCCAAATGGGCTGCAGTGAATCTGGAGTTCTGGCACAGGGCCAGGGTGGGACTGGAGGGACAGACCAGGGTGACTCTGGCAGAATTGGAGTCCTGGCAGAGGGCCAGGGAGGGACGGACCAGGCGGGCTCTGGTGGGTATGGTGTCCTGGCTGAGGGCCAGGGTTGATCAGATGGGTTTGGATGCTTGACTGGGGATGGCTGGGCAGGAGACTTGAGTAGGACCAGCAGTGCAGGAAGCTTGAGTAGGACCGGCAGGGCATGAGACTTGAGTGAGGTTGGCTGGACAGGCAGATCAGACTCTGACAAGACAGGAATCAGGGTGAAAATATTGGTACAAAATTGGAAAATTGGACAAAATTGGACTGGGGATGTCCAGGGCAGTGCAGGAGGGACAGTCCAAATGGCAGTGCAGGAGGGACAGGCAGATCAGACTCTGACAAGACAGGAATCAGGGTGAAAATATTGGTACAAAATAATGGTGATAGTCTCAATGGGAGTTTGGCTGCCAGTGCAGTGGGCATGGGTCTGGGGAGCGGTCAGGTAGGGAACAAGGGTCATGAACAGTTCCAGTTCTTAAGAGTGGGCTCACGAATGACCTCAGAGCAAACAGTGTGCTCTAGGACAGTCTCCGGGCAAGCAGAATCCTCAATCAGGAACCCTGGCAGATGACCAGGGCAGTGCAGGAGGGACAGTCCAAATGGGCTGCAGTGAATCTGGAGTTCTGGCACAGGGCCAGGGTGGGACTGGAGGGACAGACCAGGGTGACTCCAGCAGTGCAGGAAGCTTGAGTAGGACCGGCAGGGCATGAGACTTGAGTGAGGTTGGCTGGACAGGCAGATCAGACTCTGACAAGACAGGAATCAGGGTGAAAATATTGGTACAAAATAATGGTGATAGTCTCAATGGGAGTTTGGCTGCCAGTGCAGTGGGCATGGGTCTGGGGAGCGGTCAGGTAGGGAACAAGGGTCATGAACAGTTCCAGTTCTTAAGAGTGGGCTCACGAATGACCTCAGAGCAAACAGTGTGCTCTAGGACAGTCTCCGGGCAAGCAGAATCCACAATCAGGAACCCTGGCAGATGACCAGGGCAGTGCAGGAGGGACAGTCCAAATGGGCTGCAGTGAATCTGGAGTTCTGGCACAGGGCCAGGGTGGGACTGGAGGGACAGACCAGGGTGACTCTGGCAGAATTGGAGTCCTGGCAGAGGGCCAGGGAGGGACGGACCAGGCGGGCTCTGGTGGGTATGGTGTCCTGGCTGAGGGCCAGGGTTGATCAGATGGGTTTGGATGCTTGACTGGGGATGGCTGGGCAGGAGACTTGAGTAGGACCAGCAGTGCAGGAAGCTTGAGTAGGACCGGCAGGGCATGAGACTTGAGTGAGGTTGGCTGGACAGGCAGATCAGACTCTGACAAGACAGGAATCAGGGTGAAAATATTGGTACAAAATAATGGTGATAGTCTCAATGGGAGTTTGGCTGCCAGTGCAGTGGGCATGGGTCTGGGGAGCGGTCAGGTAGGGAACAAGGGTCATGAACAGTTCCAGTTCTTAAGAGTGGGCTCACGAATGACCTCAGAGCAAACAGTGTGCTCTAGGACAGTCTCCGGGCAAGCAGAATCCTCAGGGAGAGTCTCCGAGCAGGCAGCGGGCTCTGGGACAGTTTCTGGGCAAGCAGCAGGCTCTCGGTCTTGGCCAATGCACCCTCCTCAAAGAGCGTATAGCAGAAGTGCAGCATTTTCATCGGCAAATGCTCAGTGCTCACAGTCAGCTTCCTCGAGGACATGCTGTGCTCTCATGCAAACAACACAGAGTGTTTGTCCCCACCCTTGATGTAGTGTGGGCAGGAATGAACACACTTCCTAAACTGCTGTTCACTCGTCATTTGTGCCACTCTTGTCAGTATAAGTGTACAATTTGTGTGTGTGGTGAAAATTATTCTTTTAGTATCTCTTTTCAACTAAGACAGCTGACAGACAATATACATAGAGCACTTCATTAAAAGCATAGAAGCTAAATGTGTTTGATTCAGGTGTGCTTTATAATTTGCTGGAATGACATCACCCGCCTGTGATTAGAGGAGGTTGAGAATTGTCATTCAACAAATAAAATAACGGGATCTTTGCGAAATGAATCCTAACAGTCTTATACATACCATCGAGCATCATATATTCCAGATTTTTTACACATCTGGACAGTCCCAAAGTGTCCACGCATCAAGGTTCACAAAAATTACAATATACAGGCTGATAGACTCATAGCATATGCGTGTGATTAAAGATTTGTACCCCAATGTACCTTATGGGTCTTTAACACGGCACTTAATAAAAAATTTTTTAAAAAGTGTAAATAAAAGTGTTACGTGAAATACTAAACCTTTCACTTAAAAATGTGAAAATCCAGGACTGATTCCTCACTTTTTATGTCAATTAACGTTAGAATATTTTTCATAGCCCCGAATGGCTGCACAAAAGGTTGTCTGCCTTAGCCTACATTCAAATTGTGCCAAAATGAATGTGCCATATAGTTTTAGATGAAAATAGGTAAATAGCTTTCTGTTACAAAGTCCAGTTTCAGACCCCAAGTGCAGTTTTAATTTAAATACAAAAACAAAGACACGACTTATAGGCAAAACAACTAAACAAGATCAAAACTCACCAACAGTAATTACAGCAAAACTAAGCTAGACAAAGACATATGGCAAATGGGCCTTATGCGTTCACGTCATGAAATTACTATAACTACATAACATGTGGGAAATCACTGATTTTAAAACCCTGCATAGGGCCCTGATATTGCCTAGCCACTTAAAATGAAAAATACCTGCCTCGTCACAAATCATTAAACACTTATGGCCCTGATGTTTGTCCATTGACACAGATCAGGAGGAAAGAGCAGAAGGAGCCATTTCCAACAGCAGCTAATATTCAGAGCCATGATGACGAGCGATCATCGAGGTCATGAGATGAACTGGACTGTCTCTTTTAAAGAGACTCATGCTAAAGGAGGTCCTTCAAAACATTTGTATTGATCATCTGATTAATGATTCAACCATGTAAAATACATAATGTTTCTATATGAATTGCATTTGTTAAAGAAGAGCAGTTGTACTTTTTTTCTGTTAAAAATAGTAAAATGTACACATCATATTGTCTGAACAAACTATACCCAGGACAAAAAACAGGTGACTGACCTGCTTCCCAAAACAAACAATACTGAAATCAAGGGTCAAGAATCCCCTACACCCACTCAGAGTGAGAGAGTTACTGTAAATGTTTGTTTAAAATGTGCAACACACGGGCAGTAAAAAAACCACACGGTTTGGGAAGCTTTCTTATATGTAATTGTTTATTTGGTTTTAAGATTATAGTCTGTCCTTTCCTGATTACCTGGCTGTGATGGGATGAGTGAAGTTTCTTATCTCTCAGTGATTTGGGGTAAATTGATTTATTATTTATTATTGGTATTTGTTCATATTTTTCTTATTTTGTAATTTGTTTTGATGCTGTTCAGTTAATAATAAAGGACAGAATCATTATTATTCTACAGCATGAGGACCTACAATGGACATAAATTGCCCTCTTACAGTGTGTCAAGACAATATAAAAAAGCAGAGCTGAGATGAGATTTATAAAAAATAGAAAAATAAAAATTTTAAAAAGCACAAGATATAACCATTATAATCTTGTCTGATGTTGTCATAGCATGTAGTTACTACACATTCAACAGTTCAAGCAGCTCACCAACTTGTTTTCATAAATTTTTATTATTTATGCTTTGAGATTTGATTAGTCATGTTCTCAAGAGACATAGCAAAAATCTGATGAAGATTTGGGGGTTTCAATCTGGGCTGATGTACTTTATCCAGGATAAACATTAAACATTAGAGTGTTTAAACATCTTTATCCAAGCTGTACTATGAGGTGACGAACTTCAGCAGCTTCATTCACAGGGGAAGGAGTATTCGGCCTCTGACTGATCACCTGAAGAAAAAGCGAGATGTTCACATTCATATAGCAATGGAAATCTGTACATGGATTTAATATGAATAAACAATGTGCATCACATGTTCAAAGTAGTAGTATGTGCACATCCCAAAAGATTTAGGCAGGTGCACGATCAGATAAAGCATTTCACTACAGAATAAGCAAAAGTCAACACAAAGCTGCTGACCCGAAGAAGGTTTTCAACGGGTCGAAGCGTTGCACATTTTAATAAAGTGATTTTTGGAAACAGCAGTAGCAGTGTGCCAACTTTTGTTTGCTCTACATCACATGCTTCTGGTGTTGTATATTAGGGATGTGTCGTTCATGAACGATTCGTTCATTTTGAACGAATCTTTAATATGACTCAGGACTACCGAGTTGTCTCAGAGAGTGATTTGTTCATTTTGTGTTGACTGCGCATGCGCATTACGCAACATATGTGCTCTGAATCTCCGTGTCTTTTGTTCTTCTTGTTAGTACCATAGAGTCTATGCTGTCAGTAACAGAAGCAGAAAAGATTAGTTCTTTTGAGTCTCGAGTTTGAGTCATTCGCTCTTCCTGTCAGTCCCATGCTGTATGCATGCCATATATATATATATATATATATATATATATATATATATATATATATATATATATATATATATATATGTATATTATATATATATATATATATATATATATATATATATATATATATATATATATATATATATATATATATACATACATACATACAGGTCCTACTCAAATAATTAGCATATTGTGATAAAGTTCATTATTTTCCATAATGTAATGATAAAAATTAAACTTTCATATATTCATTGCACACCAACTGAAATATTTCAGGTCTTTTATTGTTTTAATACTGATGATTTTGGCATACAGCTCATGAAAACCCAAAATTCCTGTCTCAAAAAATTAGCATATCATGAAAAGGTTCTCTAAACGAGCTATTAACCTAATCATCTGAATCAACCAATTAACTCTAAACACCTGCAAAAGATTCCTGAGGCTTTTAAAAACTCTCAGCCTGGTTCATTACTCAAAACCGCAATCATGTGTAAGACTGCAGACCTGACTGCTGTCCAGAAGGCCACCATTGACACCCTCAAGCAAGAGGGTAAGACACAGAAAGAAATTTCTGAACGAATAGGCTGTTCCCAGAGTGCTGTATAAAGGCACCTCAGTGGGAAGTCTGTGGGAAGGATAAACTGTGGCAAAAAACACTGCACAACGAGAAGGGGTGACGGGACCCTGAGGAAGATTGTGGAGAAGGACCGATTCCAGACCTTGGGGGACCTGCGGAAGCAGTGGACTGAGTCTGGAGTAGAAACTTCCAGAGCCACCGTGCACAGGCGTTTGCAGGAAATGGGCTACAGGTGCCGCATTACTCAGGTCAAGCCACTTTAGGGCTACAGAGAAGCAGCACTGAACTGTTGCTCAGTGGTCCAAAGTACTTTATTCAGATGAAAGCAAATGTTGCATATCATTCGGAAATCAAGGTGCCAGAGTCTGGAGGAAGACTGGGGAGAAGGAAATGCCAAAATGCCTGAAGTCCAGTGTCAAGTACCCACAATCAGTGATGGTCTGGGGTGCCAGCTGCTGGTGTTGGTCCACTGTGTTTTATCAAGGGCAGGGTCAATGCAGCTAGCTATCAGGAGATTTTAGAGAACTCCATCTCCATAAAGCTTTTTAGCAGATGGAAGCATGAAGATTTCGTTTTTCAGCACGACCTGGCACCTGCTCACAGTGCCAAAACCACTGGTAAATAGTTTACTGACCATGGTATTACTGTGCTCATTTGGCCTGCCAACTCTCCTGACCTGAACCCCATAGAGAATCTGTGGGATATTGTGAAAAGAAAGTTGAGAGACGAGAGACCCAACACTCTGGATGAGCTTAAGGCCGCTATCGAAGCATCCTGGGCCTCCAGAACACCTCAGCAGTGCCACAGGCTGATTGCCATGCCACGCCGCATTGAAGCAGTCATTTCTGCAAAAGGATTCCCGACCAAGTATTGACTGAAAATAATTATTTGGAGGTTGACTTTTTTTGTATCAAAAACACTTTTCTTTTATTGGTCGGATGAAATATGCAAATCTTTTGAGATAGGAATTTTGGGTTTTCATGAGTTGTATGCCAAAATCATCAGTAATAAAACAATAAAAGACCAGACATATTTCAGTTGGTGTGCAATGAATCTAAAATATTTTAAAGTTTAATTTTTATCATTACATTATGGAAAAAAATGAACTTTATCACAATATGCTAATTTTTTGAGAATGACCTGTATATATATATATATATATATATATATATATATATATATATATATATATATATATATATATATAGCTTATCACGATGTATGTGATAAGCTATATATATATATATATATATATATATATATATATATATATATATATATATATATATATATATATATATATAGTTGATTCAAAATTAGTAATAGTCTAATTGAATTTGTGATGTTAGACTTGAATAGTCAATATATTTCCCATATTTGTATATGTCTGATATTAACTGAGAATTATATAAACAGTAAAATAAAAAAATAACTACGTGCTTGTTACTAAAAAGTTTGTGAACTAGTGTTCAATACGGTGACAAGTCACGTGACAAAAGAACGAACGACTCAAACTCGAGACTCAAAAGAACGTACTCGGTTACTTTCGTAACCTCGGTTCCCTGAGAGAGGGGGAACGAGTATTGCGTACGGGAAAAACTCCTTTTCTCGAGAATGTGAAGCAAAACTTTATTAATAAAGGTATCTATGTGAAGCGCAGTGTAGCTGCACGGCCATAGCCCGGCGCGAGGAGCGCTCTGATTGGCCGGTCCGCGGCAACTGCAGGAACCTATGGTGAGGCGGCTGAGAGGAGCGAACCAATGGGGGCGCTCCAGAGAGACCGCCGAAAAGGGGGCTTATATTAGCATACAGAAGGCTATATAAGACCCTGATTCACCATAGGTGTCAGGTTTTAAAAATCGACACCTGCCTGAAGGGGGCGGAGCGCTCTAGATACAATCTCAATGCTCTGACTGGGCAGAAGGTTTGCGTCTTATTCTCTCTGAGACGCGTGAAAAGACCTGCATACTGAAGGGGTTGATAGCACTTTGAGTATAAAACCATGCCTCGGTTTGAGCACAACCTTTAAGTTGCTGGACCCAAACTCAATACAGGAAGGGCTCATGGAGAGTGCATGTAAGCCACCCACTCGCTTAACCGAGGCCACAGCCAGCAGAAAAGTGGTTTTGAGTGATACGTGCTTCAAGCTCGTGGTCTGAAGTGGTTAGGAGGGGGGACCCTTCACGGCTTCTGAAACCACAGCGAGGTCCCAAATAGGGACTGAGGAAGCACACAATAAGAGAAAAAGAAAACATACAACAAGATCACTCTTCCCTAGTGAATGTGCCGCGATCGGAGAGTGGTTAGCTGCTATGTCGGAGACATATACTTTAAGCATGGAGGGGGAACGGCCCGCGTCCATTAGCTCTTGGAGAAAGTGAGCAATTCCGCCAGTTCGCATGAATGTGCGTCGATGTTTCTGATTGGAAAGCCACTGACCACTTCAAAGCAGAGCTGCCAGATAGCGGGGGCTCTAGCTTCTGAAACAGTGTCCATAACTTGTCAGAGAGGTTCCTGGATACCCATTGATGGGCCATACGTGGAGGGCCCACAGCTCGGGACTGGGATGCCAGATCTTCCCTTTCGCCGGCGTAAGGAGGTATTTCATCAGCGGAATGGGCCTGACAGCTGAATCAGTTCGGAGAACCATGTGCGGTTCTTCCAAAGTGGGGCTATTAAAAGCACAAGCTTGCAGCTGCATCGCGATCGGAGGGAGCATATAGAGGGAGTCTGGACCAACATGGGCCAGGGCGTCCCTGCGTTTGCAGAAAAATATTGGGCAGCCTGTGCTGTGCGAGCTGAATCGTTTGCGGGTGAAGGGACCATCCCCCTGGGGGAATGGGTCCTCTGGATAACATGTCCGGACCCTGATTCAGAATACCTGGCATGTGAGCTGCCCTTAGGGAGCTCAGATTGCGCTCTGCCCATAAAAGGAGATGCTTAGCCATGCAGTGAAGAGAGTCTGATCTCAGCTGCCCTGGCGATTTTATGTACGTTACCAAGACGTGGTGCTTCTTATGACGTACGCCGCTCATTGAGTCTTGAGTCTATGACAGTGACTGTACTGATAAGCCTGCCCCTCGAAGGCGAATCTCAAGAATGGCCTGTAGTGGGGGGGCTATCGTAACGTGAAAGTATGCGTTTTTCAGATCTACTGTGAGGATTTGTTTCACCGTCAGCATCTTGAAACGAGCGTGTCATAAGTGCCTTGTTCAGATGTCTGGAAAATGGGCCTGAGACCGCCATCCATTTTCGGGATGAGGAATTAGCGACAGTAAAAACCTGACTCGCTAGCGTCGGGTGCACTGTTTCCACCTCTCTCTCCTTTAACAGTTTTAACATCTCGGCGAGAAGCGCGTGACTGACACTGCTTCTTACTGAGGGCTCGACCACGGCTTGAATCGCGGGGGTCTGCGAGCAAAACTGTAGCAAGAACCTTGTTTTATATGTTCAAAACCCAATATTATATACCAGGAATGGCCTGCCAGGCCTCGGCTCGTGAAGCCAGGGGTTGAATTAGATTCAGGGGTGGGCCGCTTAGTAATAGGGACCTGTTAACCTAGTTGCTTGTGCTGCAACACTGCTTGTAACACTGTGGGGATAGTGTTAGGTTTTGGCGGTGCAGGCTTTGCACTGGGCGCGCGCCTCACATTTATATTGTGTGTGCGAGAGTGGGCTTTGTGAAAAGTGCTTGGGTGCAGGAGTGCAGACTGTAAAGTGTGCACATTTCCTACATAGAAAAGCTCTTTTGTGTGTAGTTGTAAACAATGTGCAGTGGCGCGCAACCTACGTAGAATACCCACGGTGCAAACCAGTGAGCGAGTCCACAGGGGTAAACGCACACAGCATTAGTGTGCAGACGAGTGTGTTTAACACAGGCTAGTTGACTGCAATATTTCATCACCAACTTAAGGGAACTGGGAGAATTTAAGAATGTGCGGGTGGTATGGGAGCCATTCCACAATGCCGTTATGCTCTAGTCTAGACTGAAAGCGAGTGTGCAGACAAGCGTGTTTGACCACAGGCTAGTTGACTGCAATAAGGCTAGTTGACTTTACATGGTGTAATCCGGCCGCGGCGGGATTTATTTGTGATTTTGTGGGGCTGAATTAACAGCGCTTATGTAGGGGTGCACACTGTGTAGTGGACACTTTGTCTACAGTGTAAAAACCTTTCCAGCCGCCTGAATAAAGGGGACTGGAAGTGATAGAGTGAAAAAAGGCTTAGCTTGGCAGCCATATTCCGACGCACTTATGCTCTGACAGTGAGCGCGTGCTATGACGTAAGTCGCGCTCTAGTCAGCAAACGCGCGCTGCAGAAGGGGCGCGCGCTATCATGACAAGGCAGCCATTACAACTTCCTTGGCAGTAAGCGCGCGCTGCAGCGAGAACGTTCTTGACACACCCAACAGCCCGAGCTCGCTCGTCTACCTTAATCTAGTATTCTCTGTCTGCGGCGGTTCTTAGCGTGACGGAACGAGAGAAGAGGAAGTGTGAGGATGGCTGTGTCTGTCCACGGCGCTTCAGCACGGCGGCGGTAAAATGAGCACGGCGAGAGCTTCGGCTCGAGTTAGTTTATTCACTCTAGTATTTTCTGTCCCCGGCGATAGCGCGACTGAACGAGAGAACTGGAAGAGTGAGGAAAAACTCTGTCTGTCTGCGGCGCTTCTTAGCACGGCTAGAGCTTCAGCTCGAGTTAGTTTATTTACTCTAGTATTCTCTGTCCGCTACGATAGTGCGACTGAACGAGAGAATTGGAAGAGTGAGGAAAAACTCTGTCCACGGCGCTTCTAGCGCGGCGAGAGCTTCAGCTCGAGTTAGTTTATTTACTCTAGTATTCTCTGTCCGCGGCGATAGTGCGACTGAATGAGAGAATTGGAAGAGTGAGGAAAAACTCTGTCCACGGCACTTCTAGCACGGCGAGAGCTTCAGCTCGAGTTAGTTTATTTACTCTAGTATTCTCTGTCCGCGGCGGTAGCGCGACTGAACGAGATAATTGGAAGAGTGAGAAAAAATCTGTCCGCGCCGCTTCTTAGCACGGTGAGAGCTTCAGCTCGAGTTAGTTTATTTACTCTAGTATTCTCTGTCCGTGGCGGTAGCGCGACTGAACGAGAGAATTGGAAGAGTGAGGAAAAACTCTGTCTGCGGCGCTTCTAGCACGGCGAGAGCTTCAGCGCGAGTTAGTTTATTTACCCTAGTATTCTCTGTCCGCGGCGGTAGCGCGACTGACGAGAGAATTGGAAGAGTGAGGAAAAGCTCTGTCTGTCTGCGGCACTTCTTCAGCACAGCGTGAGCTTCAGCTCGAGTTCGTTTATTCACTCTAGTATTCTTTGTCCGCGGCAATAGCGCAACTGAACTAGAGAAGAGGAAGAGTGAGGAAAAGCTCCGTCTGTCGCGGCGCCTCCTCAGCACGGCGGTATAGTGACGAGAGCTTTGGCTCGAGTTCGCCTATTCACTCTAGTAATCTCTGTCCGCAGCGGTAGCGCGACGGAACGAGAGAAGAGTAAGAGTGAAGACAACTCTGCGGCAGCGGCGGAAGAAGAGCCGCGCCGGCGGCAGAGTGAAGAGAGCTTCGGCTTGAGTTTGCTCATGCCCTCTAACATTCTCTCTCTCCGCGGCGCTATTCAGCGCGACGGAACGAGAGAAGAGGGAGAGTGAGAAGAGCTCCGTCTTTCCGCGGCGCTATACGGTGCGGCGGAACGAGAGAGTCCTCGCATAGAACAAGCCTGTAAGCTCTAGAAGTGGCGTTGCAGTGGCAACACACACACAAACACACACACACACACACACACTCAACATAGACACACAGAATAAAGGATATTTAACGCCGGATGGCGCAGCTGGAACGCAGGTGGCTGAAGGTGGAGACCCGGAGGGAATCCAGCGTCCTCAGGGCTGCAGGAATGTTCCGCTGGTTGCTTTTCAACAGCGGTTTGCTTGATTCCGGAGGTCAGCGACGGTGTTGCTGAAGGAGATAAAATCTGACAGCTATGGTGAATCAGGGTCTTATATAGCCTCCTGTATGCTAATATAAGCCCCCTTTTCGGCGGTCTCTCTGGAGCGCCCCCATTGGTTCGCTCCTCTCAGCCACCTCACCATAGGTTCCTGCAGTTGCCGTGGCCCGGCCAATCAGAGCGCTCCTCGCGCCGGGCTATGGCTGTGCAGCTGCACTGCGCTTTACATAGATACCTTTATTAATAAAGTTTTGTACGCAATACGAGGAACCTCTCTCGAAAGGGAACTAATCTTTTCTGTTTCCGTTACTGACAGCATAGACTCTATGGGACTAACAGGAGAAAGACTCAAACCCGAAAGACTCAAAAGAACTAATCTTTTCTGTTTCCGTTACTGACAGCATAGACTCTACGGGACTAACAGGATGAATGAAAGACTCAAACCCGAAAGACTCATAAGAACTAATCATTTTTGTTTCCGGACCTGTGTCACGCACGGTCCGGCCGACCCAGCCCGCAGTTCTGATGAGTCAGACACAGACGAGTCGACATTCAACTAACGTCTCGAGGATTTCGAAGACACGAGAGGCGGAGAACAAACGAGATAAATATGAAGTTGCTAAAGAAAGAATGTTTTGGATCAGGAGGTGAGGTGAACTAACAGAGTTAGACTGCAATAGCCTGCCCAACAACTAATCAATTAATTAAACATTTCAGTTTCTTATAATTGGCTTTGGTTGCAGTACCCTATAGTTTATTTTTATTTAGTTTTAAAAATGTGTGACGACCCTGAGTCTCCTGTCATCCCTAATTGGGCAAAGTGGGAGGAGTTTCTGATTAGTCTCCTGTGCTCATTGCTAATTGCTTGGTGTATATAAGAGTGATGTGTATCATTATCAGTAGCTTCCTCTGTGTGATAGATCTTCTAAGAGGTGGCTCTGTAAATGATGTAAGCTCTTATTTTCTCATTCATGTTTGTTTGTAATTTCCTAAGTCATGCAGTGTATTCATATATTTTATTATATGTTGATTGTTTCTTTGATCCCTAGACTTTTGTTTGTTTATATTCATTTTATGTGGTGTTCTGGCACTTTAATAAACTAGGTTTCATTAACTAGAATTGTTGTCCGCTTTCCCCTTTTTATGTTGCGACGTTCAACAAGCGGGTCGTAACATAAATTGGGGGCTCGTCCGGGATCCTACATGCTTAGGAAAATGCATAATGTGTTAGTGTGTCATCTGTGTGACTGAGTAGACTCCGGGAAGTTAGAGTGTTCTCAGCTGGGTTGGTAATCCTTCCATCGAGGCACTATTTGTTGTTGTTGTTTATTTTGCCTTTCTTATTTTTGAAGGTTATTCTGGGCGGAGGTTTAATCTCTGTCGGGGGTACACTTCAGGCTTTTGGTTTCATTACCAATTGTCCGTGAGTTCAGCGTTTAAAGCCGCCTCGAGCCTGGTACACCTTTGAAGAGCAGGTAGGTTAGTTAGCTCTGTGTTTGTAGTTAGCTGGAGTCTCTCTTTCATATAAGATGGCACTATTGCTCTTTCTGTATCTGTGTTTGTGATGCCTACGGAGGTTGAAGATAATTTGAGAAACGAATTGTGGTAAGTCTTTATTCATCTTAACTACGGTGGCTAAGATTCGGAGCGCGTATGTATGACGATTCCTGATGCAGTGGCTGATGGGATTTGTATTTTTCACGCTCTAGTGTTAGTGGCGTAATCGAAGATTTCTTTGTATTTCCTTCGGAAATCTTGTTGGAGAGATGTACGAAGGAAGAGCTCTTACAGATTGCCGAACGTTTTGATGTTGAGGTAACAACTAATGATAAGAAACTTAAGGAGACACTGATTAAAGTTGTGAGCGGGGTGTTTTGGAGGTGAGAGCTCATGTTGATACTGATGTAGATTTAGTCTCTCCTCTTTTTGGTCCTGATCGAAATGTTAAAATGAGTGAGATGTCGTTGCAAGAGAAACAGTTATGTGTTGATGCAGAAAGATTTCGTGCTGAGCGTGATGCGTGTGCATTAAAAGAGAAAGAATTAGAAAATGATTTAGAATTAAAGAAGTTACAACAGCAGTTTGAGATGCGGAGAATGGAGTTACAGTTTGAAAGGGATGAAATAGAATTTCAGTTAAAAAAACTTGAGCTAGAGCTGAAGGCAAATCCCGTTGAAACTCCAGTTCACGTGTCACCTATGGAGGCTGTGTTCACTGCACCCGGTTTTGATGTTTTTAAAAACATCCGATTAGTGCCGCCGTTTTTAGAGAAGGAAGTAGAGAAGTATTTCCAACATTTTGAGCGTGTTGCAGAGTCTTTGAAATGGCCAAGGGAGTTTTGGACATTACTCTTGCAAAGTGTATTAGTCGGTAGAGCACAAGAAGTGTATTCAGCGTTGACTATAGAACAGAGTGGCGATTATGATGTCGTTAAGTCTGCTGTTTTACATGCTTACGAATTGGCACCTGAGGCATATCGCCAGAAATTTAGGAGTCATTTTAAGGCTGAGAAGTGCACGTATCTTGAGTTTGCTAGAGAGAAAGAAAATCTGTTCGACCGTTGGTGTTCCTCTTTAAAAATTACAACTAAGGAACAGCTTAGAGAGCTCATTCTTCTGGAAGACTTTAAAACATGTGTTCCAAGTGCTGTTGCTATGTATCTAAATGAACACAAAGTGACTAAAATGTCAGATGCTGCCCTTATGGCAGATGAATTTGTTCTTACCCATCAAATTTCTAGTCACGCAAATGATCTGAATAGGTTTAAGTTAAGTCTATCAGTTAAGAATAAAAAGATGGTTGCACTGCAGAATGTGTTAACCCCCCTTGCTGAAAGTAGTCCAGTTATGCGTCCAAAAGGTGAAGTGGTTTGTTTTTATTGTAAAAAACCAGGACATAAAATCTCAGACTGTGGTATTCTCAAAAAGAAAGAGAGAACTGTAATACCTGTTATTTTGATTTCTACAGCGAATGAAAACTCTCTTCCTGTACAGGTAAATAAACAGGGTAAACCGTTAGATATTACTGAGATGGAGAATGTTAAAACCAGTGCTGATTTCACACCATTTCTTACTGAAGGAAGTGTCTCTTTGCCTGATTCTGATGACTCTGTGTCTGTTTTCGTATTCTCCGAGATACAGGGGCGGGGCAGTCATTCCTGCTGGAAGGACTTTTATCTCTGTCTGAACGTACTGCTACTGGATCTCATGTGCTGGTCAGAGGACTTGAGATGGGTTACATGGAGGTTCCTTTGCACCATATTCATCTTAATTCTGGAATTGTTACAGGAGATGTGGTGGTGGGAGTTCGAGCTATGCTTCCTGTCCCTGGTGTCACTTTCATCCTTGGAAACGACTTGGCCGTAGGAAAGGTTTGGGAAAAGTTGGATCGAGATGTTCCTCCTATAGTAATTTCTGATGTGGAGAAATTAAAAGGATCATCTGATTGTCTTTTATTTCCTGCATGCGCGATCACTCGTGCAATGGATAAGAAAAGGATGTCAGACAAGAATGACCGTGTTCTTAAAGATACCTTTATGGCTCTGCTTAACTCTCCAGATTTTGAACCGAGCACTGCCTGTTCAGAAGCTGAAGAGGTGTCAGCTGTTGAAGAGTTACCGTTTAATGATCACCAGAAGTCTGATTCCATTTCGGGAAGTCCATCTATTTGTGCTGATCATGTTTGTGCTTTTTCTTTGTCTCCACTTCAGGGTGTGACCCGAGATGAATTCATTAAAGCACAGCAGGTGGATGAAACCCTGCAAGAAATGTTCTCCATAGCTGCTGGTGGTGGAGAGAAGGAATTTTCATCTTTCTATTTTCTTCAAGATGGATTACTTTGTAGACAGCAGCCTGAGTTCTGATTCTTCTCTTGATCCTAGAATCCAAATTGTTGTTCCTCTTCTTTTCCGTCAGGGTGTCCTCCAGTTATCCCACCAGGGTCTTGCCGGTCACATGGGAGTACGGAAGACGTGTGATAAAATTCTGAGGAAGTTTTATTGGCCTAGAATCAAGAGAGATGTGACTCATTGTCACGTCACAGACAAGGGAAAAGGGTGCGAGGACTCAAGTGCAGAAAATGATATATTTATTTATAACAAAAATAAACATAAACAGAAAACAAAACCCACGAGGGGGCAAAATACATAATCAAAAACCATGAACTGAAGACATACCACACAGGGAACCGGGAGACGATGACGAGACATATACAAGGATCCAACACAGACTGACAAACACAAGGAGCTTATAAGGGGAAGAAATCAAGAGGGAACAGGTGGGGCAAATTAACCAATAATCAGATAACAAGAAGGGCGGGGTTGACAGTAGACCGGAGACATGACAAAACCCACATGTGCACACAAGACAGGACAGGCATGTGACACTCATTACATCCGGTCCTGTCATACCTGCCAGATGACAGGAAAACCAAATCAGAAGGTTCCAGTAGCTCCTTTACAGCCTATTGCTGTCGTTACTACTCCTTTTGAACATTTGATTGTCGATTGTGTTGGTCCCTTACCTCGATCTAAGGCTGGACACACTTACTTACTTACTATCATGTGTCAGTCTACACGTTATCCTGCAGCTTATCCTTTGAGATCCATTACTGCAAAAAGTATATTGAAAGCATTAACAAATTTCATGTCTACTTTTGGTATCCCGAAAATGATCCAATCTGACCAAGGTTCAAACTTTATGCCTCGACAATTCTCTAAAGTTATGCAACAACTAAAAGTAAAACACAACGCCTCGGGTGCTTATCACCCACAGAGTCAGGGATGTCTGGAACGATTCCATCAGACTCTTAAATCCCTCCTGAGGATCTTATTGCGTTGAACTTGATCATGACTGGGAGGAAGGACTCCCTTGGATGTTGCTAGCTGTTCGTGAGGTGGTACAGGAAAGCATCGGTTTCAGTCCAAATGAGTTGGTGTTCGGACACACTGTCAGAGGTCCCATTACTGTTTTGGCGGATGAGTGGACATCATCTCATCCTCCTGAGAACGTTCTGGACTATGTTAGTAGTTTTCGTTATCGACTGTATGAAGCCCGTGCTATTGCTTTAAGAGAGTTGGATAAGTCTCAAGAAAGGATGCAGAAGTTGTTTGATCGTAAAGTCAAATCTAGAATTTTTCAGGTAGGAGATCAAGTTTTGGCTCTGTTACCTGTCTTGACTAGCCCCTTTCAGGATAGGTTTTCTGGACCGTATACGATTATCAAGTGTTATCCAAATAATAATTATGTGTTAAATACGCCTGCTCGTCTCAAGAAAATACAGGTTTGTCACGTTAATCTGCTAAAACCATATGTGACTCCTGTACCTTCATTGTCCCTTGATGTCGTGACCGCTACTGATCCTGTATGTCTGAGTATTTCAGAAACGCCTGTAGAGATGACTGAAAATCTGGAAGAGAATGGTCCTTCTCGAGGTGCAGTGGAAGGCCGTCTAAACAACTCTGAGATTTTGCTGACTTGGGTTATCATTTACCTCATTTATGTGACCCTAGAACAGTGTCAGATTGCCTTTGATAATGCTAAATCTTTGTTGGCAACTGCTCCTGTGTTGGCTGCGCCAAATTTTGAGAAACCTTTCCTACTTGCAGATGATGCTAGTGCCTATGGTGCTGGGGCTGTCCTTTTACAAGAGGATTCTCAAGGAATTTAACATCCAGTCAGTTACTTTTCAAAGAAATTCAATCGTCATCAGGAAGTGTATTCTACAGTGGAAAAAGAAGCTTTAGCCTTGGTTTTAGCTGTTCAGCATTTTGAAGTTTATCTGAGTTCTGTTTGTGGTCCTGTTATGGTATACACTGACCATAATCCATTGACTTTCTTGGAACGAATGCGAGGAAAGAATCAAAGGATAATGAGATGGAGTCTTATTCTTCAACCATTCCACTTACAAATTAGACACATACGTGGTAAGGATAACATAATCGCAGATGCTCTCTCGCGGGTATAGAATTGTCCCAGCATAGAGCTGGGTATCTTGTTTTTGTTTTCCCTCTTCCCTATTTTGTCTATTGTTATTAGTCTTCCTTTTCCCCTTCTCCTTTCTTTTTTTTCTCTTTCTGACATTTAGGGCCCAGGATTTCAGGAGTGAGGAATTGAGAATTTTGGAGATAAGTGTTGTGGTACTGATTGTATATTTTCATTCAGGTAGTGGTTTCGGGATGTGTATTATTTATTGTTTTTCTTTTGTCGGGTTTTTCAGGAAACCTCCTTTTGGTGTGGGTGGTGTGACGACCCTGAGTCTCCTGTCATCCCTAATTGGGCAAAGTGGGGGGAGTTTCTGATTAGTCTCCTGTGCTCATTGCTAATTGCTTGGTGTATATAAGAATGATGTGTATCATTATCAGTAGCTTCCTCTGTGTGATAGATCTTCTAAGAGGTGGCTCTGTGAATGATGTAAGCTCTTATTTTCTCATTCATGTTTGTTTGTAATTTCCTAAGTCATGTAGTGTATTCATATATTTTATTATATGTTGATTGTTTCTTTGATCGCTAGACTTCTGTTTGTTTATATTCATTTTATGTGGTGTTCTGGCACTTTAATAAACTAGTTTTCATTAACTAGAATTGTTGTCCGCTTTCCCCTTTTTATGTTGCGACTTTCAACGAGCGGGTCGTAACAAATGTAATCAACATTTTCATAAGTACTAGATGTGTTGGGCTATTAACATGTCATTTTAATTATATTTTGCTGAAATGAACAAAATGACTCGAAAAAAGATTCGTTCATTTTGCTGAACGAGACTCAAAGAGCCGAATCAGTAAAATGATCCGAACTTCCCACTACTATTGTATATGTTTCCTCATATATAGCACTGGCATATTAAATCTTGAGCGAGATGTTCACATTCATATAGCAATGGAAATCTGTATGTGGATTTAATATGAATTAACAATGTGCATCACATGTTCAAAGTAGTAGTATGTGCACATCCCAAAAGCTTTAGGCAGGTGCACAATCAGATAAAGCATTTCACTACAGAATAAGCAAAAGTCAACATAAAGCTGCTGACCCGAAGATGGTTTTCAATGGGTCGAAATGTTGCACATTTCAATAAAGAGATTTTTGGAAACAGCAGTAGCAGTGTGCCAACTTTTGTTTGCTCTACATCACATGCCAGGGGTGGTAAGTAATCAAATAAAAATACTTTGATACTTTACTTAAGTATTTTTTTCGGGGATCTGTACTTTACTTGAGTATATTTTATTTGCATCTACTTTTACTCTTACTCCACTACAATATCAAAGGCAAAGTTTACTTTTTACTCCAATACATTTCCCCATGCCCGCTCCAAGTATTAAGTATTTATTACACTTGATTTCCAAACCGGTCTGGTCGGTCATGGATGATCCAGTCGGGTATAGACTTGGAAAAGCTGACAAGTCAGCTTTGCCACACTAACGTTAGCTCAGTGTTTCCCCAACTTTTTTATTTTGCGGCACACAATTTACTATGAAAACATCAGTAACATTTTACAATACAGGTGCACTATTATAATTCATGCCTAACTAAAGCACAGATAATCATGAGTTAATGTATTACTAATGAAGAACTAAACCATTTATTAATGATTACTGCATCAGCAACTAATGAACATTCTCTATGATTAATAGATTAAGTAATCTATGAATTGCTATTAATTAAATATGACATCATTAATTCCCTAATAACATATTACATTAACTAATAATGTAAATTCATGTATTCAAAGCCATGCATTCCGACTCTCAGTTGTCTGTTTAATTAATCATTAATCATAACAATTGGCAAAATTATAGTATGACTTTACTTGTTGAGGCACATGACTATTAACTAATTGTTACGTAATATGTCATTGTGGTTATGGCTTTTGAATTAATTTTGAATTAGTTAATAGTATCTTGCTCGTCATCTGTTTTATGGAGCTAATGTTATGGAACATGTCTGTTTTAAGTTTAACCCCTATACTGCATTAAGGTGCTTCATTGTCTCCTATTAATTGCAAATCTAACAAATTCTTAATTGCAGTATCTAATCTTATCATTTGTTCAATTAAAGCATTGCATATCAGTCCCAAAAGATTTTATCTGCTTAATCATTGATATTTACAGTTAATTTGAATATTTACTTTTTACTTTCGGTACTTGAGTATGTTTAAATCTGATACTTTTGTACTTTTACTCAAGTGATGTTTGAATGGAGGACTTTCTACTTTTACTGGGGTATTTTTTTATTTAGGTATATATACTTTCACTCGAGTATAACTTTTGAGTACTTTTACCATCTCTGTCACATGCTTGTGGTGTTGTATACGTTTCCTCATATATAGCACTGGCATATTAAATCTTACTTGTTTGGTAGTAATCGTACACTTTGACCACCGCTGGCTTGAGATTCTTTACTGGAAGAACTTGTTTCATTTGTATCTGGTAATTCAATGGAATATTTTTTGGGATCTGCAGGAGGAAAAAAAACATAAGTCATGGACATTACAGATAAAATGTTTATGAATCAACCTAATGACATGAAAGCATATGAATGTTGCTGATCTCTGAATGTTGCTGACCTCCTTCAAATAAACAATGACATGATCATCTTTGGAATCGACCCGTTTCACAAGTGATGCATACGTTCCGGAAGAAGTCCTAAGCTGTGGGGAAGAAGTGACTGTCATTTTCTAAATAGGGAACACTAGAAATTGTACACATTTTGTGATGAATCACTCAAACGCACCATTGATGTATCAGCTGTGAATCCAGATAAGAGTTTAATATCCACAATGGCCATGTTAGTTCTTTCCTGTAGACCATCATATCTGGAAAACAGCAAAGGAAAAGGATCGGTTCTTAAATGCCTCATTTAAATTTACAAATAAGTGAGAACAAAAGTTTGAATAACTAACAAGACACAGTTTTCATCACTCATATGATGTTTTTCAAGTTTTTAATGTTGCAGTTTTTACTACTGAGATCCGCCTTTTCAGTTTATATAGCTTTTGAGTCTATTAAGATGTTTTCTTACTTGACAGTGAATTTCAGATTAAAATTTTGTCCTAATGTTTTGCAGTCTCCCTCAATATTAGCATCAACGCTTAATGTTTTAGCTTCAGTAGGAGTGGGAATGTTGTAGAACTGAACCATCTGAGAGAGTCAACACAAACAGAAATAAATTAATAAACCATGTAAAGCATGTAAAGTGAGTGAGAGTAAATTAATCTGAACGCATTGCAGACCTGCACAGACACACAGATTGAGCCATTCACTTCAAGGCTGTATTTGGCTGGAACGTTCTGAAGCTGCTTCTCCTGGTACAGTAACTTGTTGTCCTGATTGACATCAAAGTGGTGAGTGTCTCCTGCTGACTGTACAGTCACTGTGCTGGAGCCGTCAGAGCTGAACACTTTGGTGGCGTACAAAGACAGAGCCTGAAGAGCCACCACTGTGTCCTGGGAAATAAATGTGTTCAGTAATGTCACTTTTACTCATTCACACCAGCACATTCAGCAATAATGTGGTTGATTGGAGTAGTTTGAGTAACCTGTGTGGAGAAGAATCCTCCAAAGGCATTCTGCTGCTTCACAAGCCAGCTGACAATCCTGTTAGCATAGCCCAGATCAGCTGTAGTGACTGAATCTGCAGTGAGAACAGCTAGCAGCACATATGAGCTGATCTCCACTGCCAGAGAATCAGAGTCATCAGAGTCATCAGCAGATGCAGACTGAGACCAGTGGAGAGGAGGCCCTTAAGAACAAAAGACACACACGCATGACAAAACAATAGTAAAGTCACAAAAGACAACAGAAAGTCATCTGTTCGATAGTAGTACTGGAACGGTTGGACTGTATTAGGTGATGGCTTAAATCTAGCATTCTTCAATGGAGTGTCGGTAAAAACACAATGGACTTGATCAGTTCAAGCAAAGGAGGTTTAATTGTAGGCAGTCTTTGGATGGACAAAGCACAGTAGTTCACAGGCTTTACAGCTTTATAGCATGAATGGATGCGTACATACGAGTGTGGTCTACAAAGAGAAAGGAATAAAGATTAACAATGTGTCATGAGTACCATTGCTCAAACATTCTCTCAATACATTGTTTCCAACATAAATCTCTCAATTAACATAATTCTCAAGTTATTAGAATTAAATAAAGGAATCAATATCCAAGCAGTGAAATTCTAAACCAACACCGCCACCTAGTGGTCATAAACGGTAAAACACACAAAACCGAAACTAGTTATGACGCGATTTAACTGAAAGCACGTAATTAGAGACATCGCGTTCATTAACTTGCAAAGCAAGTGCCTCAACTGTGAAAGTTATGATCCCACACATGCATACAAACCACACACTGGTTACAATGTATAGAATACAAATTGCAAGTTATTATTTGACCCAGTCAGCACATTCACGTGCGATCGACAGCACGCGATAAACTGCGTTTTATCTCTGGTAAATATTCATCACTCAAATGTCAGGATGACGTCGTATAAAGGCCTTATAAACTTCTTAACCGGCATAGCATTCACTTGGTAAACAGTCAACTTACATTTATTTATTGACGCAAACTTTGCACACACAGTCCCACTCGCACCTTCTGCTCTCTCGACTGATGACGACTGACTGAAAGCGGATCATGCGCATCGAACTCGGCCTTTCTAACACAGCCGCCCCCAAATTTGGTTACAAATTTGCTCCACTGAAAGGCCGACATCATATGGTCCACCATTAGTCACTAGTGTGGGTGTCATCTCCTTCATCTCGGATCTCTGGCATAACAATCAGGCGAGCGATGGGTCTTTTGTAGACTTTGTCCTTTATCTGTACCTCTGCCATCCGGACTCGATTATCAGCGCCAGGGAAGACATTCACTACTCTCCCGATCTGCCAGAATGAACGGGGTAACTGGGGGTCAACAAGCATTACAACTTTCCCAGGTTTGATGTTTGCAGATGGATTCTGCCACTTTTCTCTGGCCTGCATTTCAGGCAAGTAGTACTTTATGAAGGAAGTCCAGAATCTGTCAGACAATACTTGTGAATGCCTCCATCTTCGTCTCCCCAGGAGCTCAGACACTGGATATATGACTTGGGGAAGGGAACCATCTGGCCGCCCCATCAGAAGGCAGTTTGGGGTGATCGGATCTACATTAGCTATGTCTGCTGAAACATACCCAAGTAGTTTGGAGTTCAGGATGGCCTCTATGTCTATAAGTACAGTACGGAGCACTTCTTCAGTGACTGTTTCAGAGCCCAGAGGGGTTTAGAGAGCAGCCTTAAGTGAACGAATCTCTCGTTCCCACACCCCGCCGAAGTGTAGAGCAGCTGGAGGATTGAAATGGAAGCTAATCTGTTGTTTCGCTAGCTGCTGTTGTAGATCACCACTGAGCTGATTGAAGGCTTCCTTAAGTTCTGTTTCTCCCCCTCTGAAGTTGGTGTCTTGGTCAGAATATAACTCTGCAGGTTTCCCATGGCGACCAATGAACCGTCGTAGTGCCATGAGAAAGGCATCACTGTCTATGGATGTCAGTAGCTCCAGATGCACAGCCCTGGTGGTCAGGCACTTAAATAGAAGTCCCCATCGCTTCTCCATCCCACCTTGACCAAAAGAGGTCCAAAACAGTCCATTCCGGTCGAATGGAAAGCAGGCTTGAACAGCCGAAGTCGTGGTGGAGGAAGATCAACCATTTTCCGGGAGGCTGGCTTAGACCTCCATTTGCAGCATTCAAGACATGCCCTCTGATGCTTTCTCACTGCCTCACTCCCTCTCAGTATCCATACCTTTCGGCGAAGCTCCGCAAACACACGTTCTGGTCCTGGATGGCAAAGGTGAGGATCATATTCTTTTATGAGTAACCAAGTGTTAGGGTGACTGGGATCCAGTACAATAGGGTGTACTGTGTTTGGGTCTAGTCCTTCCACCTGTCTCAATCGTCCTCCAACACGTATCAGATCACTAGTTCTGTCAAACTCAGGGGAAAGACATAGTAAGCGACTGCTAGAAAGAACAGGCTTTACGCTCTTCAATAGATGGTAGTCTTCAGGAAAGCTGTCCAACTGGACCTGTCTCAGTGCAATCAGCTCCGCCTTGTGGTAAGCACTTGATGGAGGGGAACCACTCTGTTCTGCCGCCCCATGCAGCTCCAGTGCTACCATTTCGACCAAGTTTTTCCAGGTACTAAACTTCACTGCTGTCGGCGGTGTTGATTGAATCATACCACAGAATGCACTTCTCTTTAATTCTGTTGTGTCATCAGGCCCTAGGCTGTGAATTATCGGCCCTGGTGTTGGCCAGGCATTCTGTGGTTGGAGGAGGAACTTTGGCCCTTGAGTCCACCGATTGGGTTCACCAAGGTCCTTCAGGCTCTTACCACGGGTAAGATCATCCGCAGGGTTCCTGGCAGAGTCAACGTAATGCCAAGCTTTGATGTCAGTTAATTCTTGAATTTCTGCCCTCGTACCCACAAACACCTTGAAGCGGCAGGATTCAGAATGTAACCAGTGGAGGACAGTTGTTGAATCTGTCCAGAAAGTGATCTTCTGGATCTTCAAGGTGAGCTCCTTTACAGCCAACTTGGCCAACTGCGCTAATGTAAGAGCAGCACACAGCTCAAGTTTAGGAATTCAGCACTGCTTACGTGAAGCGACACGCGATCGGGCTAAGAGGAAGGAAAGGTGTATATTCCCACAATGGTCTTCTGAGCGAAGGTAAGCAACTGCCCCGTAAGCTTTCTCAGGAGCATCGGTGAGGATATGGATCTCTTGAGTGACCTCTGGGTTGTCCATGCTGGATGGAGTGTAGCACCTAGGCAGTACTACAAGAGGTAAGTACTGAAGCTCAGCTTCCCACATCTCCCATGCCTGCTGAATATCCTCAGGGAGGTGTGGATCATCCCAGTTCCTGTCCTAGCCCAGAGCTGTTGAACAATCACCTTGGCTCGAGTGGTAAAAGGAAAATTGACACCAAGGGGGTCATACTGACTGACTAACACACGATATATCTTCCGCATCGTTAGAGCACTGTAAGTGACAGGTCTGTGTCTGAATCCTAGATGGTCGGATTCACAGTGCCAATTCAGACCCAAGGTGGTTCACGGGGGTCTACTTTATCATGTGAGAGCCACAGCTCTAGCTTAGCAGATCTGGCTTCTGGTAGCAAGTGACTGACGACTTCCTGCACGTTACTGGCCCATTGATGGATATCAAACCCTCCAGATGCAAGCAGCTCACGAAGTTTATCCAATAGCTGCCGTGCCTCTTGAGCTGATGGTAAGCTCTGGAGACAGTTGTCCACATAGAAGTATTGTTCAACAGAATGACTCACATCTTCATTGGCTGTGCTGTACGATGAGACGTGTCTCTGGAGGGCGAAGGAGGCACAGCAGGGGCTGCAGGTGGTCCCAAATGGTAGCACCTGCCATTCATAGGTGTCAGGGGGATCATCTTGTCTCATACCACGCCAGAGAAAGCGCAGGAGGGGCTTCTCCTCAGGTAAGAGTAGGACTTGGTGGAACATTCCACATATATCACCGCTGATAGCCACACAGTGCTCCCTGAAGCGAAGTAGAACACCCAGCAAAGAAGGGCTTAAGGCTGGACCTGGCATCAAGGATTCATTAAGGTTCAGTCCCATATAATGGAAAGAGCAATTGAACACAATACAATCCTTGCTGTCATACCTCGGAGACTTGGGACCACAGCCTCTTTGGGAGCACAAAAGAGTGGTGAATTCTTTCTGCGCAACAAGGGTGTCTCGTAACGTAAAATTCCATTCACCTTAACGCGAGTCGTCTTGGTCTCTAAGAGGTTAATGGCGTCCTGATCCTTTCTGGACCTTGTCACCTCTTTCTCACAGCGAAAAGGCAGAACATCAAGTTGCCATAGCCTTTCAACATCTTTTTTGAGCTCCAGTTCAGCAGGGGTGTGGGACAGGAAAAGGCACTGTTGTGGCTGCAATTGGGTCTCCACCATCTTGGCTGGTCCCTGCAGCGTCCATCCAAGCCTTGTCTTTATTACAGCCGGACCACCAGGTGGACCTATTCGGACATGTGCAATCGGTGTGATCAGGTGGGTATTGTCAGCTCCTATAAGAAGTAAAGGACTCACTTTTTCAAAGGCTTGAAGGGGAAGATCTTTAAGGTGCTTATATTTCTCCAGCAAACTCATGGGATACGTGTAATCAGCCAGACCAAGGCGTTTTGCAGTGAATGCTGCATTAATCTTGAAGGTCTTCTGTGGTTCAGTCGCAGAAGATATGTGAAAGGTAACTGAAGTACCACTGATGGTCTGCACATCTTGGCGTATGGTCCGCAAGGCTATGTTTTCAGTTTGACCTTGTTTGCCGAGCTTATGAGAGGCATCAGGAAGTAGAATAGTCCACTCAGACCCATCATCCATGACAGCATAGGTGTCGAGTATCCTGCCTCCATAGCATAGCAAGACCCTAATGACCTTGAGGAGAACGCGTCTACAGTCAGTTGGTCTATCCAAGTACAGCGTTTCAGTGGTGGAACTAACCAGGCAGGAACATTCTCTGGTACTCTTTGTGTTGACATCATGCAGGATTTGCAAATGCTTCCCTTTGCAGATGCTACAAGGCTTCCTGAGTGTGCAATGGGCTGCTTGGTGTGCACGTCCACAGCAATGACGGTTGGTTTGGATCCAGTCTATCATCTGCTGCTTATCAAAGGTCTGAAAGGTGGTACATTGACTGAGATAATGATCCTCTTTATCGCAGTATGGACAAAAGGCTCTAGGCAGGGCTTTAGGTTTCTCCACTGAAACTGGCTTAACTTGAGCCGGTGCTGGGGTTACCTTCATGATAATATCATCTGCTCCATGAAGGATGGTAGCTGAACGAGAAGTAGTTTTGATTTCTCGCCGACGTTCTGGTCTCTGGCTCTTGTAACTTATCTGTGCCTCACTGCTTTGACACCAGGCCTCATACTGTAGCCATTCAGAAAACTCACGAAGGTTATACACAGACCCAGGACGGTGGTACATCTGTCTTCGGAATCCTGATCTCATTTTAGCAGATAACTTACTCAACAGTCATTCTACATGTGACCCACATCGAACTTCAGCTTCGCCTTCATCTCCAAGCATCTCCAACATACCAACTAGAGCCCTGATATGCAAAATTATCAAAGGCCTCAGTATCTCCTCGTCGGATATCTGATGAATCCATCACTCAAGGCAATCTTCTTGAGTGCCAACTTGTGTGGCTGGCCAAACCTTTTGTTCAGAGCAGCCATGGTCTCAGAGTATGGAAATGGTGAATTGAGGTAGGAATCTGCCACCAGACGAGCTTCATCTAGCTTTAGATGATCTAGCAGGATTTGGTACCGGAACAGTTCCGTAGCATCGGATGGTAAGAGGTTCTCGAGGGCTATCTTTAACCGAGTAAACTCGCTGGGGTCTTTAATGCAGAAGTTGGGTATGGTCGGCACTGGACCTCGGTAGGTGGTTTCTTGCCCTGCAGGGTTCATATTTGAGAAATGAGGAGATCTATGGCCTGACTTTGACCTCGTGGGTTGTGGAAACTGATAACACACTTGATTAGGATAATGTCTCTCTAGGGAACTCATGGTATGTTCATGAATGCCAGTGAGGGACCGAAGTCTCTCCATAGAGGCCTGGTATTGGCTGAGCTGTTCTCTGATAAGGAGATGGATGATGCTGATTAAGTTCACCCCACATGGCTGACTCAGTGTTTGATTTAGTAGGTGCAGCGGCCAATATCTGATCTTTCATAATCTGAAGTTCACCCATCATTGTTTCCAAAATGTCTAACATATTAGTGTCACTTCGGGGCTCAACTGTTCTCGCCTGCACTGTGTTGGGCAGATTGTAATAGCCAGTTCCCTGATTCAAACTGAGTGAAGAGCCCACTGCTGTAGTAGGAAAAGGTTGGTGTTGCCTTAGAGATGGAGCTGTTGTGTAAGCTGACTGGCGTTGCTGACCATAGGTAGGAGCGGGCAAGGATGGAGACAACATTGATTGTGGATGGTAGGGTGCAGCTCCACGATGTGGTAGTAGCCCATCCTTTGCAGGGAAAGATCTCTGTATCAGTGGCGTAGACTGGTGACCTTCCCAGGGCCGATGATATGGAGAAGACTGAGGATGGTGAACTGGCTGAACTGGGGCATAGATGGCGCTAGGTTGTTGCAGTTTAGTGTTATCCATATCTCGGAAAGAATCTTCCCTCTCACCAGCCACAGACCATTCATCCACTGTGTCCCATGGACCCTGACTTATGGGACTCGATACTCTGTTAGAAGGTGAAGGGATGTTCTCTGCAGTATCTCCAAACCATTGTGCATGCTGTGTTATGTGAGGCGATACTGGCTGCCTGACTGCTCTGTGGCGCACAGTTGTAAGGTCAAAGTCTTTAAGGTAGGCAGGGGGATGAAACTGCCGTTTAGGTCTTACAATCTGTGCAGCTGCTTCTTCAGGTTGCATATTGATTCTGATCAGTTATTTATCCATGAGAAATGCCAGATCCGGCTCGAAGGACCTCTGTTCGATAGTAGTACTGGAACGGTTAGACTGTATTAGGTGATGGCTTAAATCTAGCATTCTTCAATGGAGTGTCAGTAAAAACACATTGGACTTGATCAGTTCAAGCAAATGAGGTTTAATTGTAGGCAGTCTTTGGATGGACACAGCACAGTAGTTCACAGGCTTTACAGCTTTATAGCATGAATGGATGCGTACATACGAGTGTGGTCTACAAAGAGAAAGGAATAAAGATTAACAATGTGAATTGAGTATCATTGCTCAAACATTCTCTCAATACATTGTTTCCAACATAAATCTCTCAATTAACATAATTCTCAAGTTATTAGAATTAAATAAAGGAATCAATATCCAAGCAGTGAAATTCTAAACCAACACTGCCACCTAGCGGTCATAAATGGTAAAACGCACACAAAACCGAAACTAGTTATGACGCGATTTAACTGAAAGCACGTAATTAGAGACATCGCGTTCATTAACTTGCAAAGCAAGTGCCTCAACTGTTAAAGTTATGATCACACACATGCATACAAACCACACACTGGTTACAATGTATAGAATACGAATTGCAAGTTATTATTAGACCCAGTCAGCACATTCACGTGCGATCGACAGCACGCGATAAACTGCGTTTTATCTCTGGTAAATATTCATCACTCAAATGTCAGGATGACGTTGTATAAAGGCCTTATAAACTCCTTAACCGGCATAGCATTCACTTGGTAAACAGTCAACTTACATTTATTTATTGACGCACACTTTGCGCACACAGTCCCACTCGCACCTTCTGCTCTCTCGGCTGATGACGACTGACTGAAAGCAGAGCATACGCAGTGATCTCGGCCTTTCTAACATCATCAGAAACAAACCTCTTACCATCTGAAATAGCAACATCCTCCAGTTTCTTGAAAAGTTGCTGTCGAGTGGCCGTGTCTCTAGCCAGACTGAAAGTGTAGGCGAGCAGAGCGGTGGTGTAAGTGTTTTTGATATCCTCAATGACGGACCTCAAACATGACAAACCTTTAGTGACGACAGGATCCTGTGACAAAAACAGACGCTGTGATGCTGTCATTTTTCTATAAGTTTATAATGGGTTTCCTGTAGATGAACTTACTGTGACTGGAGTTTCCAGTTCAAGCAATGATGCAGTAATGTAGGCCGTCATGGTCACATGATCATTCACTCCACCCTGGAATATATGGGAAAAAGAAATAAAGACAAATACCCAGTTTATACTTTGATCTAAGAACTGGTCACAAAAAATTTTAAGAAACAGGCAAAATACCTTCATTCTGTTGTGGATCAATTGTCCCTGTTGGATAAAACAGCCGTCTGAATCCCGTCTGCTTATTAACCAATTCTTTGCACTCTGAATAATTTGTGGATCAATGAATATGTATTTCTGTGCTTTGCCAAAGGACCTCAGCACAAAGGCAGTCAACCTGGTGGTTTGGAAGACATAATTAAAAAAAAAAAAATGTCATCAGGTGTTTCAATTAATTTTTTTCACTGAAAAAAGAGTAATGATGAAAATATATTTACCATGTATTCCCATCACCATAACCAAATGTGGTGTATGATCCATCAAAATGCTTGTAGTTCATTTGTCTCTGGTATCCTGTTTAGTTTGATAATGGTAAATACATCAACAGTTTGTTTGGGTTGACTCAATGTGTCTGATTATTCAACTTTACTGAATGATATTCAGGTGTGTTGAAAAATGTATAATTTGGTATTAAGTCTCAGTATTTTCTTGACATGATTGATATCTCTCACCGCTCTTCAAGAAGCCTGTGGCTCTCTCTCTGATGGCTGAGGTGAGCTGCTCCGTGTTCTCCAGATACTGCAGAATGTAAATATTGGGAGAAAGAACAGCCATGTTTTGCTCTCCACAGCCGTACGGCATCCGTAATAATCCATGAAGATTTCTCAGTGCCCGACCCAATATGTCTCCTATAAACCATAAACATGGCTATCAAAATCCAGTGTTCGGTATTTTGCGTAAGTGAGTTTTTGTTGTCGGTGGCTATTGTAGATGGCTATATATATATATATAAAAAAATAAAAAAAAATAAAAAAAAACTTGTGTACTATGCTAATTAATTGAGACTTCTTAAAGCTCCTACAGGTTGTTGGCCCTGTTTGTTTCGTTGTTTCTATTGCTCTCCCCTTTTTTGTAAGTCGCTTTGGATAAAAGCGTCTGCTAAATGATTAAATGTAAATGTAAACGTAAACAAATGAAAGTCGCTAGAATTCCAAACCCAATCTCATTTCTGCTTGTATATGTAAATATAACTTACCAATGACTGAAACAGAGGATCTGGCTGATCCCTCTATCACATCTTTAGGAAGAGTCAGAGTCACTTCGTCTGAGAGACTGTCACCTATGAACCAGACAGACAGAAACACATGTCAGAGATCAGTCTGTTGTGTTCGACCACTAGGTTGAGGGGGTGTTTTTAGTCTAAGTGTGCACATGCGTTGTGGAGTGAGTGGCACAGGACTAATAAAGTGGTGATCTGTTCAGCCGTGTGTCTGAACTACTCCGACATAACATTGGCGATGAGGATGGCTGAGTTTAGCTTACCACCGCCGGCCCCTTTTCTTCCCGTGCCTGGTGAACCACCTATTCCATTGGCGAGCTGGATTGATGGCTTCACATTGTATCTCGAGGCCATGAACTATGATGATATATCTGATCGGAGGAAAATGGCTTTACTTCGTCACTGCCTCAGGGCTGAGGGACAGATAATATATCGTGCTCTCGGGAAGGCTGAGAGGAGGCGGTCTCTCTTCTCGCAGACCACTTCACGGGCCAACAGCAAATCATACCCCACCGATATAAACTACTCAAGTGTCTTCAGCGACCGGGTGAGTCTGTGCAAGATTACGTGACTAATCTGCGTGACATGGCACGCTCATGCAATTATGGAACACTTCAAGATCAGATTGTTCGTGGTCAGTTTATTGAAGGGATACTATATGACAAGACTCGGGAAAAACTGTTGTTAGAACCTGACGAATTTACATTAAACCAAGCGGTTGTAATTGCACTGCAAGTGGAGGCTGCCCTTGAATGCTCCACACTGCTCGCTGAAGCGCGCCCCCCTGTGCTGTCCCACACAACAGCTCCGATCTTCCTGCCATTTAGGCCACTGCCATTTACCCACAGAAAAGACTGAAGATGACATTGCAGGTTTTCCAGTGCAGTTTGCACAGTTGCAGAGAAACCAATGCAGTTTGAGCTTTTGTGCCAAATGTGGCTCCAGTTCACACAATTCAAGAGCCCAAAATTGCCCTGCACGTGGACAGACATGCAGGAAGTGTTTTAAAAAAAATCACTTTGCTAAAGTTTGCCGGTCGGCTCCCGCTACACAAGCAGCACGAAGGAGACCCTCACCTGTCCGTAATGACTACACTGAGATTAGACATGTATCAGCTGGCCAGGCAGTTTTTAGGATATGTACTGTGCTGCTGGAGGAGGTGAGCCTTCCACTCCTGATGGATTCGGGAGCAGCGGCACTGTGCTTAATGCAAGTACGTATTACAAGTTTTTCTCACATCTGCCATTACAGAAGCCCTGCACTCTCTGCAGCTCTGTGGTTACAACAGCTACAAGATTGGGATGCTTGGCGTTCTCCGGGTCAGTACGTTAACGGCTCTAAACATCTGCCATCATTTCCTTTCCACATTACTGAGCGGGGAGCCAACCTTCTGGGACTTGATCTATTTACAAGCTTGGGATTCATACTTTGAGATGAAAAGGGCTCTGATATCCACCATGTCACCTCCACCTGGCAACAGAGATGGCCATCACTGTTTGACGGACTGGGCTGCCTTAAAACATTCACCCTTTTGTTGACCCTGGTGTGCCACCAGTCATTCAGCCCCTGCGTAGAATTTCCCTAGCTCTGTGGGAGGAAGATACTGCGGAGCTCCAAATGATACTGGACATGGGAATTATTGAGCTAGTCAATGCATCCCCTTGGATTTCTAATTTAGTCATCGCATAAAAGAAATTGGGAGGAATACGAGTTTGTGTTGACCTGCGCTCTGTAAATAAGGCGGTTATGCCAGACAAATACTCCTTACCCACAGCTGAGGAACTGACTGCTTACTTCTTTTTTTTTCTTTTTTTATTGAGCAAAATTGCAAATTTACAAAATAATAACTTTTACAAGGTAGGGGATCAATGATATACATACACTTACAGAAGAGGAGAAAGAGAGAGAGGAAAAAAGAAAAAAAAGGGGGGGGGGAAAGAAAATAGTAATAGAGTTTTAGTAGCAGTAGTCATCATAATAATAAATATAACAACAAAAATAATAGTAGCAGAGGTGGTAGTAATAGCAATAGTATTCATGTTAACAATCGTAATAGAAGCTGTATCATCTGTGAATTATAATAACGATAATAGTATTAGTAATAATAATAATAGTTGTAGTAGTACTGTAGTTGTTGTAGTTGTTGTGATAGAGGTAGTAATGACAAGTATAAGTATAGTAGTATTCATGATTGTAATAATAGCAGTAGTGGTAGTACTAGTAATATATAATAACAGTAATATTATTATTAATAATAATAAGATTAATAACAGAATAGTCAGTAACGTTATTGTAGATATACACTATTTAATTTTATTTTATAGGTCTGGGAACAACTCCACAATTGCCAGTGAGCCCAACCAACAGACATCCCTAAGATAGACATGGTCCCCTCTCTCCATTCCTCATCCCCCAGCCCCTTTCCTCCTCGCCAGTGACTCCCAAACCCAGCAGTTAACCCTCTCATGTATTGCTGTGTTTTCCTCCACAATGTATGCTGGGGCACCACAACAGGCACCGCCAAACCAAGCTCTCTTAGTCTGGTTGTGACCTGTCAGAACAGAAGTTATGTTTGGGTAACCCTCGGCAGCTTTTTATTATTATTATTATTTTTAAATTATTATTATTATTATTATTATTATTATTATTATTATTATTATTATTATTATTATTATCTGTGGCTTTGGAACGAAGTGTGAACTAGTTAGCTCCCCAGCTAGAGCCACCATATCCAACCCAGATAGCAATCAAATGTAATTTTACATGAGAGGAGGGATTGCAAAGACACTAAGAGGGAGGGGCCAGCCAACCCAATCGCCAAGTCTGTGATGACCATGCCTACAGGATGTGCTAGCTGTACCCACTGACAGTATCTAGGACAGGCCTGACCCAGACCATTTTACAAAAGGTATACAAATAGTAAATATTTATATATGTTTTCTGAAATGTTATTTATTTAGACTAAGCAAAGGAGATATGACAAATAAATGTATAACGTCAATACCAATACCACCATCCCTACTACCATCATCACAAACAAAAGTAAAATAGTAATATATAGATTTTACATATATAGATCTTATCAATAAATAATTGTAGAGAAATGTATTCATTCAATAATACTCAATAATAATATTCAATAATAATAGCATATTCAATAGTAATACAATAATATATTATTTATTATAAGTTTGTGAACATGTGGTTGGGAGAGTGCGTGGGTCAGTTTCCAAGTGATTTATGTGTAGATGAGTTAGGAATGGTTTCCAAGTATCAAGAAATGTAGATATAATATTTTTGTTAGTGTAGGTTATTTTTTCTAATGTGATATATTCTGTAAGAAGGTTGGTCCAGTGATTGATATGTATACAATTTTTTTTTGTTTTCCAATTTAGCAGAATTACTTTCTTGGCGATAGTTAGTGAAATGAGGAGTGGTTTTTTATATTTGACTGGGAGATAGATTAATAATGCGATTGAGTAAACAGAGTGATGGAGATGGAGGGATTCTGCGGCCCATGATAATGGAGAGTTTTATAGTCACTAATATCCAAAATGAGTGAACTGGTTGGCAGGTCCATATGGCATGAAAATAGTCATCTGTGCTCCCCAATGTGCACTGTGAACAAATATCTGTGTCCCTCAAGCCCATTTTAAACTTCTTTCTTTCGGTGATGTGAGTTCTGTGAATAATCTTAAACTGTATGAGTTGGAGGTTTGTGTTGTTAGTCATTGAAAATGTATTGTTACAGATTTCCTTCCAGAGGTCCGTGTTGAGGGAAAAGGCTAAATCTTGTTCCCATTGTTGCTGACCGCTTACTTCTATGGTTTGACGGTTTTCTCAAAACTGGACCTGTGCCAAGGTTATCTGCAGGTGCCGCTTCACCCTTCTAGCAGAGACCTCACAGCATTTGTCACACATGCTGGGGTATTTCGATATACTCATATGCTGTTTGGTCTTAGCTCCGCCCCAAGTTGCTTTCAAAAGGTAATGACCACCATTTTGGCTAGAATTCCCAGAGTTTCAGTATTCTTGGATGATATAGTAGTCCATGCGCCAGATGTCCAGACCCATAACGACCGTCTTATCAGGGTGGCCAGTGCTCTCATGGCACATAACCTTACGGTGAATGGAGAGAAATGCACTTTTGCAGCCTCAGCCATAGACTTTGTGGGGTACCGTCTCACGTCTAGGGGCATCGCCCCTCTTCAGTCAAATATTGAGGCAATAAACAGAATCCCAGAGCCCACCTCCCAGGTGGCCTCATTTCTGGGCATGACGGCCTATTACCTTAATTTCCTGCCTCAGTACTCCCAAACCACGGTGCCCCTTCGCCAGTTACTAAAGAGAGAAGAGCCATGGAACTGGACTAGTGCATGCTCCAAGGCTGTTCGAACACTGAAGTCCCAGCTTACCACACCTCCTGTCTCTACCACCCTCAGGCTAATGGTGGGGTCGAAAGATTCCATCAAAGCCTTAAGAATGGCATTCATGCACACCAGGTCCAGGGGTATACATTCCAAACAGCAATCAACTTGACACTGATGCATTACAGAGCTAGCCAGCACACCACCACTGAGGCTTCCCCTGCTCTGCTAATGCTTGGCTGAGAGATGGAACTGCCATTGGACAGACTCCGACCACAAGAATTGTTGGCCGCAGTGGCAGGTGGCACCAGGGCAAATGAAGGCCAACTTTGACAGAAGACATAAGGCCAAACTCAGTAAGATAACAGTTATGTACTGGGTTTGGGTCCACAGACCCCACCGCTGCAACAAAATGGGATCGTTTTGGTCTAAACCTCTCCAGGTGGAACGTCAGTTAGGGCCTGCCACTTTCTTGTTGAGTGATGGTTCTCGCTGGCATGCAAGCAGACTGCGGAAAGTGCCAACCCCTTTCAACTCAAAGATATGCTCACAGGCAAAGGAGCCTAGTGGAGGACCAACACACAGCATGGTTTTTGAACCGGGGCCAGTACAACCATGGACAGGCCAGGTGCATCAAGGTTCCCCTGTCAGGGTGATCCCACAACAATCTCCACCAGCTGTGGGGCCTCAACCTTTCTCAACCAGTCACTGCTTGATGAAAATCAGGAGGGTTAGGAGGTGCCGCAGTTGACAGTAACCGAGAGCCGGCCAATTCGCGCAAGGGCTCGTCCCTCATACCTAAAGGACTTTATCACTGACTTTAAAGCTTAGGTGTTTGTTCATTCTTTCTCTAGCAAAGGCTTGATAGAGCACAGTTTTTTTTAGTTCTTTAAAGCTACACTGTGTAACTTTTTTAGTTTATTCGTAAACCAACACTTAGTTCTTTCCAAAATATATGTGCTCATTAATGTATATTTACTTTTTTCAAGTAATAAAGTATTTTCTTAAGTTTATAATATGCCATTGAAAATACATACGGGTGAGAGGTTCGAATGCCGGTCGCCATGTTGCCCCTCCATCTTGAAAGTACATTAGCCAAAGAGGGACATACCCGTAAATTCAAGCTTCACTTTTCACTTTTTAACACTCGATGGCAGTCATGAAGGAGGTCGAACTGGAAGCCATGATAATCTTGGACTAAATCGGCCACCGTAGGAGTTAAAACGAAAGCAGAATTGAGAGGAACCGAAACTAATATTCACTGGATTGTCATATACCTTAAAACCGCTAGATGGGGGAAAATATCACACAGTGTAGCTTTTTTTTTTGGGGGGGGGGGGGGGGTCTAAGTGTGCGCATGCGTTGTGGGGTGAGTGGCACAGGACTAGTAAAGTGGTGATCCGTTCAGCCGTTTGTGTGTTTGTACTTCATGTTAAACTAACTGAACTACTCTGACATAACACAGTCGAGAAACACTATACAATTAACATTCTAATAACATATGTGAAGTCCCCGAAATAATAATATAATACAAATAAAACCAACAATTACAACAGGAGCTTGGCCCCTAATAACCGTAAGCAGGGATTATTGTGATTCAAGCAGTTGGAAAAGGGGAGAAAACAGACACAATTTCAAAATTTGGCACATATGAACAACTGAACTACAGTTGTCATGAAAGACTGACAAATTTCAGCTTTTTCAATTAACCTATTAATGCATGGAAAACATCTAGATTTTGTAAGATTATTTTTTTATCCCATAATATGATGCTTAATTTGAAATCCATTTTAATTTTTACAAAATTCAGTTTTATTATAAATTATTTAACTGACCACGTATGTGAACACCATGCAACAAAGACATAAAATGGGACACAAAGCCACACATGACAATCTGGCAGATTGTTATTATTTCATGTTATGCTATGTATATCAGCTCACTTATTAAAAACATTAATATTACAATAAAACAACAATAAAACACATACTGTAGTAACTATAATGCATATATGCACAAACCTACAGTAGTAGCAATATTGGCTGGGTTTTGCGGGCGTATACTCCTTATCACTGCTCTCACTGTCACTTCCACTGTCCTCTGGGATATTCTATATTATTAATAATTATAAACGCATTATAAACGTTTTTCACATTTATGCTTGGGGATTTTTGCACATGGTTATCGCTGTCAGTCATCTTGGATTGAGGATGTCATCAAGCAATGAATATTTGGGCTCTCTCCCAAATGACACACTTTATGTGCACTTTCGGTCTTGTGGACTTAAAATGGTCGATGTGTCCGCGTGTCTGTTAAGTCCACAAGTCCGTAGGATGTCCCTTTCTTCATTCAAAACGTTAGTTTACCCAAAAAAGAAAATTCTGTCAATAATTACTTGGCCTAATGTCGTTCGACACCCGTAAGTATTCATCTTCGGAACGCAAATGAAGATATTTTTGTTGAAATCCGATGGCTCAGACAGGCCTTCATTGACACCATGTCACGGTTCATGGATTCCCTGTCTCACTCTTGGGTGCGTGTTGAATGTAGGTGAGGGCGGAGCCTGGGATTGGCACATCACGCACCTGTGGCTGATCACCTGCACCAGCTGCAACTCATCACCTTCACCCTATTTAGTCTCTCTGTTTCTCTCTTGTCTTTGTCAGAGCGTTGTTGGATGTTTCCCCTTGTGTCTCCGTGTTGGTTGTCGTTTCTCCCTTCCGTGAAACGCTGGATCCCTTCCCGGATTACCTGTACCGATCTCCCGAGTCACAGCTGCTCACAGCCTGCCCGTGTCGCCAACAGAGCCTCTCTCACTGCTCCGTCTTATCCGGACTTCTTCAGTGTTCTGAGTTTTGACTTCTGTGACACTATCCGTCAAATAAACTGAATCACTTGCTATTGAATCCTGCCTCTGTGAATCCGTTACAGAACGCTCTGACCAACCATGGATTCAGCGAGTATCAATGCCCTACTGACCAGCAGCAACGAGAGACTGGACCAGCAGGAGGCGAACTTAACTGCCACAGGAAAGGCAGTACACACCTTGGTGGCACGGGTGGCCGAGCTGACCCAACACATGCAACAACTCGTCGGTCCCACTGTGCCCGACCCACCGCCGATTCCCCACACACCATCCGCATCGCGGCAACCGGAACCACGTCTGCCTACCCCCGAGAGTTATGCCGGTGAGAGCAATTTTTGCAGAGCCTTCCTTACCAAGTGTTCCTTGTTTTTCGCTCTTCAACCGCAGACTTTCAACACGGAGAGATCCAAGGTGGCATTCGTCCTCACCCTGCTCTCCGGACGAGCCACACTTTGGGGAACGGCGGTGTAGGAGAATCAACATCCTTGCTGCTCCTCGTTCCAGACGTTGGCGGCGGAGATGAGAAGGGTGTTTGACCGAGCGGTGACCGGAAGAGAAGCGGCACGTCAACTCGCAGAGCTCCGTCAAGGTAACCGCTCAGTCTCGGATTATTCCATCGAGTTCCGCACCCTGGCCGCCGAGTGCAAGTGGAACGAGGAGGCACAGTGGGACATGTTCCTGCATGGGCTGGCTGACCGCATCCAGAAGGAGATCTTTACCATCAACCTTCCGGAGAAGATTGACGGTCTCATCGATCTTGCGTTGAGGGTGGACGCTCGTCTGAGTCGGCTGAGGTCCAGGATGGAGCCTCAGCTTGGGAGCGTCGAATGCCCTCAGGCCAGCACTACGGATGCGGTCAGCCACACCTTCGACCCGGAGCCCATGCAGGTGGGTCGAGCTCGGCTCTCCCGGGAGGAGAAGGCGAGACGGAGATCCTGTGGTCTTTGCCTGTACTGCGGCGGGAACGGACACCTGCTAGACTCCTGCCCGGTAAAAGACCACGCCCGGCGGTAAAAAGAAGGCTACTGTCGGGCGGGATCTCCGTGGAAAAGACCTCATCCTCCACTCTCCTCCCGGTGAGATTGCTGTGGGCAGCTCAGGATTATTCCAGCCTCGCCCTTCTCGACTCGGGAGCGGAAGGTAACTTCATTGACTCTGCCCTGGTTCATAAACTCAACATAACCACCATTGCACTCAAGAACACCATTTCTGTCAACGCACTTAACGGACAAGTTCTCCCTGACATTTCATTCACCACTGAACCACTCACACTGATCACTTCCGGCAACCACACTGAACGCATTTCATTTTTCATCCTGGACTCCCCCTTGGCTCCCATTGTCCTCGGTCACCCTTGGCTGGAGTTACACAATCCAAGGGTTGACTGGGGACAAAACTCTGTGTCTGCGTGGAGTGATAAATGTTATGAGTCTTGTTTGGTGTCTGCTTGTTCGTCTGTGTCTCGTTCTGTTTTTCAGAGTGAGACGGTGAATCTGTCTAACGTGCCTCCGGAGTACCTCGACCTGAAGGAAGTGTTCAGTAAGTCCCGAGCTGCTTCTCTTCCTCCGCATCGTCCCTATGACTGTGCTATAGATTTACTCCCAGGTAAGTCTCCGCCTAAGGGCAAACTATACTCTCTTTCTATTCCAGAGAGGGAGGCCATGGAGAAATATATTTCTGATTCTCTAGCCTCCAAATTCATCCGCCCTTCCTCTTCTCCAGCGGGGGCGGGGTTCTTCTTCGTGGGGAAGAAGGATGGTTCTCTGCGACCTTGCATTGATTACCGAGGGCTGAATAACATCACGGTAAAGAATACCTATCCTTTGCCGTTGATGTCTTCAGCTTTCGAGAGGTTACAGGGAGCATCCGTCTTCACGAAGTTGGACTTACGTAACGCTTATCATTTGGTTCGCATCAGGGAGGGGGATGAATGGAAAACCGCATTTAACACCCCCAGGGGGCATTTTGAATATTTGGTCATGCCTTTCGGCCTTTCCAACTCCCCAGCGGTTTTCCAGGCACTCGTCAATGATGTGTTGAGAGACATGGTCGACCAATTCATATATGTCTACCTGGATGACATTTTGATTTTTTCTTCGTCTCTCCAGGAACATGTTCGACACGTCAGACGAGTGCTTCAGAGGTTGCTAGAGAATGGGCTTTTTGTCAAGGCGGAGAAATGCGCTTTTCATGCACAGTCTGTTCCTTTTTTAGGGTACATCGTGTCATCGGAGGGAATGCGCATGGATCCCGACAAGGTTAAGGCTGTGATGGATTGGCCAAGTCCAGATTCCCGTAAGGCCCTACAGAGGTTTCTGGGGTTCGCCAATTTCTATCGGCGTTTTATTCACAATTTCAGCCAACTAGCCGCGCCTCTGACTGCCTTGACCTCTCCCCGAACGACGTTCAGGTGGTCCGATACAGCCGAGGCTGTATTCGCCAAACTTAAAAGCCGCTTTGTTTCGGCTCCCATCTTAGTCGCCCCTGATTCCACACGTCAGTTCGTGGTAGAGGTCGACGCGTCAGAGGTGGGGGTAGGAGCGGTTCTTTCACAGCGCTTTCCCTCAGATGACAAGATGCACCCGTGCGCGTTTTTGTCCCATCGTCTTTCTCCTGCCGAACGCAATTATGACATTGGTAACAGAGAGTTGTTGGCCGTCAAGTTAGCGTTGGAGGAGTGGCGTCATTGGCTTGAAGGGTCGGGGGTACCTTTTATTGTATGGACGGATCATAAGAACCTTGAATATATTAGATCTGCTAAAAGACTCAACTCCAGGCAGGCTCGGTGGGCACTTTTTTTCGGACGTTTTGACTTTGTTCTCTCGTACCGCCCCGGGTCTAAAAACATCAAACCCGACTCTTTATCTCGTATTTTTGATGCTTCCGAACGCCCGGTTACTCCCGAGTGTATTTTGCCAGAGAAGATAGTTATCTCTACACTCACATGGGAGATCGAATCGAAGGTCAAAGTGGCCTTAGAAGGGGTAACGCCCCCGCCCGGCGGCCCACCGAGTCGTTTGTTCGTTCCGGAGGGGTTAAGATCCGAGGTCCTCAAATGGGGTCACTGCTCCAACATTGCTTGTCATCCAGGGGTAAACCGCACTAGCAGTTTAATAAAGCAATGATTTTGGTGGCCACTTATGGCTCGCGACATTCACAGTTTTGTTTTGGCTTGCTCGGTCTGTGCGGTTGGTAAGACATCTAACCAACCTCCTCATGGGTTACTTCAGCCGTTGTCTGTTCCTTCGAGACCCTGGTCCCACATCGCTCTAGATTTTGTTACCGCCCTCCCGCCCTCCCAGGGCAAGACGGTCGTTTTGACCGTCGTGGACCGATTCTCGAAGGCAGCACATTTCATTCCCTTGCCCAAATTACCCTCAGCCAAGGAGACAGCGGTATCTGTAGTAGACCACGTCTTTCGGTTACATGGCCTCCCGATGGACGTGGTCTCCGACAGAGGTTCCCAATTCGTGTCCAAATTTTGGCAGGAGTTTTGTAAATTACTAGGAGCCACGGTTAGTCTGTCTTCGGGTTATCACCCCCAAAGCAACGGTCAGACTGAGAGAGCCAATCAGGATCTGGAAAGAGTGTTGCGATGTTTGGTATCCAAGAATCCTTCATCCTGGAGCCAATAACTCTCTATGGTTGAGTACGCTCATAACTCGTTACCAGTGTCATCTACGGGCCTTTCGCCATTTGAGTGTAGTGTAGGTTACCAGCCACCTATTTTTCCTAGTCTGGATTCCGAGGTCGCGGTCCCCTCTGTTCACGCCTTTATCCAGAGGTGTCATCGCACATGGACCAGAGCCCGTGAGACTCTGCTCCAGGTGGTAGCGCGCACCAAGGCTAAAGCCGATCGCCACCGGTCTAAGCCTCCCGTTTACGTCGTGGGTCAAAAAGTGTGGCTTTCAACCAAGAACATTCCTCTCCGCTCCGTATCTAATAAACTTGCTCCCAAATTTATCGGCCCGTTCACTGTCACCAAGATCATTAGTCCGGTGACAGTCCGCCTCAAACTCCCTCCGGCGTACAGGAGGATTCATCCCGCCTTCCATGTATCCAAAATCAAGCCTGTTTTTCACTCCCACCTTAATCCGCCAGTCCCGGTTCCCCCACCGCCGCGACTCGTAGATGGGGAACCAACATATTCGGTTAATCGCATTCTGGATTCTAGACGGAGGGGACGCGGTTTCCAGTACTTGGTGGACTGGGAAGGTTACAGTCCGGAGGAGAGAAGTTGGGTTCCTGCTAGGGACATTCTGGATCACTCCCTTATTGATAATTACAATCAACAGGTAAGGTCGGCTGGGAGCGTCAGGGGACGCTCCTAGGGGGAGGGGTACTGTCACGGTTCATGGATTCCCTGTCTCACTCTTGGGTGCGTGTTGAATGTAGGTGAGGGCGGAGCCTGGGATTGGCACATCACGCACCTGTGGCTGATCACCTGCACCAGCTGCAACTCATCACCTTCACCCTATTTAGTCTCTCTGTTTCTCTCTTGTCTTTGTCAGAGCGTTGTTGGATGTTTCCCCTTGTGTCTCCGTGTTGGTTGTCGTTTCTCCCTTCCGTGAAACGCTGGATCCCTTCCCGGATTACCTGTACCGATCTCCCGAGTCACAGCTGCTCACAGCCTGCCCGTGTCGCCAACAGAGCCTCTCTCACTGCTCCGTCTTATCCGGACTTCTTCAGTGTTCTGAGTTTTGACTTCTGTGACACTATCCGTCAAATAAACTGAATCACTTGCTATTGAATCCTGCCTCTGTGAATCCGTTACACACCAATGTAATTTTCTCTCTCAAGACCAATTAAAGGCACTAAAAACGTTGTTACAAAGCCCATCTCACTACAGTGGCTCTACAAGTGAAGTTGTATTAACTAATTTCAGGAGGAGAGCTGAAAAATCTGGGTTCGGGCAAAAAATTCAGAGCCTGGAGCCCTCCCCTGGACAGCACACCAAATACTCATTATCTTTACTCTATTTAATTTGATGTAAGTGTGAACTCGTGAATAATTTTATGAAGCGAAGAAAATAGTTTGTGTACACAAAAAAACCTAAATATCGACTTATATAGTGGTGGGCCGATTTCAAAATAAAGATTGAAACGGTTATATAAATCACCATATCAATTCATGATTCGGATCACCAATGTCACGTGATTTCAGCAGTTCAGCGGATTTGTCACTCTTGAGAGAGGAAATGATATTGTGTCAATGAAGTCCTGTCTGAGCCATCAGATTTCCACAAAAATATCTTCATTTGTGTTCTGAAGATGAACAGAGGTCTTACAGGTGTCAAACAACATTAGGGTAAGTAATTAATGAGGGAATTTTCATTTTTGGGTGAACTAATCCTTTAAGCTTAAAGAAGGGTGCTCATGAGCCCTCTTTGTGGCAGTCAATTACGTTTTCAATTACGTTGTGCATTATGTTGTGAAGGTTCGGACTCAGAGGGAGACAGTGAGGGTTTAGGGTGCCATTTGGGACAGGGCCTTGGAATACAAGACAGTAGGCTCAACAGTAGTTACAATATTGCTGTCAATCTACTGACAATGCCCTCAAGTGGTTTGGAGAAAATTACCATGACAAATGAAACCTAAAGGGAGCTAAATTAACTGTCCCTTAATGACCATACATGAAAGGGTTAAAATGTCAGAGACATATGAGAATATTTTGGATACCGTATATTTTAGCTCCCTCTTTTGGTCCTCAAATTTGGTGTCATCAAAATGTCTTTGTCAGTGGCTATAAACTCTGTCCTGGGGACCACCAACCACTGCACATTGGCTGTGTCTCATTTCGGAAGGCTGTGTCCTCCGGAGGTCGCATTTGAAGGCTGCATACGTCATAAGGCTGTCTCATTTCAAAAAAGTAAGTAGGACTCTCCAAATGCCCTTCTTTCACAGGAATTCGGAGTGTGCATGAGGTGTAGCCTTCGTTGCTGCAGATAACCCACAATTCTTTACGTTGGTCGATGCGGGCTGTTTATACATTGACCCGCGCATCACTGGTCTTTACTGACTTTATGTAAAACATATTGATGAGTCAAAAAATCTTTGAGCAATTTTTAATCAGTTGAAAAAGCCCCATTCCCAGCCACCCCCCACCCCCCTCTCTTACACACACTCTTAGCTGTCCATCGTATGTTCGATGATGACACTTGCTCCAGGGATGGAGGGAAGGGGGTAGGGTGGGGGGGAGGGTTTCAGCGACATTGCCGCTGGTGCCACTTCTCGTGGGTGTTGAGTCCAATCCTTGAGCCACACACTCTTCCGCAGATGGAGCAAGGGAAACCAGACACCAGGGGGGTACCAGCCGCCCGCTGGTGTCTCTTGATGCGTCTCTCGGATCGTCTGTCTTGGTTTTTTGGTGTATTTGAAAGACTGCAGTGGCACAGGTGACCTGCCAGGCTGATCTGTCTAGTGCCAAAGATTCGAGCTGCGTGAGGGGAATGTTTGTTCTCTTCAGAAGGTCCCTGGTGTAGTCCTTGAAGCGCCGCTTTTGTCCTCCAGCGGAGCGCTTTGAGCCCAGTAGTTGACTGTAGAGGACTTGGCGAGGCAGGCGGTGTTCAGGCATGCGTATAGTTTGCCCAATCCAACGCAGGTGTTTGTTGGCCACAGCTGCTTCCATGCAGATTGAGCCAGTATTGCTGAGGATGACTGTGTGGGGGATTCTGTCTTCCCAGGACAAGTTGAGGATCTTCTGTAGGCAGCGGATATGGAAGGCCTCTAGGTTGGTGATGTGCTGGCGGTAAGGGGTCCATGACTCTGCCCCATAAAGCAGAGTGGAGAGACATACTGCATTATACACAGCCACCTTGGTACTGACCTTCAGGTTATGGTTTTCAAAAACCCTGCTGCGTAGGCGTCCAAAAGATGATGAAGCTTTATTTATCCGGGTGTGTAATTCTTTGTCAAGGGAGCAGCTTGAGGACAAAGTGGAGCCGAGATAGATGAAGTGGTCCACTGTTTTAAGTGGAACACCGTTTATATGAAAGCTGGGGGGTATGGGGACTGGGGTGGTGAGATGAGACATGACCTCAGTTTTTTGAATGTTAACCTGTAGGCCAAAAGATTGGTACAGACTGGCTATAGTGTTGAGGGCGTGCTGCATAGAGTCCGGGCTGTGGGCTACGACGGCACAGTAATCAGCATACTGAAGCTCACAAATTTGCAGGGACTTTGTCTTTGTGCGGGCCTGGAGTCGACGGATGTTGAAGAGGCTTCCGTCGAGTCGGTATTCCACATGGACACCGTCTTCATGCCTCATGACACGATGGAAGAGGCAGGTGATGGCAGACAGGAGGATGTTAAAGAGCATCGGAGCTAAGACGCACCCTTGTTTCACCCCAACGTTTACCTCAAAAGATTCTGACTGGAGTTCTCCCATGATCACTCTGGCTTGCATCCCGTTGTGCAGCTGCTGTAGGATGCTGAGAAACTTGGGTGGTACCCCAAGTTTAGAGAGGAGTTTCCAGAGCAGCTCACAATTGATGGTGTCAAAAGCTTTACTGAGGTCAATGAAGGCTACGTAAAGGTCTTTGTGCTGTTCTCGGCTCTTCTCCAACAGCTGCCTCAAGACAAAATCATGTCAATTGTGGATCTGGACTTCCGGAAGCCACACTGTGTTTCCGGAAGCACAGCTTCCGAGATGTGCTCAGCCAATCTGCTGAGCATGATCTTGGCCAGGACTTTCCCTGCGATGGAGAGGAGAGATATCCCACGGCTGTTGCTGCAGACTGCTCTGTCTCCCTTCTGCTTGTAAATAACCACGATGTTAGCATCTTTCCAGTCCTGTGGGAGGGTCCCATGTTCCCAGATATTTTGGATCAGGAGGTGCAGACAGCGCGTGAGGATGTATCCTCCTTGTTTGAAAACTTCTGCAGGAATTCCGTCGGGTCCAGCGCATTTGTTGTTCTTCAGTCCTGCAATGGCTTGCCGGAGCTCTGAGTAGAGTGGTGGGGTATCCAGGTGTATGGTTGGTGACAGGTCTGGCAAATTGTCCAGGATATGTGGGTCAGAAGGGTTGGTGTGGTTGAAGAGACTCTCAAAATGATTTGCCCAACGGGCAAGAATCTCATGTCGGTCCTTGAGAAGCGTGGACCCGTCAGCTGATCGGACTGGAACAGTCACTCGTTTCCTGGGGCCATACAATGCTTTCAAGGCATCGTAAAAGCCTTGAGTGTTGTTACAGTCAGCCAGGTTCTGTTTTTTACTGTGCCTTTTGCACCCACCAGGTGTTCTCCATAGCCCGAAGGGCTCGCTGGGTTTCTGCTCTAGCAGCAGTGAAGGAGGTTATAAGGGCAGGAGATCCAGGGCCGGACAGGAGAGCTTTGTGGGCCTCGTGCTTGGTTTTTAGGAGTGACTGTATCTCAGTTGATTTACAGTCGAACCAGTCCTGATGGAGTTTCCTTGATTGGCCAAGCGCCTCTGAGGCTGCTTTATGAATAGCCTGGTGCAATGCTGGCCAGTCAGCTGATTCTTCCGGGATCTTGTTGAGGTTTTCAGCAAGGAGCCAGCGAAGGTTGTCTTTGGTGGTGTGGCTGTTCAGCGCTGCACAGTTGAGTTTCTTGTGTGAGGCTGTCTTTGGGCTACGAGGTTGAATGCTCATGGATAATTTGGATCTGACCATGAGGTGGTCAGTCCAGCACTCAGCTCCTCTCATAACACGGGTGGTGAGGACATCTTTTCTGTCTTTTTGACGGACAATCACATAGTCAAGGAGATGCCAATGTTTTGAGCGTGGGTGCTGCCAGGTGGTCTTGAACCGGTTCTTCATCTGGAAAATGGTGTTAGTAATGACCAGCTGGTGCTCTGAACAGAGGGCGAGGAGTCTGAGCCCATTGTGGTTCATAGGAAATTCATTGTGGTTGTGTAGAAATCCTCTTTGATGTTGTGCTCAGGATCAAGGGTTGGAGCGTATGCGCTGATGAGAGTTGCAAAGCGTTTCTTTGCCAGGGGAATGCGCCAAGTCATCAGTCTTTCATTGATGCCGATAGGGGATTCCGAAATGTGCTGCAGCAGTTTTGTCTTCACGGCAAAACCAACTCCATGGTTGCGACGAGTGCCTTCAGGGACCCCCATCCAGAAGAAGGTGTACCCAGCACCAACCTCTGTCAGGGAGTCCTCCCCATGCAGTCTGGTCTCGCTGAGAGCTGCTATGTCGATGTTATATCTCTCAAGCTCCAAGGCCACCAGTGCTGTCCTGCGGTGGGGCCTACCAGGAGTTTCAGCCAGGTCCAACAGTGTACGAACGTTCCATGAAGCAATGCTTAGTTTATTTTTTACTTTTGTTTTTCGACCGCGAGGGGGGATGCTCCGACGGTTGCGGTTTACCGTCCGGAGTGTGGGGAGCAGACAGTTTTTGGACCACCTTTTCCAGGTCCTTCCCCATCTCAGGGGTGAGCAGTGTGGGGCTGCTCAGTCGCAGTGGAAGCTGCCGAAAAGACCCGCTGTTCCATCCCGCAGTCCTAACGACCATCACTCCACTGCCGTCTGTGTGCATGGTTTGGCTAGGCACTCCCAGCCACATCCTTGGCCTGTGCCCACCACTATTCCACATCGCCACAGGACTTTTTTGGAGGAGGGGGGGAAGGGAGTCGGGGCAAGAAGCTTGTGCATAGGTGAGGATTAAGGTGGGTGTGAGGGTGCACAGACCTCACCCCCACCAACTTCACTTCTGCCAGAGGGATCTCCAGTGGCATGGGGGAACCCATGACGACCTTCGTCTGGCAGGAGTTGCAGGAGGCTGCCGGTGGTCCAATCAGCTGGACTCCGCCTGTGCCTACCCCCAAGTGCAGGTTTGTCTTCGAGGTTTGCTCCCCTTGCCACTATACCCTCCCGAGTTAGCCCACGTGGCTGTGGGGTTGCCCTCTTCCACCTTCCTAGCCGTTGTGATGGTTCTCACACCATCATCTTCCGTCTGCGTCACCGTTGGGGTCTTCCACTATTTACCCATAGCTGGGGCTATTTGCCCATAGCTGGGACAGTGGTTGACGGGCATCAGGGCATTTCCACTCACTGATGGGCCTGCATGCCGCGACTCTGGGGCCCACTGCTGCTCCGAGATCCCGTACAACTTAGCCTGGAACCGCAAGGGACCAGTTACCATGTGTGCCACGAGAAGGCGTGCACGAGATCTTGGCAGTGGAGAGGCTATGTACCGGCTGAGGAGGCTTACACACTCGGCTCCTCTTTTCGCCCCTAAATAACAAAGGGCTATCCGGTGGCAGTAGCTGAAAGCAGAAAGTGGCAAGCAGAAGCATACATGCTGCTAATACAAGCACTACTACTCCATCACTGTTGCACTGACGCATCACACGCCCTGTGTAACCAACACACACACACACACACACACACACACACACATGTTGGTCTATGTGGTTTACATGGACTCTCCATAGGCGTAATGGATTTTATACTGTACAAACCGTATTTTCTATCCCCTTACAATGCCCCTAAACCTACCCATCACAGGAAACATTCTGCATTTTTTCTTTCTCAAAAAAACATAATTTAGTATGTTTTTAAGGCCATTTGAATTATGAGGACATTTGATATGTCCTCATAAACCACATTTATAGTGTAATACCAGTGTAATACCCATGTAGTTATACAAATTTGTGTCCTCATAAACCACATAAACAGGCTCACACACACACACACAACCACCACCACCAAAATTAACAAAGGTAAAAGGGTTCCAGCATTATCAGTGCTTGTTATCAATGCAGACTAACCATTTGGACACAGTAACCAGCTGCGAGTCTCTGTCTTTTCAGTCCCTTCCGCCTGCAGCATAAAACAATCACATCAACACATCATACTGACATAAGCAGCATTATGATCATGGGTAAATTGTGTCTGAAATCTGTTTCACGTGCACTGACCTGTACGAGCAGACTTCGGGTGACCGTGTCAATGCGTCCTCTCTCTGGGACGCTCACAATCTCATTGTCACACACAGTCTGGGACGCCTCTGCTTCTGCACTGACTGTAATATTCATGACTCCTACAACACAAGACATGTACGTGAAAATACAATAGACACAAACACTGAGAAACAATGATTCAGATGGGAAAACTCACCAAGAACAGAAGGACTGAGGATCCATTTAAAGGTTTTTCTTCCGTTAACACATAGACAGGATGAATACTGATCCTCAGAGGAGGCTTTGAGAGTGTAGTCTGAGGAAGGAGCTGGAGTCACTTTAACCTGTCAATCAACCACACATGATTAGAGACATATTTGATATGATTTGATTAGACTGAGTCTGAAATCTCACCATGATGCACTTGGACAGATAGTTGAAGACAGTGGCCTTCAGCTCAAAGATCTCCCCACGGATGATGGAGTAAGGCAAAGAGAGCTCCAGGAAGAAGGGCTGGAAAACTGTCAGCTGAGCCGGAGGAGCCAGACCCAGACCTTCAGAGGACAGACAGAAGGCCTCCGTCTCCCAAGAGGTGATAGTGTCAGGAACCGTGACAGAAACCTGAGCTGATCCAGAGTCCCTGTGGAGGAATTACAACAAAAGGCATATTTCATTCTACCATTTTTCTTTTAATAAAAAAACAATATTCAGCATTCAGAAGATATAAAAAACTGAATTCAGAATGGAAAGCAAGCAAGGTATTTTCTGTCCTGTGGGCATGAGGGTAGATGATGTATTAAAGATGAGTAATAAGATAAATGTGATGTTAAATGTCCTGATTATGCTTTGCACACCTCACTTCAGCAAGTTCCCAAATCCAAGTTTCTGGAAAGACAGTTCGAACCGTCACTGCTGGAGAAGGTCTGTCCATTACCATTGATCCATCGGTTAAATACGCTTCCACTGGAGGAGGCATCAATGGGGGAATCATCACTGGGGGGAAAAAAGTGATATTTTGTAGTTTCAAGGTGTGTGTTTGTGTGTGAATAGCACTATAAAAAGTCTATATACAGCTATAAGTAAATAACAAATGGAAGGCAGAACATAATTTTTCTCATGTACATCATTTTATTTTCAAATAATATATTTTAAGTGAGTGTGGAAAAGAGGTGAAGAAGTTTGTGCAGGCAGGTTGGAATGGGTGGAGAAAAGTGTCAGGTCTGTTGTGTGATAAAAGTGTACCAAGAATCTGTAAGAATCTTGCAGTCTACCAGTTGAACTCATGTTATATTGCACACTATAAACATAATCAAAGCATCGAAAACACGCGAAGATTGGGACCTTTAAAATCGCCCATCAGTAGAAAGCGGTCAAAGTTTGTAGCGATAGGCTCAGTAAATTGCTGTATAAAATCCGTAGCGGGGTGTGGAGGGCGGTAGACCACCCCTAAACAGACAGGGCCATTCCAGTCATGGTGAAGAAGTTGAACTTCAAAACTGGAGAAGGCTGTTACAGGAACAAGCCGGCATTTTGCAGAAAGAGAGTTTTTTAGGATTGTTATTAGCCCACCACCACGACCACTAGGACGAGAAGAATTAAAAAAATTACAATTCGCTGGGATCAGTTCAGAGTAAGGAGTAAGATCACCAACCTTTATCCAGGATTCTGTGATGAACATGAAATCCAGGTTATAAGATGAGTAGAAGTCGTTCAATATGTAGGTCTTATTCACCACAGAGCAGGCGTTTATTAGAGCCATCTTAGGCAGAGGTAAAGTTACAGGAGAAGAAGACTCTTCTCAATGAACGCAGGTTTTCAAAATTAACTCCTTGCTGTCGGAAGCAGAGGCCACCTCTGTGAAGATCAGCCCGAGCGACAGGACTCACGTGAAGGGGGAAAACAGGACGAAGCCAGCGGACTCCAAACATCCGCGCACATATTGGAAAACAAACCGGCTCGTAAATGCGATCTACATTTCGCGATGTAGCCTCCGCGGCTGCTACGTTTCCTCCTCTGCTTTCTCCGTGAAGGGTTAAGCGGCCAGCGTCGGATGTCATGCGGGATGATCGCTCTGTGACTTTTGCGATTTGAAAACAGGGTAATCCACATCCGCTGTATGAGAGTAGGTGAGTGAATGAAAAACAGTCGCCAATGTCTAGAAGAAAATGACGATCGAATACTCGAAGCGCATCACAGGTTAAAAATATAGCAGACAACCAGAGAAGAAAACATGAGACCAGTAGACGGCAAGCCAAACACATCGGTGCCATCTTCCACCAAGTGAACTAAATTTAAGCTTTAGCCTTCTTGTAAAAGTAGCCTACTTTTAAGTAAAAGTAGAAGTACTACAATGACAATCTTACTTAAGTAAAAGTAAAAAAGCACTTGATTTTAAATGTACTTTTAGTATTAAAAGTAACAGTGCCTGTATAACAATTTATTCTCTTAATGTCAATATTCTAATAATTAAAAAGAAGAAAACAGTATGGGCTGTGGCGTTTTAATTAAGTTAGTTTTTGGTTAATGTAGGCTAATTGTGCGTATCATCTGATGACCAGTTTACATTCTGACTCACAATATCAGGGGGATCTGCAGAGTTAAATATCAATATTCAGAAGTAACATTTTTATCAGCTTTGATGTATTTAAATCTTCATATTTTTGAGGATTAATCTTAAATATAGGATATGCTTCAGCTTTCCTTTTATATTCTTAATTTGATCAATAAATTAAATTAGAATAACACTGTCACAGACACGCCAGGCTCCCACGTCACAGACACCCCACATTCATACTCCCCTGAGTACTGATTACACACACCTGCACATCATCAGCACCTCATCACCCACAGCATAAAACCCACGCTCACACACACACACACAAGTGTCCGGTCTCGTTTGCACAAGGTACTAACCTGCTCTGCTTACCTTAAGGACTCCCTCGAAGTGTGTTACCTCTCTCTCCGTCGATCTCCAGTGTCCAGCGTGTGTGTGTTCTGTGTTCTCCATCATTCCCTCCTGAGCCTATCCAGTCCATCTCTACATCACCCAAGAGCTCTCTACATCACCCAAGAGCCTGATCGCCGTCACCTCACTTCACTCTGCCACTGTCATTCTCTACTGGTGCCCTTACAAATAAACTCTGTTAACCATCTCTTGTCTCCGTCAGTCTGTACTGTAACAAACTTAACGGAGTTAACGGAGTAACAAACCTATATGGTTGTTAAATTAAATAATTTACACTGACAAATTACAACTGCATTAAATAATGTTATGAGATTGTTTTAACTATATATTTTTAATACAATAAGAAACGTTGGAATAGAATGTTTAAACATGAAACTAAACTACCAGTAGGTGGCGGCAGGTCTTAATGAGTGAGTCATTGAGTTAGTTCGTTCAAACGGCTGATTGGTTAATGAATGAGGCAGTCGTTTACGAACAGGTCATTGAATCTTTGATTCAACCGATTCATTCAAACGCTGAATCATTCATTAACACACTATTGCTGTGAGATGCGTTGTGGTTCTGATGTGGAAATATGGTCTGATCTTGGAATTATTTTCGCTGCTGTAATAGAACAAAAGCAGTTTATATTGCATCTAAAATGTAAGTGACTCATTTTAATTAATTGTTTATGGAACTGTTATGAAATCAGTGTCACATTTTCAGTCGTGATGGTATTCAGGAAAACAGCACTCTTGGTCTTGTCATGTGATGTTTTTTAACTGTATTATAAAATATAAAAACCTTCACATTTTGAATATTTACTGCAGTATGTTACTTAGTTTCTCTGAACGAGCGGTGTTGGTTTGTTTCCATTTCTCCTCGAGAGGCTGCGCGATTGTCAACAGCGCAACCGTCAGTTCATACATTAGCCTATTATTATCCATTAATTATCCGAACAAACCTTAATCTCGAGCCCTGAAACTGATCAGAAAATGTAACGAAAATGTAACGAAACATTGTAGAAATGTAGTGGAGTAGAAAGTAAAATATTTGCTGCAAAATGTAACGAAATAAAAGTAAAAAGTATGCACTATTGATTCTACTTAAGTAAAGTACAGATATACATGAAAAATGTACTTAAGTAAAGTAACGAAGTATTTGTACTTCATTACATTCCACCACTGGGTGCAACCATTAGGACTTGTTCTTCTTCCTCCTTGATCCTGAGTCTGTGTAATCAGGCTCCCTAGGGGTAAGGCATACTTGCGATAAGGGAATACCACAGTGGACAGTGGGAGGAATCCTGAGAAACTAACAGGTCTACCTGAGTTTTTCCATATTGACTTCATATCAGTGGATAAAGTCTCCACTTGGGAGAGGTTGGAGGAAACCCCATAAGCCTGATGTTTATGGCTGCCAGGGAAAGCATGGCTGCCAACTCATGGCTGGCTGTGAAGAAATTTACAAAACCATCTGGAAACTTGACAAGGGAAACTGAGCATGCTGAGGAATGAGAGGCACCTGGGGATTGATCCAGCGGCAGCACTTTCATTGTAGCCCTCAGCACTCACTGCCAAGGCCTCATACCTGGAAGTTGAAGGAGCAGAACTCAGCTGGTAATCGTAAATGGCCTGCAAAGAAAAATAATCTAGAAGGACAGGGTCGGAACGTGCAGCTCTTTTAGAGGAATTCACTCTTTAAATAAGGAAATTGTCGCTTTCAGAACAGTCGCTGATGCACCTAGGGGATCTGGAAAGAGACTGCTGTTCCAGGCTGATGATCCAGCAGCAAGCAGTTCTTTGTTGAGGTGAAGGAAATTGTCTGAGAAGCTGGCTTAGGCTAAAAAAAAACAAAGCAAAGTGTGTAGTGCAGCCAACCCGTCTTATATGCCCTTATGTCAGGGGGGCATGGCCTAGCATACAAATTCCACAAGCTGGTTCCACTGACCTTTGTTTGGGGCTCTCAAGAGTGACACCTAGTTTCAGTATTTTGACACAATGTCGAAAGTGACCGACAGAAAGGGAACTTTGGCCCCGTTCACACTGCAGGCAAAAGTGGCCAAATCTGATTTTTTGGGGTCAAGTGACCAGGTCAGACCACTTCAGAGGTAGTGTGAACACTCAAATCTAACCCAGATCTGATTTTTTTCAAATCAGATTTAGACCACATACATATGTGGTCCTGAACAAAACCCAGATCTGATTTTTTTTCCAATGCGGCCGCAGTGTGAACCAAAGCGGATTTGATGCGGATATGATGAGTATTTTACGTCAATCTATGTCGACATTTGTCACAATTATGCACCAGCGAGTTAGCCCTAGACACAACAGACACAGACAGTAACATTAAAATGATATGATCTTCACTAGATATGGAGAACAGCGATGGAGCAAGTCAGTGGAGGGAGAGTGAGGTGTTAGACCTAATTAGTATATGGGGAGAAACTTCAATTCAAGCTAAACTAGAAGGATCCTACCGTAACCGCTCCGTTTTTGAAAGCACACGAAATTGAAGAACAGGGACACAGAAAAACGTGGTTTCAGTGCCAAAGGCCAAAATAACCAATTTTGCTCTCTTTCTTTTCGTTCTTCTCCTCTTCAGCACCTGCTCATTAATGTTATGGCTTCCATTACACAAACATGTTTAAATAAATCGAAAATGCTTACTTCCTCTATAACCTCCCGAACTTTATTGCATCAGCGTGCTGCGTCTGATGTCATTGATATTGTGCTTTTGCACATGCGGGTTTGTTTGAATCCTGAAACAGTTTACACTGGAATCAGATTTAGGCCACATTTTAAAAGGTAATGTGAACAGCCAAACAAAAAATCAGATCTGAGCAAAAAATCAGAATTGATCATTAGGACTTGCAGTGTGAACGGGGCCTAATAGGCCCAGATTAAACATTTTTCCACTTAAAACACTTTTCCACATTATCATAATTGTGAAATTAGGGGCCAAGCACCGAAGCTGCAGAGCCCATCTTGAAAGCGTTAGATTTCTTATTATTATTCCGCCATTGAAGTCAATGGCAGCCTGGTACACTGATAGAGGTCAGTACCAGTAGCAAAATTAACCACATCAAATGTGGAGTCTCTAAATCATTCCCTCTAGCACCACCAACTGTCCAAATTGTTTATGCTAATAACTTTTGAAATTTTGATAACTTTTGGGGTAGAATTTTTTTTTTATTCGATTACACCCTACAACGTCATTTTCCATCATGCACATTTTCCCCCATTATTAATTAACCAAAAAACAACTTTTTCGAACTTAAGAACTTAAAAGATTTACACGGAAATTGAACCAGATCATTTTCAGAACGTGCTGACAAAAAGTTATGGAATTCAAGTTGATTCATCAAATCGTTTTTGATAAACACGCAAACGCAAAAAAAAATATAATTCACGCATTGGATTATATATCCAATTTTATCATGTCGGCATTGTGGCTGTTAGCCATTTTGAATTATGTGCTAAAATGCTGTATTTTATGAATGCATTACGGATTGTTACGAAACTTGTTATGGGTCATCACTATGATGCCCTGAAGTAGCCTGATAAGTTTCGAAACATCTTAGCCACCTAGTGGAGATTTTTTTTTTTTTCAAACGCTTATAACTTTGGGTGTGGTTGACATATTTTGATGGGATTAACTTTTTTTGTCTCCTGAATACTTGCCGGGTCCAACGATACCAGATTTGCCAGGTTTTGATGTATGGTTTGTGCAGCGTTGTGATTAAGAGCTTATAAATTTTAGCTGATATCTTCTAAACCGCTAGTCCGATCGAGACAAAACCAACGTCAGAAGTTCGAAAACGTAGGTCTAAGCTATATGCAAAATATCAAATGTCAAAATATTAATAGTAAGGGGTAATAAAATTCATTCAAAGTCAGGTGTCAGTCATTTTTCATGCGTTTTTTCACATAAATGTCTATAACTCCAAAACTAAATGAGATATTGCCACCCAAATTCACACACACATCTATAGACTCACTCTGAGGACACACAAAAAATTGGTAGGATTGTGCCTTTTAGTGGTGCTTCAATTAAACAAAACATGAAATTGACTCTATACAACTCAATGTATTAACGTGGGGTTTCAACATTTTTGCTTAAACTTGTCTACAAATGTCTTTACTCATTTTTGCAGTTTGTCTGCTGCTAGCTTCCTTGTTTGCTTTTGTTGCGTTTGGCAATACCAATTTAACCACCACTTTAACCAACAGGTGTTTTTTAATTGTACACCTGTAATGATGCTGCTTGCAGCTATATTTGTAATTGTAATTAAACATTTTGAAATATAATAAAAATAGAATTTCAAAATAAGCACCTACATATTTAAACTTTACATCATTATATAGGATTGAAATAATGGCTCATGTACCTATAAATTGGTGATACATCAAGCCTCTGTATGACAGACATTGAGGGGCTCGCACAAACAGATTTGTTGCCATCTTCAATCCCACTCTCTGTCAAATGACAATGATGATCCACAATAAAAGTCATGAAAATACAAATACTTTTAATTGTCAATATAACCAAGAGGGCTTTTTAATGCAGCATGTGCAGTATATCCTCTCCCAATCATTATCTACTGTACTGACACATATAATCCACCTGTTACCTTTAAGGATTCAAAAGCGTTGTCTGTCGGCACAGCTCGACGGGGTCTCACATGCAGACACTCACGCTCATCTTCATCATTATATAGATAATCTGACCCCGATTGCACTGGCAGCAGGTTGAAGATCTGTGACGGGAATCAGTATGATTTCTAAATAATTACTGTATTTTCCAACAAAACTTTAATTTTGATGAGAAAGAATGACGATTAATGTTAAATCTCCTGAGTTTGGGATGTCAGCTTAAACACTGATGGATCATTGCAGTAATGCCTAACGACTGTTATCAATAGATTCACACTGTAGATTTCCACCATAAAGACGCAGTTAATCAATACTGAATCTCAAAAAGCATCTCACCTTGTCAACATCCAGACGTTTACCTGACTTCAGGATCAGGACGCTCTGATCTACAGCACTGAGGCCGCACAGTGAGCCAGGCTGAGCTGAGAGCTGGAGAGTGTTTTTCTCACCAGGAACTGCTTTATCAGGAGAAAACTGCAGAGACACCTGTGAGAACAGTGAATGGGATTTATTTTAGAACGGAGTCAGTAATACAGTTTAAAGAGGCTCATTTCTAAAGCTACAATACATACCTTGTTTTTGAAACACTTTTCAGTGTCAAATTTTTTGCTAATAGCAACAACATTTTCACTGGGCAGAACACAGTATGCCAGAATCTGCAGAACAGGAGCCAGATCTGCACTAACAGACAGTTTGAATGACACTGTGCCAGTTGCTACTCCATTTGAAGACTTCACTTCAACCTTCTCATATCCATGATGAACGATCACTCCTTTGGACAAAATCTGAAACAGACAGATGACACTGATAACAAACTGACTAGTGCAGCCAAATATTACTGTTAAATAAAAACATCTCTGTAATAATGTCCATACTGCACATGTTCTCACCATATAGACTATGTCAGTTTTGAAGTCTTCAACAGTCTCTTCAACAAAATAATACTTGATGGTGGCTTTAAAATCAGAGCCACACTTTAATGGTTGCTCAGTATTCTCTATAATCAATTCACTTAGTGTTGAGGTGTATGGAGTGGAAGGCTGGAAGAGCTGAACTGATATTTCTTCAGTAGAGAAGTAAGGCGTGTTGTGGCCATAATAACGTCCCCCTTTATAGACACTTGCCTGGATAATCAGAAATAACTCATGAAATTGAACTATTCAGGGAACACAAAAGAAAACTAACAAACTCTCTTACAATCAGATTAATATCACTTTTAGAATGACTGGATGTATTAAAAGAGAAGCTGGCCAGTCCATCGCTGTCTGTAGTCAGATTTAGGAGCAGGTTTGGGGACCAGGTGTGACCCTCCATAAGATAAACCTCTTTGTTTTGAACTGGTGCGCCTTTGAAATTTGAGACTTTGATCTGTTAAAAATGAGATTTAGAAGGAATGCATTAAGAAATAATTCTGTACATATTAATGGTGTTAATAAACTGAGACAAACTCATTTTAGTCTTACTTTTCCTTCTATAACTGATCCATGTTCATATGTTTTGGGCAGCTCAGTAAATGTGGCTTTACCGATTTCATAAGTGAGAGTTACAGATTCAAATTTCCTCATTGTGATCTCTGTAAATAGTAAAAACACCAAAATAAACAGTTAATGAAATAAAAGTAAAATATCAAACATTTGAAGAAATGTAGCATGATCTGGCAGGACCAAATCCAGCAGCTCACCTGTTCCTTCTTCTGTAACCATTGCCTCAACATCAAGAAAATTCTGCAGCCTTTCATTTAGTTTGGCGTTCAGTAAGACTGATGTATTTATGGTATGGATGGAGCAGCCTGTCTTTTTTAACTAAATATAATGAATGAAAAAAAAAACATAGCATAATAACCAAAGAGTGTTTTAATTGTATAAATAGAGGAAAGATAATGTTCCTTTATTTAAGTCACACACCTCAATAGTTTCCTCTAAACACACTCGATTGGTTTGAGAGTAACTGTAGAAAAAATGATTACGACACACTTTCACCCATGATTTCCCAGGTACAGGCTGTCCGTAAGTGTGTCTGTGAAAAAGGTACAAGCAACTGATCTACAGCCCAGGGTTGAGTTAAGCAACTGATATATAAGGATTAGGGCTACAGTAATTGACTCCAGATTTAAAATACAATTAACAATTAAATCAAAGTAACTTAATTGTACAAAGAATGGAAGAAAACACTCCTCTCTTAATGCAGGAAATAAAATAAACCATTCACCTTCCGCAAACCTCAATTATCAGTTCCTCTTCTTCAACAGTTACTTGCTTTGGACTTTTTACAGTTACGTCAAACTTAGGCAAAACTAGAAGCCAAAAGTCAGAAATTAGAGTTATTAGTAGTCAAAATAGATATTAATATACAAACATTATTGAAACTCTTCTCATGCAACTGCAAACTGTTTGTTTTTATGACTTACCATATTTTTTCACCTCAAAATCATGTGAGATCATCCTGTCTCCAATAAAAGCCTTCAGTTTGTACATGCCTTGACGGGCCTCTGGGTTTAATTCATAAGAACGCTGCAAAATCCATCTTGTTGAAGAAACATTTGTCCATTGACCGATCCGGTTACCTTGACTGTCCTGTTTAATACCAAAGACACAGTACAGATATGTAGTTACAGTCAGCAACACATAACCTGACTATCAATGAAGAAATGTGTAATAAGCCTAAATAAAAAAAAAAATCCAAATCTTATAGAATTTATAAAGTGTTAAGATTTAAAAGCTGTTTATGACTGCACAGAAGGTTTTGTGTTCTTACCTCAAGAAGCACTGTACTATACTGTAAAAGAGCAAATTAAAAATTAAAACCAAAAATGTGTTTATTCATTAAATGTGTATTCAACAATGCAAGTGAGAAGAGGAAAAAACACATCAGACCTGCTGATCAAGGGGTGCAAAGTTTGTATCCATGGTAACAACTCTGAAGTTCACTGTAAAATAGAAATGTTTATTAAAAAACTCCACTTTTGACATCTTCAGCTCTTATGTAAGGGACACACTTTTGAATTGAATTCAAATTTGTTATTACCGTATTTAGTCTGAATATTATGTTTGAATGTGAGGGGATTGTTCAAACACAAACTCTAAAAAATGCTGGGTTGTTTTAACCCAATGTTGGGTCAAATATGGACTAACCCAGCAATTGGGTTGTTTTAATCCTGCGGTTGGGTTAAATATTAGCTTAAGACAACCCAATCACTGTGTTAAAACAATCCAATTGCTGGGTTAGTCCATATTTGACCCAACATTGGATTGTTTTTTACCAATAATTTTTCAGAGTGCACACTTTGACCATTCATGTTTCCAAAGCTACTCATCCTTATCTGCTTTCCTTATCTTTTCTGCTGCTCCTCTTTTCTGTTTATAAGTTTGTAAATCGATTGATCTGTTTACTTCTTTTATCATCTGCTGGATTTATCAAACATTTGTCATTTTTGACCTATGGTACATCAGTTCATAGCATGATTATAACATGCGTTATTTAATGTATGAGTGTTACATCAGCTGTGATCAGGGATGTCAGTGACACAAGCATTATTTACTGAAGACATTGACAGCTCACCTGTCTGTCCTGGAATATAGATGGGTTTATCAGTCTGGATAAAGGTCAGAGGATCGTAATGCTTGAACAACACTTTTCTCTCTTCAGTCATCTTGAAAGTCTCTCCCTGAAGTTCAACCTTTATTTTCTGCAGTGATTCTCCTTCAACCAGAGGAGCCTGATGAAATAAATAATATACTGTACTCACAACCTGCCATCATGAAAACTAGCTGCATTATGATGAAAAATATTTGATCATATTTATCATGTGTATGTTTTGATGGCAAACCTTAAAGTTAAAGCAGCGATGAAACTCTTCCTCAACTTTCTCCTCTAGCAGTAAAGTGCTCTGGTTACCATGAACCAGATGAATGTTCATGACAAGGCTTTCATTGGGCTTGAGAAGACTTGCACACAGTTTGGCCTTAGATCCCGACTCGATCACGGCAGGAAACGTCACCACGAAAGACCTGTCGAGAGATAATGATCTTTCAATAATGGTTAGAAACAATAAGAAACAATAAAAATTCAACTGGAAGTGAAAATCAAGACGGTTAATTTGCTATTGATCAAGAAATGACAATACAAGGGCAAGCTGTGTAATGAAGTCTAGTGACTTTCTTTATTTTTGCATGTTTATTTAGAACAATATTTCTCTTAAAAATACACTGTCGTTAAATATAAATTATCTTATACATGCCTTCATTTGTCTTTCAAACAGCAAACCTCTGATGTGCAACACAGATCAGTTAAATAAATACAGGAGAAACCATCAAGAATAATGTCGGACTAATAATTTATGACTAATGTCGGACTAATAATTTATCACATTTAGAAAGTAAAACAGTGCCTTCCTCAGCAGAAAGTGTTACTTACGGCCCTGGTGTTTGTCCATTGACACAGATCAGGAGGAAAGAGAGCAGAAGGAGCCATTTCCAACAGCAGCTAATATTCAGAGCCATGGTGACGAGCGATCATCGAGGTCATGAGATGAACTGGACCGTCTCTTTTAAAGAGACTCATGCTAAAGGAGGTCCTTCAAAACATTTGTATTGATCATCTGATTAATGATTCAACCATGTAGGCAATGCAGTTCAACAGTCTGTCATAATATGCTTCTTCTTTTTTTGTCCAAAAATGAGTGATAAATGAGTTTGATAAATACAAGCAGGCTCAGTTCAAGAAAAGCCATGCAAAAACTTTACTCTTGCACAAAATAGAATACACATGTTGGAATATCCAACCAATATCCAAGCATGTAAAAAAAATCTAAATATTCTAAATAGTCTTTTTATTTGCAGTGAAAAAAGAAAAACTGAAAAGTTCAGATCTTAGTAGTCAATAACATGATGCGATATATAATCTGAGATCTTTAAAGTACACAGTATAAGTGCACATGTGATCTTCTGAAAACAAACTTCTCACTGTAAAAAAAATTTGGTTGTTTTTTGTTGGTTTAACTTAAAAAAGTAAGTAACCTGGTTGCCTTAAAATTGTGAGTTTATTGAAATTAAAAATTTGAGTTGATATAATGAAGGAAATTTGTTTAATAAATAGAAACTCAAAATATTTTTGTATCTGAACCACATAAAAAATGTGATAAATCATGAAAATAGCACTATTTGGCATGTTTCACTGCATCATCAGAAATAAAACACACACAATTACCCAATATGCTTAAAAAATCTTTTAGTAATATTTTAATAAAGGTTGTCGAATCTCAAAAAATGTTCATTGTATTAGCTCAAAATTTCAATTTCAATTAACTCAAAATTTTAAGGCAACCAGGTAACTTTTTCTAAATATTTTTTTTCCTCATCTACAGAGTAAAGCACAGCTACTGACCTTTAACTCCATGTAGACAAATAGTGGGGCCGAACATCCAGTGGCACACACACACCCGCTCAAATTGAGAGTGAGAGTTACTGTAAGCTAGAGTTTGCATTTGTAAGTTATCTGCCGCCTACACAATACGACTAAACATGCCTACTGAAAGTCACCTTAAATCTGTTGTGTAATGGTAAATATGCAAGATAATTTCTGCAATCTGATATTAATTGTTATTTAAGGCGGCCCAGAAAGTATTGCATAATTAAAGTGAATTTACAGCATAAGTTTCGGTAATTATAGTCTATAAAGTAAGTATATGTGAACAATATGTAATATTGGGGGAATAAAGGGGTAACTATCAGGAAAATTTACAAATTATTTATACTGTAAGTATTTTTTAATTAAGTGGTAATTATACTGTAAGTATTTTTTTAATTAAGGGGTAATTATCCGTGTAGTTACGTGGTAAGTATGAAAGTGTGGGCTTTAATTTAAAGTGGCTCTTGTTCCCCTCTTGTTTCATGTAGTTACAGGGTAAGTACAATAAAAACACAAATACAATCTGATATCACTCAGAAACCTTTATTTAAAAAATTTAAAAAAAAAATTTTTTTAACAGATTTAGAACATTAATTTCTCTTGCATGGCTTCATCCTCCTCTTGTTCATCTTCTTTTTCTTTCTTGCCACAGATCTTAAGAAGGATCCCACAGCTTTTCTACAACTATTACACTGAAAATACAGTGCACGCAGAAATGTCCTCCGTTTACTCGTCTTTTACCCTCATGACATCCGAGATGTATACGACTTTATTTCCTCAGATGAACACAGATAAATAAATAATCTCTGCTAATTAAAACTCATTTGGGTTTCTAAGAGTTAAGGCATCAAACAGCACATACAGCAATAATGCTGCCTTCACGTGCTATCGAAGGTTTCCTACTTCCCACTTCAGAAGTCGTGATTATGAGCTTGTTGTGTTCAGGTGCTTTGTTGTCGGAAAGAATGGAGGACGCCAGGTTCATACTTTTGTGCGTCTTTGGAAAATGTTATTTAAACACTATAACCATTTCAATCATTTCCCGGTCCCAGAAAATCATAGAATCACTGGCAAACATAGCAGCACAGCACGAAAGCATATCGTTTATAGTCATCACAATAAAAGCATAATGTAGACAAGATAAGGCTGCTTAAAGACTAAAATGGCAATAGTTTTCAACAGTCTCTGAAACTGTTTGACAGTGAGTGACTGGTCTAGCTTCAACCCTTTCACTGCTGAGAGAATCAACCCTATATGCGGTTCTGATAGTAATCCCTGCATAGTGAACAAATTCCAACTTACACCCAGATGTGTAATTCTCTGTGCCGGAGAAAGAACACTTTTTTTCGAGTCTCAGCCCCAGCTTACTTATGTGCATTAGAAACACATCTTGAACTGTCATCTGAGCTGACTGCGCTAGATTTAGCCAGTTCTGCACGGAGATTCTGCACGGGCATGGGAACCAAAGCTGCATCTACACATTTTGTAAAGGTGTGGGGTGCCAATGTTAGACAGAGGGGAATGATCTGAAATTGGTATGCTTCTCCCCTCAAAACGAACCTCAGGAACTTCCTGTGCTGCGGAAGGATGGATACGTGGAAATATGAGTCTTTATATGAGACAAACCAGAACCGCAGCGTCCTGAAACGGTGAAACAGCATGGAGTGAGAGATGACTTGACTTGCAGATGACTTGCGAAGGCCCCCCCCACGGCCCGACATTGCGGCAGGGTTGGTGGGTCGACCCTCTCAGGGCACTGAAGGGAGGCTTGCACCGTATGCTGAGGTGAACACCGCCTGCCTTTGGAGAGGATTACCCTCATGACCCTGACACGACTGGCATCAGGGTCACTTCAATGCAGCCTTCTTAGAAGATAATGATGGTCCTCAGATCCATCTTACCCTTTGAGGGCTGCATCTGAGAGCACTGGCTATCCACTAGGCATGTGAACCTATATTGGTCGGAGATACATTTACATCTGTGTGTAACTAATCCAGGTCGAATATTCAATGAAAAAGTCACCCCTTTCATCACAAAAACACAAACCGGTCTCATGAACAACTCGATAGAACACAAGCCGACAGTCCAACTAACGACATAATACAATTATGACCAGATTAGAGTTATAGCGATCACAAAAACACAAACCGGTCTCATGAACAACTCGATAGAACACGAGCTGACAGTCCAACTAACGACATAATACAATTATGACCAGATTAGAGTTATAGCGATCACAAAAACACAAACCGTTCTCATGAACAACTCGATAACGTTAGCTCTATAGTCCAGCTAACAACATATTACAATTATGACTGGATGGGTTATATAGATGAAAATAGGAAACAAATATATATTAGGAGTATAGTATCTTACCTGTTGGACACATTTTGTGAGCTGAAGCTTGAAACCTTGAAACACTGAGGGGGATTTAGATGCTCCATACGGTGTGGAAATGATCGGGTCTTTGTCATTGCTGAAGTGAGCGACCATACGATCGCAAGATGGACAAACAAGCGAACATGACACTCAAGCACATTCAAGCAAAATCCAGCATATATTTGTTCTTTCTTGGCTAATGTCTGTCCTGTGTGACTCGTGTGTTTTGAATAATGAGATGCACTGAGCCTCTCTTCTCACCATAGACACGCCCCATACCTGCTGATTGGCTACAAATTTGTTATTCCACTCGGCCGAGTCCTTTTCTAAAACGGTTTTGAAATAACACTTACCCCACCTTTAGAGCGTTTTCACATCTGAAAGTCCGCACCAAGGTCCGAACCAAAGTTTGTGATTGGACATTTGGTTCGTTTTGGTTTGCTTTCACATTGCAGTTATGTCAGCGCACCAAAGAACTTTACATGACGCACTGCAGTCCTCTTGTCATCATCTATGTGGGCTGCATCTTAACATAGATTGGTTTGTTAGCGGACGTGCGTCTGACGTCAGTGTGTTGTCAATTCAGCGTAACTTTGACAAGAATGAATGAACAGACACATATCGTTGCCAATACTCTTAATATTATGGGATTACTATCTGCAGCACCAACTATACTCGAGGCAAATTCACCAAATGAACGTCCTCGTTGCGCAAACATTTTATCGGCGCCGACAGGAAAGGAGGAGCTCCTCCTAGAAGATAGGCTTTTCAGCCAAACAATGTATTTTGTTTTATAGTTATGTTTAAATATTATAATGTTATTTTTAAATTTCATCTAGGCTATATTGATTATAAAACGAGCACAGATGTGCAATATATGTCAAAGACATTGAGTCAGAAAATTAACCACTTCATTAAGTTTTGTTTTGTAGAAAGCTTTGTATAAATTGTATCTTTTTTTTAATAGCCTAAATGTTTCATCATTTGCCTGAATTTAATAATTAAGCTTTAATAAATAATATAGCAGACATCCCGTGACGGAGCGATCATTTGTGTTGCACATGAACTGGAGCGGTCTCATAAATAAACTAAAACTCAGCATACAGGCTACTTGTCTCACAGACATTAGAAATTGTATATATATATATATATATATATATATATATATATATATATATATATATATATATATATATATATCACAGAACAGGCCTTCAGGAGACAGCGGGTGTTCCAGCAGAAAGCTTTTGTCTTTCTCCTATATTTCAATTAAATTTATCCAGAAATGCCTCTCTGTGGCCACCAGGGCTGCCATAGAACTGCTGACTGATCTGGCCATCTCCTTGGTGGCACAGAGAGTTAAATTAGCTCAGGATTGCGAACAACATCAGCTCCTTTCTGCTCACTTTCCCCCAGGCCTTTTAGCTGGTTAGCCTGGTAGGCTTGCACAATAGCCATTGTATGAAGACAAGCTGCAGCCTTACCTGCTGCCGAATATTCTTTGCCCACCAGCGCAGAAGTGGCTCTTATTGGCGCTTAGTGAGCAATGTCTGGACTTTGATGGACGATGCCGACACGGGAGAGAGATGGCTCACAAACGACCCTTTCACCCTCGGCGTCATAACCATGTTTTTTTCAGTCCCAATTACTATAGGTGGATGTTTGGGGACTGGAAATTCTAGAGGAAACCGGACGTTTCCATGACCTCCATACCTCGGGAAAGAATGGCAAGCCCTGACATGGGGGCTGAGCAGAGTGTGCAGGCAGAAAGCGCTCGTCTAATCTGCTTCTGTCAGGGTTGGTTGAAGGGATGAGTGAGGACTCAGAAATGCAGAGGAAATGTGCTTTTATTGTAAAATAAAGCAAGACAAACAAAAAAAATCTTGACTAGACTTAGCTGGATTTGAATTGACTTCAGGAGCAGAAAACCAGGAGGAATGTTCGACAACGATCCAGCACAGGACTGCAAACACAAGGTGACTAAATAGAGAGCAAACAAAAGAGGATAACGAGGAAGAAAGGTGGGCTAAATTAAACAGTAATCAGGTGGGCAGGAATAGACAATCGACATGAGCACATGGGACAAAGAAACACATGACAAGCCATGTGCTCTAACAAAACATGACATAAACATGTAGCTAATGAGACGTCATAAGCTGCATGTTCACACAAAACAGGACAACATGAAAACACACAGCCAGTGAAAAACACCAACTGCATGCTACACAACACCAAACAAAACATGAAAGCGCATGGCCGTAGTAAACACAAACCGCGTGCAACACAGAACACAACACACGGACAGAAGCGCACACACTCACATGACAAGACAGAAAACAAACATGTGGAGCATTAATGTCCGAACCACCACACAAAACCAAAACCCACAGAAGTGCTGGGATCTGAGCACCACGCTTCGCACACAAAGCTCACAAGGACAGAAGAGCATGCAGCTCGAGCATGCTCAAAGCTGTGTGCTTACCCAAGACAAGACAAACACTCTGAGCATTGAATGTCCAAATCCCGACACAAAACTGAAACCAGACTAGACCGAAGTCTAGGACTCCGAGGTCAGGACACAAGAAAAACACAGAGGGGAGCCAAGTCAGAGCCAGAAGGACAGCTCAGAACATCTCAAAATGGGACCAAGGAAGGACGGGAGGGTTGAGCCAAGGAGACTTAGGCAGGTCTGGAGTCCCAGCAGAAGGCCAGGGCAGAGCCAGAGGGACACACCCGGGTGACTCTGGACAATCAGGAACCCTGGCAGATGACCAGGGCAGTGCAGGAGGGACAGTCCAAGTGGGCTGCAGTGAATCTGGAGTTCTGGCACAGGGCCAGGGTGGGACTGGAGGGACAGACCAGGGTGACTCTGGCAGAACTGGAGTCCTGGCAGAGGGCCAGGGAGGGACGGACCAGGCGGGCTCTGGTGGATCTGGTGTCCTGGCTGAGGGCCAGGGTGGATCAGGTGGGTTTGAATGCTTGACTGGGGATGGCTGGGCAGGAGACTTGAGTAGGACCAGCAGAGCAGGAAGCTCGAGTAGGACCGGCAGGTCATGAGACTTGAGTGAGGTTGGATGGACAGGCAGATCAGACTCTGACAAGACAGGAATCAGGGTAAAAAATTGGAACAAAATAATGGTGATAGTCTCAATGGGAGTTTGGCAGCCAGTGTAGTGGGCATGGGTCTGGGGAGAGGTCAGGTAGGGAACAAGGGTCATGAACAGTTCCAGTTCTTAAGAGTGGGCTCACGAATGGCCTCCGAGCAAAAAGCGGGCTCGGGGACAGTTTCTGGGCAAGCAGCAGGCTCTTGGTCTTGGCCAATGCGCCCTCCTCAAAGAGCGTTCAGCGGAAGCGCAGCATTTTCATCGGCAAATGCTCAGTGCTCACAGTCAGCTTCCTCGAGAACATGCCCCCCCCCCCCCCCTTGATGTAGTGTGGGCTGGAATGACCACACTTCCTAAACTGCTGTTCGCTCGTCATTTGTGCCACTCTTGTCAGTATAAGTGTATAACTTTTGTGTGTGGTAAAAATTCTTCTTTTAGTATCTCTTTTCAACTAAGAGAGCTGACAGACAATATACATAGAGCACTTCATTAAAAGCATAGAAGCTAAATGTGTTTGATTCAGGTGTGCTTTATAATTTGCTGGAATGACATCACCCGCCTGTGATTAGAGGAGGTTGAGAATTGTCATTCAACAATAAAATAACGGGATCTTTGCAAAATGAATCCTAAAAGCCTTATACATACCATCAAGCACCATATATTCCAGATTTTTTACACATCTGGACAGTCCCAAAGTGTCCTCGCATCAAGGTTCACAAAAATTACAATATACAGGCTGATAGACTCATAGCACATGCGTGTGATTAAAGATTTGTACCCCAATGTACCTTATGGGTCTTTAACACGGCACTTAATAAAAAAATAAAAAAAAGTGTTAATAAAAGTGTTATGTGAAATATTAAAACTTTCACTTAAAAATGTGAAAATCCAGGACTGATTCCTCACTTTTTATGTCAATTAACGTTAGAATATCTTTTATAGCCCAGAATGGCTGCACAAAAGGTTTGCTGCCTTAGCCTACATTCAAATTGTGCCAAAATGAATGTGCCATATAGTTTTAGATGAAAATAGGTCAATAGCTTTCTGTAGCAAAGTCCATTTTCAGACCCCAAGTGCAGTTTTAATTTAAATACAAATACAAAGACACGACTTATAGGCAAAACAACTAAATAAGATCAAAACTCACCAACAGTAATTACAGCAAAACTAAGCTAGACAAAGACATATGGCAAATGGGCCTTATACATTCACGTCATGAAATTACTATAACTACATAAAATGTGGGACATCACTGATTTTAAAACCCTGCATAGGGCCCTGATATTGCCTAGCCCACTTAAAATGAAAAATACCTTCCTTGTCACAAATCATTAAACACTTATGGCCCTGATGTTTGTCCATTGACACAGATCAGGAGGAAAGAGAGCAGAAGGAGCCATTTCCAACAGCAGCTAATATTCAGAGCCATGATGACGAGCGATCATCGAGGTCATGAGATGAACTGGACCGTCTCTTTTAAAGAGACGCATGCTAAAGGAGGTCCTTCAAAACATTTGTATTGATCATTTGATTAATGATTCAACCATGTAAAATATATGTTTTATATGAATTGCATTTTTGAAAGAAGAGCTGTTGTACTTTTTTTTCTGTTGAAAATAGTAAAAATGTACACATCATATCGTCTGAACAAACTATACACAGGACCAAAAAAAACAGGTGACTGACCTGCTTCCCAAAACAAACAATACTGAAATCAAGGGTCAAGAATCCCCTACACCCACTCAGAGTGAGAGAGTTACTGTAAATGTTTGTTTAAAATGTGCAGCACACAGGCATTAAAAAAACACATGGTTTGGAAAGCTTTCTTATATGTAATTGTTTATCTGGTTTTAAGATTATAGTCTGTCCTTTCCTGATTACCTGGCTGTAATGGGATGAGGGAAGTTTCTTATCTCTCAGTAATTTTGGGTAAATTGATTTATTATTTATTATTGGTATTTGTTCATATTTTTCTTATTTTGACATTTGTTTTGATGCTGTTCAGTTAATAATAAAGGACAGAATCATTATTATTCTACATCATGAGGACCTACAATGGACATCAATTGCCCTCTTACAGTGTGTCAAGACAATATAAAAAAGCAGAGCTGAGATGAGATTTATAAAAAATAGTTTAGCACTAAAGTTGCCGGGGCGCACTGGACTGAGGGAAGTTTCTTAACCAAACCCGGCTCTTCTCTTCATATGAGACTTCTCTGCGGTTTTTATTATAACTCCTGAGTTGTCTTTTTTTGTGGCTTTTTTACAGCACTCCTCTGCTTTCAATTTCAGTTGTGCTAGATGGTGGACAACATCATAGGATGGAGTCGATGGTAACACATTCTTACCCTGCAGTACTTTATCCATGGGACTTTGCAGCTTCCTTTCCATTTGGAGTGCTGCAGGGGACATCCCAATGCTTTCTTGCACAGCAGAGTTAATTGCAAAGCGGAGTTCAGGTAAATATTGATCCCACTTCTTGTGGTTGTCATCCACATACGAGGCAATCATGCATTTCAGGGTTCGGTTAACTCTCTCAGTCATATTTGTTTGAGGGTGGTAGGCAGTTGTTAATTTTTGAGTAACATTCCATTTTTCACACAGCTCTCGGAAGATCGAGGAAACAACTTGGGAACCACAGTCAGACAAGATAAAGTTTGGTACACCCCACCGGGTAAGTATTTCAGTTCTGAGAATCTTTGCTATAATGTGGGCTTTAGCAGTGCGCATCGGGAAAAACTCAACCCAGCGAGAGAAATAATCGACAAAAACCAGAAGGTACTCATGACGTTGTGTGCTGCTTAGCAATGGCCCCATGAAGTCAACCCCCACCATTTTGTTGGGTTGTTTTACAGTAATGGGTTGTAGCTTGCCTGCTGGTTTCTGGTTTTCGCTTTTTAGTGTTTGACATTTTGAAAAGCACTTAACATGTTGTTTGATTTCGGTCCACATCCCTGGCCAAAAAACAACATCCTTCAGGCGCTGGTACGTTTTATAGATACCTGCATGGCCACTTAAAGGATGAGAGTGGTAATGTCGAAGGATTGTTGGTTTTAGACTGCTAGGCAGGTACACTCGGTAGTGGACTTGGCCATCTGACAGGTGGGTCTTATGATACAATCGGTCGTCCTCCCCAATCTCATATCTGTCTTTCAAATCCTGGTTGTCACGTTCTGCCAATGCTTTAAACATCTATATAATTTCAGGATCTTTATGTTGCTCCTCCCAAATGCACACAATGGAGACTGGAAACTCAACATCGTCTTTCTGGCTGGAGTACAAACTGCAGCAAGGTGAGTGGGAAATCCTGGACAAAGCATCAGGGGCTACATTTAGGTTGCCTTTTCGGTATTCAATGATGAAATCAAACCTTTGCAATCGTAGGGCCCACCTGATGAGAGGGCTGGTGGTTTTCGGGGAGCTCATGACCCACTGAAGTGCAGTATGATCAGTGACTACCGTGAACATCTTGTGCTCCAGGTAATGCTGCCATTTTTCCAATGCCCATACGACTGCTAGGCATTCTTTCTCCGTAGCAGAGTAGTTTGATTCAGCTTTGTTAAGGCTGCGGCTTGCATATGCAATGACTTCCTCCAGTCCCTGGTTTTTCCGTTGTGTTAATACAGCGTCGAGTCCGATGTCACTGGCATCTGTATACACCATAAAAGGCAGCTGGAGATTTGGATGGCCTAAAATAGGAGGTGAGGTGAGGAGTGCCTTCAATTTCTCAAAAGCTTCCTGGCATTGGGGAGACCAGAGAAAAGAATGTCCTTTTTTCTTCAAGGCATTAATGGGTTCAGCGATCTTGGAGAATTCTGGGACAAATCGGTGGTACCCTCCCGCTAATCCAAGAAAACGCTGAACCTCTTTGATGTTCCGGGATACAGGGTAAGATCTAATAGCCTCGACTTTGGATGAATCTGCCTTGATACCATTGATACTAACCACATGTCCCAAAAAGGAAAGTTCTTTAAGGCAAAACTTGCTCTTTTTTAGGTTTATGGTCAAGCCTGCTTCCTGCAGTCTATGCAGAACAGTTTGGAGGTCTTCTGAAGGTGAATATATGATAATATCATCAATGTATACAAAGCAAATGGTTCTTAGTTCTCTTGGTTCTCAAATGGTTCTCTCCCAATATGGTCTCCATTAAACGTTGGAATGTTGCAGGTGCATTTTTTAACCCAAAGGGCATGACATTAAAGGGTTAGTTCACCCAAAAATGAAAATTATTTCATTAATTAATCACCCTCATGTCGTTGGACACCTGTAACACCTTCAGAACACAAATGAAGATATTTTTGTTGAAAGCTGATGGCTGAGAAAGGCTTCAAAAAGGCCTCCATTGGCATTCAGTATATTTCCACTGACCCACTCACAAGACCCATAAAAGGCACTAAAGACTTCGTTACAAAGTCTATCTCACTACAGTTGCTTTACAATAATTTTACAATGTGACGAAAATAGTTATTGTGCGCACAAATCAAAATAACGATATAATCCACCAAATTATTGACGTGAACTCTACTCATGCGCGAGAATATGACGCAGCTCCACCGTTCGAATCATAGCGAATACATGACCCGGAAGAGGAGGAGCGCCGCTATCGCGTGAGTTCACGTCCGAGACCTACACTGAAGACAATATCTTGGCAGATAAAGTCATTATTTTGATTTTTTTTGCACACAAAAACTGTTCTCGCCGCTTGGTACAATTATTGTACAGCCACTGTAGTGAGATGGAATTTGTAACGAAGTCTTTAGTGCCTTTTATGGGTCTTGTGAGTGGGTCAGTGGAAATGTACTGAATCCCAATGGAGGCCTTTTTGAAGCCTTTCTCAGCCATCAGCTTTCAACAAAAATATCTTCATTTGTGTTCTGAAGATGAACGAAGGTTTTACAGGTGTCCAACGACATGAGGGTGAGTAAATAATGAAATAATTTTCATTTTTGGGTGAACTAACCCTTTAAAGTGAAACAACCCTGGTGGAGTGATGAATGCTGTCTTCAGTTTACTCTGGGGGTCCATGGCCACCTGCCAGTAGCCGCTATTAAGATCAATTGTTGAAAAAATGGCTGCACCAGAAAGAGATTCAAGGAACTCTGTGATATTTGGAATTGGATAAGCATCATTTTCTGTGATGGCATTAAGCTTTCGATAGTCAACAAAAAATCTAAGGCTGCCATCTTTTTTTTTGGAACAAGTACGACAGGGGAAGCCCAGCCAGAATATGAAGGTTCCACAATTCCTGCATTCAACATCTCGACGAGTTGTTCTTGTACCATTGCTTGTTTACCTGGGGACATGCAGAGGTAAGGCCTCTGTTTAATGGGCACTTGATGCTGTATGTAAATAGCGTGTTGGAGGAAATCAGTACGACCTGGTTGAAGAGAACACACTTCAGGGTTGACCTCCAGGATTCGCCTCAGTCTAATTTTCTCAGCAGGGAGTAAGTGGGCTTCGCTCACAGCACTATCAATTAAAGTTTGTACATCTGCGATGGCACGTGAAGATGACTGGCATTCAGGTTGTGGTGGAGGAATAGAACTCAATAGTGAGAGGCTTTGATTAAAAAACTTTGCAGGCTGTCTTTGATTTTTGGATTGACCACTCATATCAGGGACACTGGCATTGCCTGGTTGAAATGGGTGATCTTCATGTGGCGAGGACTTAAAGGAATATTTTTTGACGATTACGTCGATTTGCTGGCCACTTTCCCCACAAACTCAAATAAGCTTTCCCAATTACATGGTACTTGCACTGAAAGATGTTGAATATCATTTCCATGAGTTGGGAGGTAGCCAGGCAGCTCATGTTGTGTTCCTGCAGATGGAGGTGAAACTTCAGGGGAGGTGCACAATTGCATGAGATCCGATCCTACTTGCCAGGTTGGCACTTGGACTGGTAGACTGCCATCTGGAATGGAAGAGACAAAACATACATGGGCTCTGGATGGGTCACTGCTGAACTGAGTGGGTGTTGAATAAAAGGTAGGAATATGTGGTGGTGGGAAAAATCTAGGTTGCTGTTGAAGTTGTTGCTCCGGATGCCAGACAGGGGTTGCTGTGTCTGGAGGTGGCTCAATTTCCACAAAAGTGGTTGGAGAGGGCGTAGTGGAGGGGTCTGCAGACATGGCCACGTTTGCTTAGGATGTCTGAAGATGAAAATATATATGTAAAATTTTATGTGAGCAATCAATAAACAATGAGTATGCTGATTGAATTTGAAGGTGTAATTTAAAAAAAACAAAAAACAAAAAACGATGTACAGAGTTCAAATTCCACAGTTTCTCTTTTTTTTCCTTTTTCACTGTACAGATTTACCCAAAAATACACTTATTTTCCCAATTTAATAAAAACACACCAAGTATTCAAGTATTAATTCAGACTTGAATTACCACCCTTAAATCTTCAATCATACAATTATAATTCACATACAGGAACCCCTTTTAAATGTCTTCTCTATATAATATTCAAATATAGCAAAAGCACACACATTAATCACTTTTTTGTTTTTTCCTCACACACACACACACACACACACACACACACACACACACACACACACACACACACACACACACTTTAACAAAATGTACTCTATGAATGCACCACAAAGGTTTCACTAATTCACCCACACCAACAAACAACAACAACAACAAAAAATATATGTATATATTTGTTTTAATGTTCAAGGTCCCTTTTTGGGCACCACTTCTGTAACGGTGGCTACCTGAACTAAATAACTCAAATAATTTGTTTCAGGCGCCAGGTAGACAAAAGTCTACCAAAAGGATTAAAGTTAGTCAATTTTACCCAGAATAACTCAAACCACCAGTTACGAAAATATAATTAATCCCAGTAAATAATGATTTTATAATGAAATACATTCCACACAATTTCAAATGCAAAAATATGTATTGTAAAGCAAACAAGAAACACAAAAAACAATAGTCACTTAAATAGTATGCACAAATCAAACAAAGTCTTTGAAAGTGGCCTGCTGAATCTTAGTGTTCAATGTTTACGAGTTCATGTCGCCACAAAAGGAGGAAAAAAACAAAGACAAAACAATGTTGCCACAACACAGATTCAATCCCACACACAAAAATAAAAATAAAATAAAAATAACCCTTCAAAATCAGTTTCTCACGAAATTGAAAAACAAATCAAAACAAAATCAAGGAAGTCTGTAAACGTGTGTGTGTGTGTGTGTGTGTGTGTGTGTGTGTGTGTGTGTGTGTGTGTGTGTGTGTGTGTGTGTGTGTGTGTGTGTGTGTGTGTGTCAGGAGTGCGAACTGCTGACGGGTGATAGCGTGGGAAGTTTTCTGAGGAGTGCTTCGGGTTTTAGACAGTACCTGAAGATGAGTCGGCAGTTTTTTAACTCACACACTCTGTAAACAACCTCAGAGATCCAAAACTCGGCGAACAATCCGTCATTCGATTCCAAGGCAACTGGCCCTTGATGACGTGTACCAGCAGGTGGATCCGGCAAGACGCTCTGCAGGTAATCGCGGAGACAGGACGCACACACACAGCGAAAGTACTCGGCCCGCGACTCTCTGTCGTCTGTATTCATCAATGTTCAGTAAGTGCCAGTCAGACCCTCCTTTGGTGCATTAGCCACTCTTCCATTTAGCAAACACAGCGTGCACTTGGTTAAAAAAAACCCGCGACTCAACTACTGCCTCTATTGTTGACTATACTATCGCACTATCACCGCCATTCAACATGTCACGGTCACTTCCTTCCCACAGCTTCCACTTCCTCTTTTATTTCCGCTCGTGATCCTACTGATTGGTTCTCAGATGTGTGATATATAGAAGGAAAAAAAAGGAAAAAAATGTATATATATATATATATATATATATATATATATATATATATACGTATATATATATATATATATATATATATATATATATATATATACAACCGTATACAATTTGATTAGTCGTGTTCTCAAGAGACATAGCAAAAATCTGATGAGGATTTGGGGGTTTCAATCTGGGCTGATGTACTTGAAATATTTTTTGTCCAGGATAAACATTAAACATTATAACATTAAACATTAGAGTGTTTAAACATCTTTATCCAAGCTGTACTATGAGGTGATGCACTTCAGCAGCTTCATTCACAGGGGAAGGAGTATTCGGCCTCTGACTGATCACCTGAAGAAAAAGCGAGATGTTCACATTCATATAGCAATGGAAATCTGTAAGTGGATTTAATATGAATTAACAATGTGCATCACATGTTCAAATTAGTAGTATGTGCACATCCCAAAAGCTTTAGGCAGGTGCACGATCAGATAAAGCATTTTACTACAGAATAAGCAAAAGTCAACACAAAGCTGCTGACCCGAAGAAAGTTTTCAACAGGTCGAAACGTTGCACATTTTAATAAAGTGATTTTTGGAAACAGCAGTAGCAGTGTGCCAACTTTGGTTTGCTCTACATCACATGCTTGTGGTGTTGTATATGTTTCCTCATATATAGCACGGGCATATTAAATCTTACTTGTTTGGTAGTAATCGTACACTTTGACCACAGCTGGCTTGAGATTCTTTACTGGAAGAACCTGTTTCATTTGTATCTGGTAATTCAATGGACTATTTTTTGGGATCTGCAGGAGGAAAAAAAAACATAAGTCATGGACATTACAGATAAAATGTTTATGAATCAACCTAATGACATGAAAGCATATGAATGTTGCTGATCTCTCACCTCCTTCAAATAAACAATGACATGATCATCTTTGGAATCGACCCGCTCCACAAGTGATTTGTACGTTCCGGAAGAAGTCCCAAGCTGTGGAGAAGAAGTGATAGTTATTTTCTAAATAGGAAACACTAGAAATTGTACACATTTTGTGATGAATCACTCAAACGCACCATTGATGTATCAGCTGTGAATCCAGATAAGAGTTTAATATCCACAATGACCATGTTAGTTCTTTTCTGTAGACCATCATATCTGGAAAACAGCAAAGGAAAAGGTTTGGTTATTAAATGCCTCATATAAATTTACAAATAAGTGAGAACAAAAGTTTGAATAACTAACAAGACACAGTTTTCATCACTCATGTGATGTTTTTCAAGTGTTTAGTGTTGCAGTTTTAACTACTGAGATCCGCCTTTTCAGTTTGTATAGCTTTTGTGTCTATTAAGATGTTTTCTTACTTGACAGTGAATTTCAGATTAAAATTTTGTCCCAATGTTTTGCCGTCTCCCTCAATCTTAGCATCAACGCTCAATGTTTTAGCTTCAGTAGGAGTGGGAATGTTGTAGAACTGAACCATCTGAGAGAGTCAACACAAACAGAAATAAATTAATAAACCATGTAAAGCAGAATAATCAAGAGAGAAAGTGAGTGAGAGTAAATGAAGTTGAACGCATTGCAGACCTGCACAGACACACAGGTTGAGCCCTTCACTTCAAGGCTGTATTTGGCTGGAACGTTCTGCAGCTGCTTCTCCTGGTACAGTAACTTGTTGTCCTGATTGACATCAAAGTGGTGAGTGTCTCCTGCTGACTGTACAGTCACTGTGCTGGAGCCGTCAGAGCTGAACACTTTGGTGGCGTACAAAGACAGAGCCTGAAGAGCCACCACTGTGTCCTGGGAAATAAATGTGATCAGTACTGTCACTTTTACTCATTCACACCAGCACATTCAGCAATAATGTGTTTGATTGGAGTAGTTTAAGAAACATGTGTGGAGAAGAATCCTCCATAGGCATTCTGCTGCTTCACAAGCCAGCGGACAATCCTGTTAGCATAGCCCAGATCAGCTGTAGTGACTGAATCTGCAGTGAGAGCAGCTAGCAGCACATATGAGCTGATCTCCACTGCCAGAGAATCAGAGTCAAAACAAAATGACAGAGGGTTCAAAGGTTACTCACAACAAAGGATATTTCAACACTTCCACTTTATAACGGCATTAACACATTAAAACAAAAGTGTATTTATACATCAGGGACAATTGAACTGGCCCATACTTCAGAATATCTTGTATTTCCGTTAACACAACACAAAATAAACGATATATAAAATTAGCAGGGGCTACATATGTAAATATGTACTAGGCCTACTTTACCGACAAGACAATGAAATGGGAAAGACAATGTTGAGGGAAAAAAACTAATAAAACACCTGCCACAGCAGAAAATTCGTCTCCCATCTGCCATTTTTAACGGTTATGCCACGCCCATCTCGGGAACTTGGGTATCAAATTATTTCCGAACTTCCCAGTGGTAAACACGACATCAGTGCGCGTTTTTCCGATAATTCCGATAGCATGAAGGCAGCATAACTACAGTAACCCGATCCCAATGGATGAATCAATGTCTTCTGAAGTTAAACGATAAGTGTTTGTAAGAAAAATAACAATATATCGCATCCGACCAGCAGTTATCTGCATGTGCATGCAAGGGTTGATTTCACGCTTGACGTATCTTGAACGATCTTGAAGCGTGACGTGTGCGCGCCGAAAAACTCTGGTCATGTGGATGTCTGATGCTGTCTGGTTTTTTTAATGCTCACAACAGTATACAAAAAATAACATAATATATGATAATAGCAATTAGAAACAAACAAGAATAAAATACAAGCGATGTCCGTTCTCGCGTGTTTCAGATGAAACGTGCATGAGAACGTCATGAAAGCTTGAAGCGTCTCATGCACGCGCTGGTAACAGCTGATCGGATATGAAACGATTACTGAATTATGACAGCATTTCTTGGTGTACTACTTTTTCTTTTAATAAATAATAATAAAAAATGTCAAGACATGGGATTCATCCTAACATCCATCAATGGAAACGAAAATGAAGAAGAGGAACAAGAAAAGAAAAATAAGAGAAAGGGACAAAACGTGTCTCTTTCTGTCAGGACTTTATCATCTGAAATGAAAAGTTAATTAAAAAAAAAACGAATACGTGTTTTTTTTTTTTTTTAAATAAATATCTATGACTGATATCAGATTGTGTATGTGTTTTTATTGTAGGCCTACTTACCCTATAACTGCAAGAAACAAGAGGGGAACAAGAGCCACTTTAATTTACAGCCTGCACATTACTTACCCCGTAATACACGAATAATTACCCCTTAATTAAAAAATACTTACAGTATAAATCATTTGTTATTTTTCCTGATAGTACCCCTTTATTCCCCGAATATTATATATTGTTCCCTTATACCTACACATACTTACTTACACTATAACGTAAAACCATGCCATGTAATGACAAAATAACTGCTTGTCAATTACTTTTAAAGAATATGAGTGTACACTGTATAAACAAGTTGATACATTTTTGACCTTGGAATGACTTGAGCAATATACTTGGTCATTGACTTAATTTACATTTTTGGGTGAACTAACCCTTTATGTCATTAATGACTCACCCTAATGTCGTTCCACACTGTTAAGACCTCCGTTCATCTTCAGACACAGTTTAAGATATTTTAAGATATTTCAAAAATATATGTGCTCAATAATGTATATTTACTTTTTTCAAGTTATAAAGTATTCTCGTAAGTTTATAATATGCCATTGAAAATACATACGGGTGAGGGGTTCGAATTCCGGTCGCCATGTTGCCCCTCCATCTTGAAAGTACATTAGCCAAAGAGGGACATACCCGTAAATTCAAGCTTTGCCTTTCGCGTTTTAACACTCGATGGCACTCATGTGCTGCGTTCCAGTTCGTTTTTATCATGCCCTTCACTCGCAAACTTCCCTCCGTCTCATTCACTCGGATGTGCGTCATTGCTTACGTTGCATGAGTGCCCACTACTGGCGGAAACTTTGCAATGGACTGAACTGGAACGCCCTAAGCCCTTGATCACTTTGAATCCACTATGGAATTGATTTATTATTATTTTTTTCTTTATGAAATTGTTTACTGCAGCATTCTATATGTATATGGATGTGTTTGGGTTGTTTTAAATGTTTTTAAAAATATCATAGAGTTGTTTGTGGTGGGGTAAATTAAACGCGATATGTGGTGACGTCAAAATCGCGTTGCATTGTGGTAGGGCTGGACGATATGGCCAAAATTCATATCACAATATTTTTCTTAATTTCGTTCGATACGATATAATTCCGATATCGATATGAATTATATAAAAGCTTTTAAAAAAACTACTAAGAACTGCCACAAAGGATGTCTGTACCTACAAACTTCTGAAAAATGTATTTGCCAAGTCTATGAATAGTCCTCCTATAAAACTATATAATATTTTAGAAATAAAGCCAGTACAAATAAATGAATGTTCACCTTTTATTTGTATTTAGCCTTTATATGAAAAAGAAATGTGAAATCAACATCAAATAAACATAAGACTCTCACTTTATTAATATTAATATCTTTAAGTTTAAACTATAATATAGGATGATTATATTATTCTTAATATAGATTAAACAAAAGTGCTTCAGCCAGGATTCAGCCTGACTCAGAATATTCTAGCGGATGGATCTGCTTCAGATGGTGGATCTGCTTCACAGGGTACAGTGCTCCTATGCCGCAGACGCAGTTTATTGAGCATTTTCTTTTAAGTTTTAAATTTCAGTGAAGAACAATTCATAGCGCTCTATTTTCCATTTATGCAAAACTATAGCATATATTTAATGCTCCAGTTATTTAATTAAAAATGCAGTAAAAAACGTAATACAGTGAAATATTATTCTGATCTACATCATCTGTTCACTACGTGAATATATAGTAAAGTGTCATTTATTTCTGTGATCAAAGCTGAATTTATCATCATTACTCCAGTCTTCAGTGTCACTCATCATTTATTAGGATTTGATGCTCAACAAACATTTATGATTATTATCAGTGTTGAAAACAGTTTTGTTGCTCATGATGCTCCTTCATTGCTTTCATATATTGTCGCAATCGTCTGACTGTCGTCGTCACCTTTCAGCTCATAACGATTGTTTTCCTTCCGCTGCAGCTCCAGCGCGACAGTAAGTTTCTACGAATCCGCTTTTGGACTTTCTGTGAGAGCGCCCTCCTCATATTTAGATACGAATAAAATGACAGGTCATGCATAGATTATTTTTTGTCTCTGAAATTAAATCTTGATGTATTCACGTTGGTTTCTATGTATACACTTGCCCGTCCCATACGGAAATGTAATATATGTCTATATATGAAATATCAATATATGTGATATATGTGATATATAAAGTAAAAACATATATGAAACATATTAGAAATTGGAACAATTCCATATATTGACATATAAATGTATCCCATATATTATATATGTTAATGTATGTATTATACATATATTGACATATAGGTCTCATATATGAAATATCCTAATATGCTCATATAGAGTAAAAACATAAATGCACATATATGCACAGCATCAGAAATTCCATATATTGACATATATCTTTAGTCCACATATTATATATGTTTAAATTATATATGTGACAAATCATTATCACTATCAAATGTCGTAGAGTCTTAAAGTCTATACTATGTATAAAACAAATGACATTTAAAATATAAAATATTTATAATGTTACTTATTGTCAGGTGAGGCAAGAGATGAAGGACTCAAGGGTGCAGAGGTTAATGGGCTTTTTATTAGACATCAAAAATAAACAGTCGAAACAATCAAACCCCTTCATGCTTGTAACTGGCTCGTCTTAGTTTTTTATACAATAAGAAATCCTAAAAAAAACAAAACGGGAATTCACTTTAGCCAATAGTTTGTGTTCAAACTAACTGTAAGATTCTCAATGAGGGAGTGAAAATAAATTGTATCTATTTAACCACTGAATGAGATAACATAGTAACAATTAGCACATGGATGGAAATCCAAGACAGCATTGTGAATATCAAAGCTCAACACTTTAAGTAAACAAATAAACAGTAAATCAATTCCAAACCCAAAATACTAGTGATACACAAACAAAACCCTGTACCAAACAATTCAAAATGCCGTAGAGGGAAAAGAATATACAGTCTGCAATGCAAGTCTCTTATATGAGTGTTGTAGAAGTCCCAGTCCAAGCAGGCAATGAAGATATACAATCCTAAATCCTAGATTAGGCACTGGCACAATCCAACACAGGTAAGAAGTAGGTATCAGTGCACTCAAGCCCCATTACAGAGTCCTCTGCCAGCTTCTCTGCAAACTTCCAAACACTATGAATTAACATTTTTATGGGTACATAAAAATGTGCATTTGAACAAGTTTGTAAAGCATTAGAATGTACAATTCACTTAACTCTCAAACACAATGTGATTCCAGGCATTTTCACCCATGCTCCATTGCCATGCCTCTCCTCTATGCTACTCGTAACCTTAAAACCACTTCCTCCATTTGTTGCCCTCTAGAGGACAGGATGAAAAATGTCGCCAGAGTAACCGTTACAATCTACACAGAACAAAACATGAAAGTACACGCCATGGCTAATGATGAGCACAAGCCGCATGCTAAACAAATAACCCTAAACACATGGACAAAAGAGTGTATTCTTCCCAAGCAAAATTAGATGCTCACACGAGACCAAGCGAATGCTCAAACTGTACACTTACAACGGGGAGAAAAACACACATGGAGCTTTTAATGTCCGAAGCCTGAACCAAAACCAAATTATGAAATGCCAGGATTCAAACACCACTATATAAATCCATATAAAATTCTATACAAGCATACTGAATGTTTGCATATATTATGTTTAAATAAACTTACATATATAAATTCGACATATATTGTTTACATATATGGCATTAACATACAGTACCATATAAAAAAACCATCATATAAATAATTTTAATATATGTATATATAATAATTGTTCTATGGGTATTTCATACATGGTATAAACCTATATCTTCATATATCGTGAGAATGTATATATGCGCTAATAATGTATTGCCTTATATGAAACATATATGACATCACTACTCGGATATAGGGACATATATGTACATATATTACATTTCCGTATGGGTGACCTCAAGAAGCGCGCAATCAACCGAGGTTAGAGAAAGCGGTCTTTTAGAGTCCCTGTTAACTTGCTCCAGGTAATGCCATTTCGAATCCCGCTCGGAGCGGGTCGACTAGGACCGGTGAGACCCAGTAAAAGTGCGGGGGATGAAAATACACTTTATTAAAAGTGCGGGGGACACGCCGAACCACTTCCACCCCACTGAATTAACGTTAGTCTTTCTTCTCTTATCAACTATTTCTTTCTCCTTACTTGTGGAAGTTCGTTCAGTCACATTTGTGTTGCGGTCAGGGAAACTCTTTTTGTAGCTAAAACTTGCCGCGTTGGATCTATCACTCAGCCTACTACTGCTGAGCACTGACTGCGTTTCTGTGGTGTACGTCATCCCACAAGTAGCCAATCATGTTCTGCTCTTTCTGACGGCTGCGCCCTGAACGTCAGTCAGTGAGGAATGCTGTAATGTATTTATCAAAATATCGGAAATGTGTTTAAAAATCATATCACCGTTATTGAAAAAAATTATATCGCGATATATATTGATATTGAATTATTGTCCAGCCCTACATTGTGGTATATGAAGCTGCCTGAAGTGTACATATGAAGTAGACTCGCTCACTCGGTCAAAATCGAGGGAGCAAGGGTCTGTCCATATAAACTTCCCTTGTCCATTTCACGAGTGGAACGCACTTCAAAATGGCGGCGGGGATTCCCCCAAGGGGAAGTGCTTAGAGAAGTTTTCAAGTGCGTGTCTTAAAGTGGAGTGGAACGCAGCAATGGCAATTTTTAGGTCGGGCAGTTCAGTCTGGCCTTGCTCCATAGAGGAGTAATTATCCCCGAACAGAAACTGTTCGGACCAATGAAATCATCAGGAAGGGCTTTAGACGATGATGGACAGATGATCAACAGTAACGTAATCATCCACGTCAGGGGCTTGGATTATATTTTTTCGAATCCTAAACGGAGAGCTTGTTTCTATATGCATTCACCTTCACAATTTCTCTCAGAAATGATCATGTTGGGTAAGTACTCTGTGTATCATTAAATTATGTTATTTTTTTACAACACCGGCAAAGATCGTGTATTCCAGCCTGATACCAGCACGCGTGCAGACAGGGTACCCAAGTTTTTACAACAAAACCCACCAACTACTAGCCCTAAACAATAGCTTCTCGAGGGGTTCTCCGGGGGGAAAATGGCGTTTGAGGGGTGAAATGTGTGTTATTTTGGCAAGGTTGCCTACTAAAATTCGCACTCCTGGGTCTATATATCACATAATAGTCGCTTCAACCCGTGGACATAGAAAACAACCCGCGGAGAAAAAAAACGCGGACTTGGCAACACCATGGGCAACACAGAGCAGTTGAGCTCTGTTGACATTTGACAATGCGTTGCTTCGTTGCTCTGATTGGTTGTAGGTCTATCCAATTGATGTCTTCTCTGGTTCGGTTGAAACACGCCCCATAATCACAGCCCAATGGAGCAGTTTCAGACTCATATTCTGACTAGAATTAAATATGACCACGTCAGGCTAGGAATCGAGAGGAACAGAAACTAATATTCACTGGATTGTCATATACCTTTTCACCGCTAGATGGGGGAAAATATCACACAGTGTAGCTTAAGTGCAACATCCATTTAAAGTGCACTATTTCAAAAAAAAAATCTGGGTGACTAAACTACTTTATTTAACCTATAAATTGGCTTAGAATAGAGCATTAGTATGTGATTTGAAAAATATCATTTCTGACACTGAAATATGGTATGTATAAGCAACTACAATTCAAGAACAAAAATACAAAAAGCTCAGTGTTTTCTGGTTGTTTTGGTTTAATGAAACAAAGGCTAATCAGCAAACCAATTTGCCCAGAAAAAAAACTGAATAAACACATTTAGTCAGTATTCAAACATATTTCTCCAAGCTGCAGAACTGAAGCATGACACTTCAATCACATTGGGATGAATACTCTGTCTCCGACAGATCACCTGAGGGAAATGTTGATAACGAGACATTAGTTTAATGCCAACTGATACTTTTGAATAGAATCACATAATAAAAAAATGGCACACAAAATCTTACTTGTTTGGTAGTAATCATACACTTTAATCACAGCTGGCTTGAGATTCTTCACAGGAACAACCTGTTTCAATTGTAACTGGTGACTGACTGGAATATTTTTTGGAACCTGCGGGAGGATAAACAGAAATCATGGAATGTACTGAAGAATTTAAACTAAATGTGAATGAATCATCTTATCATATGAATGTTACTGTTCTCCCACCTCTTTCAAATACATGATGACATGATCATCTTTAGAATCGACCCGTTCCACAAGTGATGCGCTTGAAGTGCTTCGAGTTTCAAGCTGCGGAAAAAGTCATTTAAAAATAAATAAAAATAAATATATGATTTGTTACATGCCCAACCGAAGAGCTATTTTCTGTAAGCTATCATGCTGTTCAACAAGAAGTGAGCAGGACAATATCGGCCATCTGCACCATCTTACAGTAGATTGACAGTGACAGTACAGTAAATCTATCATGAATCGCTTCACATAGTCAAACGCACCATTGATGTATCAGCTGTGAATCCTGATAAGAGTTTAATATCCACAATGACCATGTTAGTTCTTGCCTGTGGACCATCATATCTGAAAAAAATAAATAGGAACCATCAGAGTCCATTTTGAATGAAGTTAAATATCCATAACAAAAACCATGTCTTATTGCATAAATTTATTGTTCTTACTTCACAGTGAAATTTAACAATAGGTACTGTCCAAAAGTTTTCTTGCAGTCTCCCTCAATCTTATAATCAATGCTCAATGTTTTAGCTTCGGTAGGAGTGGGAATGTTGTACAACTGAACCATCTAAGAGAGTCAACACAGGCAAAAATAAATTAATAAACTATGTCAAAGCAAAATAATCAAGAGAGAAAGTGAGTGAGAGTAAATGAAGCTGAACGCATTGCAGACCTGCACAGACACACAGGTGGAGCCCTTCACTTCAAGGCTGTATTTGGCTGGAACGTTCTGCAGCTGCTTCTCCTGGTACAGTAACTTGTTGTCCTGATTGACATCAAAGTGGTGAGTGTCTCCTGCTGACTGTACAGTCACTGTGCTGGAGCCGTCAGAGCTGAACACTTTGGTGGCGTACAAAGACAGAGCCTGAAGAGCCACCACTGTGTCCTGGGAAATATATGTGTTCAGTAATGTCACTTGTACTCATTCCCACCAGCACATTCAGCAATAATGTGTTTGATTGGAGTAGTTTAAGAAACCTGTGTGGAGGAGAATCCTCCATAGGCATTCTGCTGCTTCACAAGCCAGCTGACAATCCTGTTAGCATAGCCCAGATCAGCTGTAGTGACTGAATCTGCAGTGAGAGCAGCTAGCAGCACATATGAGCTGATCTCCACTGCCAGAGAATCAGAGTCATCAGCAGATGCAGACTGAGACCAGTGGAGATGAGGCCCTTAAGAACAAAAGACACACACACATGACAAAAAAAACAATAGTACAGTCATAAAAGACAACAGAAAGTCATCAGAAACAAACCTCTTACCATCTGAAATAGAAACATCCTCCAGTTTCTTGAAAAGCTGCTGTCGAGTGGCCGTGTCTCTAGCCAGACTGAAAGTGTAGGCGAGCAGAGCGGTGGTGTAAGTGTTTTTGACATCCTCAATGACGGACCTCAAACATGACAAACCTTTAGTGACGACAGGATCCTGTGACAAAAACAGACGCTGTGATGCTGTCATTTTTCTATACGTTTATAATGTGTTTCCTGTAGATGAACTTACTGTGACGGGAGTTTCCAGTTCAAGCAATGATGCAGTAATGTAGGCCGTCATGGTCACATTATCATTCACTCCACCCTGGAATATATGGGGAAAAGAAATAAAGACAAATACCCTATTTATGCTTAGATCTGAGAACTGGTCACAGAAAATGTTAAGAAACAGGCAAAATACCTTCATTCTGTTGTTGAACAATCTTCCCTGTTGGATAAAACAGCCGTCTGTATCCCGTCTGCTTATTAACCAATTCTTTGCACTCTGAATAATTTGTGGATCAATGAATATGTATTTCTGTGCTTTGCCAAAGGACCTCAGCACAAAGGCAGTCAACCTGGTGGTGTGGAAGACATAATAAAATGTGTATTTTATTTCATTTATTCATAAATCTCAAAACAAATAAGTTAAACAAAGAGAATAATTTATTTCTGTTTAAAAAGAATAATAGTGAAAATATATTTACCATGTATTCCCACTCCCATAACCAAATGTGCTGTATGATCCATCAGAATGCTTGTAGTTCATTTGTCTCTGGTATCCTGTTTAGTGTGATAATGGTTAACACTTCAGCAGTTTGTTTGGGTTGACTCAATCTGTCTGATTATTCAACTTTACTGAATGACATTCAGGTGTGTTCAAATTTTTTTTAATTTGGTATCAAGTCTCAGTATTTTCTTGACATGATTGATGTCTCTCACCGCTCTTCAGGAAGCCTGTGGCTCTCTCTCTGATGGCTGAGGTGAGCTGCTCCGTGTTCTCCAGATACTGCAGAATGTAAATATTGGGAGAAAGAACAGCCATGTTTTGCTCTCCACAGCCGTACGGCATCCGTAATAATCCGTGAAGATTCCTCAGTGCCCGACCCAATATGTCTCCTATAAACCATAAACAAATGAAAGTCGCTAGAATTCCAAACCCAATCTCCTCATTTCTGATTGTATATGTAAATATAACTTACCAATGACGGAAACAGAGGATCTGGCTGATCCCTCTATCACATCTTTAGGAAGAGTCAGAGTCACTTCCTCTGAGAGACTGTCACCTATGAACCAGACAGACAGAAAAACATGTCAGATATCAACAGAAAAACACTATGATTTAATATTAAATCAGATCTGTACATTTTAAATCAGTTTTAAATATTCTCTGTGGACAAACCATTTGGACACAGTAACCAGCTGCGAGTCTCTGTCTTTTCAGTTCCTTCCGCCTGCAGCATAAAACAATCACATCAACACATCATACTTACATAAGCAGCATTATGATCATGGGTAAATGATGTCTGAAATCTGTTTCATGTGCACTGACCTGTACGAGCAGACTTCGTGTGACCGTGTCAATGCGTCCTCTCTCTGGGACGCTCACAATCTCATTGTCACACACAGTCTGGGATGCCTCTGCTTCTGCACTGACTGTAATATTCATGACTCCTACAACACAAGACATGTACGTGAAGATACAACAGAACCAAACACTGAGAAACAATGATTCAGACAGGAAAACTCACCAAGAACAGAAGGACTGAGGATCCATTTAAAGGTTTTTCTTCCGTTAGCACATAGACAGGATGAATACTGATCATCAGAGGAGGCTTTGAGAGTGTAGTCTGAGGAAGGAGCTGGAGTCACTTTAACCTGTCAATCAACCACACATGATTAGAGACATATTTGATATGATTTGATTAGACTGAGTCTGAAATCTCACCATGATGCACTTGGACAGATAGTTGAAGACAGTGGCCTTCAGCTCAAAGATCTCCCCACGGATGATGGAGTAAGGCAGAGAGAGCTCCAGGAAGAAGGGCTGGAAAACTGTCAGCTGAGCCGGAGGAGCCAGACCCAGACCTTCAGAGGACAGACAGAAGGCCTCCGTCTCCCAAGAGGTGATGGTGTCAGGAACCGTGACAGGAACCTGAGCTGATCCAGAGTCTCTGTTGTGCAACACAGTACAGTAAAATGGAATGGAAAGGGGTTTAGTAATGTTTAGTTTTGTCTTACAAACTCTGTTTTGTATCCTTGAATAAATAGTCCTTATTCCATTTACCTACCCCACTTCACTGAGTTGCCAGATCCATGTTTCTGGGAAAAAGGTGCGAACTGTTTCCACAGGAGGTGGCCTGCCTGACACCCCAAACATGTATTCTCGAGTATCTGAATGTGTGCAAACAAACAGTGCTCTCAACAGGTGCAATTGATTTTTTAGTGAATTCACCTGTATAATGTATTTAGTTGTCCAAAATGCTTTAGTTTGTTTATGCATCTGAATCAATTTTAAACTGTTAACAGGACAAGGTGGATTTCCAGTTAGGTACATTTTAAGGCTGAAATGCACTACACAAGTAGCCAAAATTCAGTGGCAGTCGGCAGATTAGAGTTGACAGATTTGAGATTTCACAGAAAATCATGTAGTATATAATGAGCACATTTTTTTAGCTTAGACTATGATTCCATCCAGTTGTAGGATATCAAAATGTTGAAATTTTGAGCTGATTTTAAAATACATTGTCAATTGTCATGTACCCCCTTGCAACAAGGTGCATGTTTGTGTGAGTTTGGACCAATTTGAATGTCTTGTTTTGTGTGATCCTCAGTTGTTTGGTGTATGATTCCCAGTTTTTCTCTGCAACAATTTACTTAGTTGTTAAGTGCATGATGCTTAGTGTTTTAAAATCAATTGAAAAATTTGTGTAGTGTATTCTAGCCATTAAACACTTCTGCAATTGTGTGTAAAAAAAATAAAAACATACTTAATAGATAGTTTCTGTGATAAGTAATTCCACGGAATTTCAGACAAAGGGGTTGTCTCACAAGCAAATTCGTAGCCATCTTCAATCCCACTTTCTGTCAGAAAGCAATTATAAACTACATGAAATGTAAAATGAGGATTCAATGTTTAAAATAAAATAAATTAAAGTATACCCCTTGGGCATAGTGTAATACCACAACAATCTGGATTTCTGTTTTAAGTGTTTTCATTATGTACTACTTCATCCACTTCATAAATAACTTATCTAACCATTTTATTAAAAGTTTGTTACCTTCAAGCTGTCATAAACATGGTCTGGTGACACAGCTCGGCGAGGTCTAACTTCTAGGCACTCTGGTGTATCCACAGCATTATAAGGATAACTTGATACTGACTGTACTGGCAGCAGGTTAAAAACCTATTAAGGTAACATTTATATTCAGATTAAAAACAATCTACAGACTTCTTGTTATATTTTTCTCTAGACAACTTTTGTTTTCATTTGATACATCTACACCTTGTCCGCATCCAGACGTTCTCCTGACTTCAGGATCAGGACGCTCTGATCTACAGCACTGAGGCCGCACAGTGAGCCAGGCTGAGCTGAGAGCTGGAGAGTGTTTTTCTCACCAGGAACTGCTTTATCAGGAGAAAACTGCAGAGACACCTGTGAGAACAACAGAAGGATTTGTCATTTATTACAGAACCAGAACGACTGTGGTCATGTAAATGGTCATTTTTGTTCCATTAATTTTGGTTCACTCTACATTGCATCAGAAGCTGATACTATGGAAACACCTTTCACAGAGAAATGATGAAGCCTGATTGAATAACGCTGTTGTTTTGGTGGCCAGTGGCATTCAAATGTGAGAAACATGGATGGGGCTTACTCCTTAAATAAAATGGCATTGAGCGAAATTGTCTCATACACAAGATCTTCTACAAGAAGCCTCTCACTGTGATTCATCACCTGCAGGGGATGACAATTCTACACTGATCCCCTTAGCCTTCTCGCGAGGATAGCTTTAATGGAAAAAGCTAACAAGGCCTTTGCTACCTGTTCAGGACCAATTGAGCTCCTGGCAGTTGTGTCTTCTTTCTCAGAAGATGCGTTCTAGGGAACCAAGTGAGAAGCAGGAAAATACTATGTCAAAGGTGGAGTCAGACAAAGGGGACTGGTCTTATAATGTTGGATTTTCACCACAGTTGATGGAGCAGGCCACCAGGATTATTTTAAACTTCCCCCCAAGCCATCAGCGGCCACCTTCACACTTCTGCATCTCTGGGAGTCAAGTCGACAGTGCAGCACCCCAAAAAGTCCTGCCGCACAACTGCCAACATCACTGGAAAAGACTAAACTGTGCAGCCTTGCAGACCCTCACAGACCTCAAAGATTCAGAAAAGGCAGACCTCTTGAACATGTGCTCTTGGGTAACAAGCTTGGAACATACTCTGCAAGAACAAAGAAATTTGTTCGTTTTCTTGAGGTGGCAAGAACACGAACAAAGTTCGTTCTGGCCAGTACATTCCATACTTCACGAGAAAAGCAGGTGCCGACCATCTCAGTTTCTCCGCATTAACCACGCCCGCATTAAATGTATGACCAATCACACAATAGTTCTCGGACACTCGCAAGAAAAAAGTTCTGCTCTGGCGACGGGTCGAGAACAAGCTGCGAGAACTCCCAAACCAGGGCTGCGAGAACTTTTTTCTCTGTTCCTGCGGAGTATGTTGCAGCCTGCGTAACCGTAATCCTATTTTCTGTGCGTGAACGCCATTAGCTGTTGTAAGAACAATAGCGTTATTCAATCAGGCTTCAGTATTTCTCTGTCAGCTTCTGAGGCAATGTATATTTCCCTCTTCTTGGGTTAACAAGGTTAACCTAACAAGGTTATGTTAAGTAACCAGAGAAGTTTTTATACATGCCTTGTTTTTGAAACACTTTTCAACATCGAAATTTTTGCTACTAGCAACCACATTTTCACTGGGCAGAACACAGTATGCCAGAATCTGCAGAACAGGAGCCAGATCTGCACTAACAGACAGTTTGAATGACACTGTGCCAGTTGCTACTCCATTTGAAGACTTCGCTTCAACCTTCTCATATCCATGATGAACGATCACTCCTTTGGACAAAACCTGAAACAGACAGGTGACACTGATAACAAACTGACTCGTGCAGCCAAATATTACTGTTAAACAAAAACATCTCTGTAATAATGTCCATACTGCACATGTTCTCACCATATAGACTATGTCAGTTTTGAAGTCTTCAACAGTCTCACCAACAAAATAATACTTGATGGTGGCTGTAAACTCAGAGTCACACTTTAATGGTTGCTCAGTATTCTCTATAACCAGTTCACTTAGTGTTGGGGTGTATGGAGTGGCAGGCTGGAAGAGCTGAACTGATTTTTCTTCAGTAGAGAAGTAAAGCACATTAAAACGTTGAAACTGAAACACTGGATATGCACTAGCCTGTTTAACAAAGAATGTGCAGTTATTTTTCATGTAACAAAGACATAAAATGATCAAACACTGGATGGATGAGCACGGATTATCATACCATTAAGTTAATATCACTTTTAGAAAGATTAGACGTATTAAGAGAGAAACTGGCTAGTCCATCGCTGTCTGTAGTCAGATTTAGGAGCAGTTTTGAAGCCCACTTTTTACCCTCCAAAAGATAAACCTCTTTGTTTTGAAGAGGCCGTCCATTCAAATATGCAAGTTTGATCTGTTCAATGTAAAAAAAAAAAAAAAAAAAATTAAATCAGACTACATTTTTATATTTAATAAAAATTAAAAGACACAATTCAGACATACCTTTCCTTCAATAATCGACCCATGTTGATAAATTTCAGGTAACTCAGTAAACGTAGCTTTACCACTTTCATATGTTAGACGTATAGTTTCAGACCTCTCCATTGTGGTTTCTGGGGGGTTAATAATATGGAAACACTTTAAAATATGGGTGCACTAATATGCATTAATGCATGTTTAATAGAGTCTAATACTAGATGTTGATAGGGAATTAATCAATGGAGATACATTTAATTCATAGCAATTCGTATTTGACCTAATCTATTAATTAGTCTAAGACTCTTTCAGTCTTCTAATTCTTGTTTTGTTTTTGCACACAAATATTATTCTCGTCACTTCATAACATTAAGGTTGAACCACTTTAGTCACATGGATTATTTTAATGCTGTCCTTACTACCTTTCGGGCCTTGAAAGGCCTATGGATGGTTCAGAAACCTCTCGGATTTCATCCAAAATATCTTAATTTGTGTTCCAAAGATGAACAAAGGTCTTACGGGTATGGAACGACTTTAGGGTCAGTAATTCATTCATTTTAATTTTTGGGTGAACTAACCCTGTCCATTAGATAAGCATTTAATGCATCTTAGCGCACTCATGCTGTAAAGTGTTAACAATATTTGTATATTAGCAAGTGGTTGTGCGATTCAAGTGTCCATGTTCGGCTCAGATCTGTCACCTGTTCCTTCTTCTGTTACATTCCCTTTTACAGTAAGATATTCTTCCAGATATCTATCATTTTTAGAGTTAAAAAAGACTGATGTGTCCAAGGTAAAGGAGGCACAGCCCATCTCACTTATCTGTATAAAACAAACACAGTCATTAAAAAGAGTATCTGATCAAAATGTGTTCAAAAACATACAGTAACATATATTGTTCATACCTCAGTGGTTTCAATTAAACATTGTGAAATCAAGTTGGGCCGAGAAATATATTTCAGAGGTTCCCGGCATACGTTCACCCATGCTTTACCAGCCACTGGTTGTTTAAATGTGTATCTATGGAGTACATGCTTTGAGTTTTATTTTTGAAATAGTGCTTTATTATAGCATATTATAATAAAACACTAATATATGCAATAAATTGCAATACAATAAACCTTTACTTACTTCCCGCAAAGCACTATATTCATGTCGCTATCACCAAAACTTATTTCTTTTGGAGCTTTCATGGTAACTTCAAACTTAGGTAAAACTAGGAAATAAAATACAGGTTTTGAATGAGGATTAATGAATGAGCGCTCTCAAAAACATTCTGTTACATTGTAACTTACCATACTTTTTCACCTCAAAATTATAGTTGATCATTCGTTCACCAATAAAAGCCTTCAGTCTGTAAATGCCTTCACGAGCCTCTGGGTTCAACTCATGAGAGAGCTGCAATATCCACCTTGTTGAGGAAATATTTGTCCACTGACCAATCCTGTTATATTGGCTGTCCTGTTTGATCCCAAAGAACACACAGTTCCTGACAAGTCACCATGAAATCAAAACTTGCATCTATTATTTTATATTGAAATATTTATTACAAATGATTTATCTATGCACATCATTAAATTTTTACATAATGTACATAAAAAATTACTCCCTTTTTTGCTTTAAAAATGCTCATCAGAAACCTATGGCTGACGTCACAGACACTACGTCCATTGTTTTATACAGCCTATGGTTTGATCTCTCCTTCTTTAACCCTTTAGTCTTTGTTTTCTTTCTTTCCACATGGCAATCACCCGCAGCTGATTGTGCTTTGCTACTGTGTTTTGGAGCCCGATCTCACGAAAATGCGAATAAATATTAAGAGTGTGCAATCTTGTGGGCGTGCATATGATACGTGGTTTTCCGCATGCATATGATACACACTTTATGGCGTATTATAAGTACGAACCACCCACCCTACCACACCTAACCTACCCAAGAGCGTGTCATATGCACACCATAAAGTGCGTATCATATTCACGCAAAAAACTGTGTAGCATATGCACGCCAAAACTCATTTTGGTGTATCCATTCCATGAGATTTCACACTCGTACTATTGATACGCATTACCATGTGATTGTGTTAGTGTTTTGTGCTTTCCACGTTTCACATGTGCCCATGTCTCAGTCCTGCAAGTCTGTCTGTCTCATTCCTTAGTCTAGTTTTGTACTTTGAGTTTAAATAAAAGTTGACTGAGGATCTGTCTGTCAATTCCTAGTGGACAAAATCAAGTCCTGTCCTTACACTTTTTCTTGTTGAAGAAGCTGTTTTACTCAGATAAACGCTACAATAGGGAAGAACTATTGTTTTTTTTTTTTTCTATTTAATGCAAGTTTCACAGTAATCACTGATTAATGAATAAATAAATGTAAATACAACAGAAATTTGAAATGCAAATGTTGTATATCATAAATGGCTATGTAAAAGAGGTTGTGCTTACCTCCAGCACGACTGCACTGTACTAAAAACAAGAGAATACATATTAATAATGTAACAGAATGCAATAAAAATGTCAAACTATCTATTGTGAAAATAATAATTTTATTGCTTAAAGTAAGGGTGTCCAAACTGTGTCATGCAGAGTTTAGCTTCAACTTCAACTATTTTTTGGTATAAGACCTTGCCCCCTAAACCATCAGTCACTCTTCCCTACATTACTCCACTAATACACGTCACTTGATAGAGTGAATTAATTAAATGGATGAGTGAAAACAAGTGAACAAATTCGAACAGCTGTTGAGTGTACATCGGCTGTACACGTGTTATTGCAGTGCAACGTGGGATAGAATGAGTGCATTCGATAACGCCCACTATGGTTTCGAAAACCACTACAAATGGCTGTCCATTTGTAGGTGCCGATTTTTAATTTAGCCCTTGGTTCATGGGTGTTTATTCGGGGGTTGAAGCTAAACTCTGGCCCTCCAGGAGCAAGATTGGACGCTTCTAGTTTTCTACACTCTCAAAAATGCTGGCTTAAAAACAACCCAATTTCAGTTGAATATGGACAAACCCAGAAATTGGGTTGTTTGAACCCAGTGAATGCACTCCTTCAAATAATCCAATTTATGGGTTTGTCCATTTTCCATGTCCTTGTCCATGTTTTTAACCCAGCATGTTTTAGAGTGTAGTAAGTATTTGGTATATGGTGTAGAGAGAATAACTACAAAAAAACTCTTGCTTTTACTTAAAGGACACAAACCTTCTGATCAAAGGGTACCAATTTTGTATCCAGGGTGACAACTCTGAAATTCACTGTTAAATGAGAAATGTGTGATAACATGAGATTATGAGATCACAAACTTTCCACTTGTCATTTCTGAGAAATGCCAAACTTGTCTGTTGTGATTTGGACATTGCTAATGTTCTTTCATTAACGACATCCTATAAAAGTCATGAACAGTGTTAAACAAATTAAACCTAAGTATTTATTCATGGAACTTTAAATCTCAAACATACAGAACTCACCTGTTTGTCCTGGAATATAGATGGGTTTATCAGTCTGGATAAAAGTCAAAGGGTTGTAACGTCTAAACAAGACTTTTCTCTCTTGGTTCATTATGAAGTTCTCTCCCTGAAGTTCAACCTTCATTGTCTGCACTGATTCTGCTTTTACCTGAGGTGTCTGTTGGGACACAAGTTATATCAAACCTTAAGCACAAATGTTCAATTATGTGGGAATAGTGTGGGAAAAGACTTGACGACAAACCTGAAAGTTAAAGCAGCGATGAAACTCTTCCTCAACTTTCTCCTGTAGCAGTAAAGTGTTCTGGTTACCATGAACCAGATGAATGTTCATGACAAGGCTTTCATTGGGCTTGAGAAGACTTGCACACAGTTTGGCCTCAGATCCCGACTCGATGACTGCAGGAAATGTCACCATGAAAGACCTGTCGAGAAATATCAAAGCTCTGCGACATTTGTATTTCAGTGCAACACACTGTGTCTTAATCAAGAACATTCAGCAAACAGCAAATTTGTGGCACAATCCATTCTCTATATTCACCATGATTTATAAACAGATACCATTCAAAGTTACTTACGGCCCTGAGGTTTGTCCATGTACAGAGAGGAAGAAGAAAGAAACTAAAAGGAGCCCTTTCCAAACACAAAGCTTGCTGAAAGCCATGATGAAGGCTGATGCAGAAACACACTATCAACACAACTTTGACTGTGTCTTCATTTTAAAGGGCACTTGCATAAAACAAGCTATTGAGAAATTATTTGTATTAAAATTAATGATTAATTTATTGAGACTTTGATAAACATTATTTACATTTGTTAGTGCTTCGAGACATTGTGCAAAGGTCCTATAAGACATTTCTTAACTCCTGATATCATTCACAGAATAGACTTTTCAACAACGACTTTTCATTAATTCAGATGCAAAGCTGATACCTACATGTTTATGAAATATAAACAATATAAAATGTATAAACATATAAAGAGATTTCATCCGTATTTAGTTGTAAATGATAATGTTTCATCACTGCACTTATGTCATCAGTGAAAAACCATGGTCACTGACCTGTTGGCCCTGTTTACACAGTAGATATCTCACACCCACTTTTATGTGTGAGAGGGGCTACTGGTCATTCTGTATAGATCAGCTGGAACAGTGTTTCCTAACTATGTACAAACTGTGCTGTCAATATCATAAAATAATAATAATAATAATAATAATAATAATAATAATAATAATAATAATAGACTTTATTTTATATAGCGCCTTTAAAATGTATCTCAAAGCGCTTCACAAAACATAGACATGCAAAAAAGTAATAAAATACAAAAATACAAACATGAAATGTAGGATTAAATAACAATAATACGGCAATTGAAAACAATTTATATAAAAGCTACCTGAAACAAATACGTTTTTAGGGCAGATTTAAAAACACTAAGTGATTACGCTTGTCTAATCTCCAAAGGTAGGGAGTTCCAGAGTGTAGGAGCATTTGATGAAAAGGCCCTATCACCCTTGGATTTAAGTTTAGTTTTGGGAACAATTAAAAGGCCAGCTTCTGAGGAGCGAAGTTCACGTAGAGATGTTTAATGTTAAATGTTAAGTCATAGTCCTTAATTTGTATTTTAAGTAATTTTCAGTTTTACACCTTAAAGGGACAGTTTACTCAAAAATTCTCTCAACTCACTTTTTACAACAAACTCACTACAAACTCACTTTTTACAACCTTTACTCAGGGACAGTTTACTCAAAAATTCTCTAAACATTTACTCACTCTCATGGCATCACCGATATACTGTATATGACTTTCTTTCTTCAGATAAACACGAACAACTTCTTTAAAAAATAAAAAAAAGGTTTTTAGAAAAAAATTATAATAATAGGTGTGTTAAAGCCACAGTATATTTTGAGATGAGATTATTAATGTTACTGTAGTATTAAACAGAGCAGGGCCGCTCTGGGAGGTCGCTGGAGCGATTGCTAATGAGAGATGAGTGCGACACGTGGCTCAACAGCAGTGGAACTTTTATTATGCCACAGTTGCCACTTCCGATTCTTCCATTCAAGCGTATGTGAGGTAACTGTCAGGATGCACACACTGGACAATGTTATGGTGAATACACAAGACATTTATTGAACCACAGGACGGGGAGTGGAGTGTGAATGGGTAGATCGATTATGGCTCAGTTTTACGGAGAATCTTGGAGATAATGGCAGGATGCACAGAGACAACGGTGGAGGGACTCTGATGATGGGGAAAGACTGGAGACACAAAGGAAACTCTGGAAACAGGTAATCGCTGGAATACTGGTAATCACTGGAGAACAGGTAAGTGGGTCTTTCCTAGTTTGTGGTGAGACGCTGACTGAAGGTGAGTGCTGGGATTATATGGGGAGCTGTGATGAGGTGACGAGATGCAGGTGCGATTGATTAGTACCCGGGTGACTGTGAACACTGAGTGCAGGAGGTGAGAGAGTCTGGCAGAACTGTGACACTACCCCCTTCTCCATGGCCTGCTGTAGCGGACCAAGGACCCCGGCGTCGTGGTGGCCAGCCGTGGGGACGAGAAGCAGGTCGAGTAGGATAACTGTGATGGAACTTGGAGAGCAACGAAGGGTCGAGGATGTCGTCCTTGGGAATCCACGACCGCTCCTCAGGTCTGTAGCCTTCCCAATCCACCAGATATAAAAGACGACCACGTCGACGTCGGGAGTCTAGAATCTCATGAACGGAGTAGATGGCACCAGCTTCAACTGGTGGCTCGGGGGGTAGGTTATCCTGGCCAGACTCTGTGGAGGGAGAACTCTGAGGAGGGTAGTGAGGCTTGAGGAGGGAGACATGGAACACAGGATGGATTCTGCAGTGAGGAGGTAACACAAACTTATACGTGACAGGGGTGACCTGTCTTTTGACCTGGAAGGGACCAGGGAACCGAGGACTCAGTTTCTTGCAGGGCAGCTGCAGATGGATGTCTCGGGTGGAGAGCCAGATGAGTTGTCCCGGGTGGTAAGTGGGAGCCTCTTGACGTCATCTATCCGCGAACAGGGTGTGTCTGCGCACTGCCCGCTGAAGATGGTGGTGAGCCTCGTCCCAGACCCTCTCGCTATCACAGAACCAGTGATTGACGGAGGGAACATTGGAAGGTTCACCGGACCAGGGAAACAGAGGGGGTTGAAAACCAAAGATACATTGGAAGGCTGTGAGACCGGTGGTGGGTTGATGGAGGGAGTTTTCGGCATATTCGGCCCAAGCGATGAACTGGTTTCAGGTGTTCTGGTGGCACTGGCAAAAGATCCGAAGGAACCGGTTGATCTCCTGCACCTTCCTCTCGGTCTGTCCATTGGCTTTGGGGTGATAGCCGAACGTCAGACTAACCGTGACCCCCAGGAGGTTGAAGAATGCCTTCCATACGTGGGAGATAAACTGGGGTCCGCGATCAGAGACAATGTCTTCTGTGATACCAAAGTTACGGAAAACCTGACCGAACAAGGCTTCGGCCGTCTCCATCGCGGTGGGGAGTCCTTTCAGGGGAATTAATTTACATGCCTTGGAGAATCTATTAACTACGAGGAGAATACACGTATTACCGTCAGAGGAAGGAAGGTCAGTGATGAAGTCCACCCCCAAGTGAAACCAAGGTCGTTGTGGAATCGGGAGAGAAAGGAGTTTGCCAGATGGTTGATGGCGGGGAACCTTGGATACGGCACACAGTTGGCATCCTCGGACGAACCGTTTCACATCCCTTGCAATGCCAGGCCACCAGAACTGGTGTTGCACAAGCGAGAGAGTCTGGGCGGTTCCCTGAGTGGCCAGTACCCACGGATGAGTGGACAGATTCCAGAAGGTTATTGCAGAGAGTTTGAGGGACATAGCGTCGGTCAGCGGGGCACCCCGGCGGAGCAGGTTCAAGGCGAGTGGCCTCAGCCAACTGACTGTCGAAATCTCACTGGATGGGATTGAGAAAGACACTGGAAGGAACAACGGGCTTGGTAGTTTCAACTACATAGGAGGGAGCGTAGGGTTGAGACAGCACATCTGCGCGTATATTCTTGGTGCCTGGGCGATAGGAGATGTGGAAATTGAAACGAGTAAAGAACAAAGCCCACAGGGATCGAGTCGTTTAGCCTCTTTAAGGTACTGAAGATTCTTGTGGTCGGTGAACACTACAAAGGGATGACGTGCTCCTTCCAACCAGTGTCTCCATTCTTCCAGCGTGAGCTTGATGGCAAGTAGCTCCCGGTTGCCAATGTCGTAATTTTGCTCCGCCGGGGACAACTTTCTGGAGAAGAAGGCACATGGAAGAGGCTTGGCTACATTCTCCTGCTGCTGCGATAAGATAGCTCTAACTCCGGTGGTTGATGCATCAACTTCTACCCAGAACACCTTGTTCGGGTAGGGCTGACACAGGAGTGTAAAGGCTTCCTTCAGGATCTGGATAACCTTCTCAGCCTCTGGATTCCAGGCTATAGTTTTTGGTTTGCCCTTGAGGAGGAGGTGCAGTGAGCAGGCTTTAGTCTTGAATAAGCCATCGATAGAAATTTGAGAATCCTAGGAAGCATTGCAATTCCTTGACTGTCGTAGGAGTGGGACAGGGAGTGATAGCGGCAAACCTTCCCCTCATCCATCGAGACACCTTGGGCATTTACATTATAACCCAGGAACTGTACGGAGACACTTCTTGGCCTTCAAATACAAGGAGTACTTGCGGAGTCTTTGGAGAACTGGAGACATGGCGACGATGTTCGGCCATATTACGAGAATAAATGAGGATGTCATCGATGTAAATAAGTACAAAGTGATGGAGAATGTCTCGGAACACCTCATTCATAAAATCTTGGAAGATGGACGGTGCTTTGACCAGGCCATAGGGCATCACAAGATATTCGTTGTGCCCCGAGGGAGTAATGAAAGCTGTCTTCCACTTGTCTCCTTCTCGGATACGAATTAGATTGTAGGCACTGCGCAGGTCTCACTTGGAAAACATGGTGGCCCCACGCAGATGCTCGAGGGCGGCTGGAACGAGGGGAAGAGGATACCTAAACTTCTTGGTTATCTTGTTAAGAGCTCGGTAATCGATGCATGGACGTAGACCGCCATCTTTCTTAGCCACAAAGAAGAAGCTGGAAGCAGCAGGAGACGTGGGTGGTCGAATGTAGCCTTGTTTGAGAGCCTCAGCGATATACTCTTCCATGGCCTTCTGTTCAGGAATGGAGAGTGGGTATACATGACCATGGGGTACTGGCTCACCCGGTTCCAGGTTGATGGCGCTGTCCCATGGTCGGTGTAGTGGTAAATCTGAGGCTCGCTTCGGGCAGAAGACATCTGAGTAGGGCTTGTAACAGGCGGGAGTGTCGACGGACCATTTCTCAAGGGGACGTTCAATCGTCGTCAAATTGACAGAAATAGACTTGGGAGAAAGATGAAGAGATCTTGGTAATCGAGGAAAACAGGAGGGAAAACAGCTGGAGCCCCACTTCAGAACGTCTCCGTTGCGCCAGGAGACCTCAGGATGATGTTGATTGAGCCAGGGGAGCCCCAGGATGACCGCGGCCATAGAGCTGTCCAGAACCAGAGGAGAGAATATTTCTTCATGCAGCCAGCCTAGTCACAGGATGACTGATTTCACTTGACGGTTGACACAGCCATGGTTCAAGTTTTTCCCAGTTATGGACTTAACTTTATACGGGGTAGGCAAGCGGATGGTGGCAAGTTTGAGCTGCATGCAGAGGTCGCTGGAGATGAAGTTACCAGCTGACCCAGAGTCGATGAGAGCTGTGACTGTAACAAAGCATTCGGCAGCAATCAACATCACATTGGTAACTCTGCTCTGTTTTATCATATTAGATACATTTGAGTGTGTTGAAAAAAATATGTTATAATATTACTCTGTGCATTCACTCATCGGCTGCTATGATACACTTGTTGCACACTGGAGTAAGCAAGATCGATATTAGAATATCATTGTAATACGGTTTGTAGATGGGAAGGAAGGAGGCGGGAACCGGCGAACGTTCAACAACATTTATTCAAAAGAAATAAACAAACCGAAAGTAAAACCGACACACACAAAATAAAACGTGGCCAGCCCCTCACGGACGACTGCCCACAAACACATAAAACAAAACTAAACATAAACTCCAGGCCTGGTCCTCTCCCCTCTCTCTCCTCCTTATATGCTCCCGTCACATGGCCGCGAGACGAGACCGGTGTGCCACGCAGCTAGCACTCGTGAACATTAATCACCGGCCCACTCTCGCGGCCCCTCGCCCCGCTGCCTGTCACACCACATACCCCCATCGCCCCTCGCAGGCCGGGGGGCACTCCCGAGACTGCGCTCTACTCCCCCCCCCCCATCTCCCGGGGGGGCCGATCACGGCGGCCGCGGCACCTGGGGGTAAGGACAGAGAGGCGAGAGAAATGTAGACGGGAGCACGAGGAGCCCGCGGACGAGAGAGGGGAGAGAGGGAAAAAAGAAAGAAAGAGGAAAAAAAAAAATTCTGGTCCGGTTCCCAGACACACTGCCGTTCGGCCCTCCGCCCGCCGAGAGGCTCTTCCTCGCGGTGCTGTGCGATGGCACTGGACGCCTGGTGGGCAGCTCGATCCTCCTCCGCCCCCTGGCGGCCGGCGGTGACTCCTCCTTCTGAGGGACCCGGCAGGAAGGAAGGAGGCGGGAACCGGCGAACGATCAACAACATTTATTCAAAAGAAATAAACAAACCGAAAGTAAAACCGCGGGCACCCCCTCACGGATGACTGCCCGCAAACACACACAAAATAAAACGTGGGCAGCCCCTCACGGACGACTGCCCACAAACACATAAAACAAAACTAAACATAAACTCCAGGCCTGGTCCTCTCTCGTCTTCCGCAGCCCTTGCTCCTCCTTATATGCTCCCGTCACATGGCCGCGAGACGAGACCGGTGTGCCACGCAGCTGGCACTCGTGAACATTAATCACCGGCCCGCTCTCGCGGCCCCTTGCCCCGCTGCCTGTCACACCACAATCATATTAATAAATACTAAACAGCTTATTTTGCTAAATGCTGTATTACTGTATAATAATTCGTTTCCGGATGATTAATGTATCCAAACAGTTGTTCCCTTGTCTAATAAAACATAATATATTTAAGCGTTGTTGGTGTTTCCATGGTTTCTACAAAATAAAATAATAAAATAATAATTGAGAAAAAGGTGTATGACCAAAACATCCAAAACGCAGCAACTCGAGTTCTTACTAAAACCAGGAAGTATGATAATATTAGCCCGGATCTGACAACACTGCCCTGGCTCCCTATTAAACATTGCATACATTTTAAAATCTTGCTTATTACTTACAAAGCACTAAATGGTTTAGCTCCCCAGTACTTAAGCGAGCTCTTAACACATTACATTCCATCACGTCTATTGCGGTCTCAAAACTCTGGCCAGTTGATAATACCTAGAATATCTAAACCAACTACAGGCGATCGATCCTTTTCCTATTTAGAACTTAGCACTTATTAACTCTGGAAAAGTCTTCCTAGCATTGTTCGGGAAGCAGACACACTCTGTCAGTTTAAATCTAGACTAAAAACGCATCTCTTTACTATGGCATACACATAGAACATTTTTAACTTTCATTATTCAAATCAATTGACTGATTGTTAGGCTGCATTAACTAGGTCAGCCGGAACTGGGAACACTTCCCATAACACCTGATGTACTCGTTACATCATAAAAAGAGTGACATCTACACTGATGTTGGTCTCTCTGTTTATCCCGAGGTTTACTGCAGTCGGCCGGATCCAGGCCGTGTCCGGATCGGAGAATGGGTGGACCTGCGCCCAGACATGACCAGCGTATCCTGGAGTGTCTGCTGAGCCGTGTCAATTGGTGTCTCCTCTGAATTTGCCTCACCGGCACGTCATCCTCAATAAACCCGTCTGCAGCGAGATGACTCCGATCTTTCAAGTATTCATACTCTTGTGTAATCTACGCACCATCCTAAATAAAACCGTCTCTTATAAAATAAAAAATAAAAATAAATAAATAAATAAATAAATAAATAAATAAATAAATAAACAAATAAATAAATAAATAAATAAATAAATAAATAAATAAATAAATAAAGTGTAACCAAAATGTTTTAGGATTTTAAACAGAAATAAAAGTTATGATGTAAAAAAAATAAAAATTAAAAAATTAAAAAATTAAAATAAAAATAAAACCGTCTCTTGCATGATACCCAGAAACTTTGAATATTCCAATCTAAAATGATTTCTGACTTATAAGGTTGCCAGAATTATAATCATACACTGTTTGTTAATAGGCCAGAGGAGAACTGGTACCCCGACTGAGTCTGGTTTTCCCAAGGTTTATTTTTCTCCATCATACCCTGATGGAGTTTTGGTTTCTTACCACTGTCACCTTTGGATTGGCTTGCTTATTTGGAGACACTAAAATTATGATCTAAGTTATTCAACTAAATATACAATTAAAAATAATTATTTGTCTTATTTTATTCTATAAACTATAATACTGATCTGCCAACAATGTTGCTGTATGATAAATTAAAATGAGTTGATAACATCACTGTTTTTCTCCAGAGCGACTGTACAGCTAAATCACATTTTGTTGCAATATTGTCCTGTTTAGCACTGTGAAGCTGCTTTGAAACAATCGTCATTGTAAAAGGGCTATAAATAAAGTTGATTGATTGATTGTATGACGTCACTGATAGGCGTGTCCTGGTTCAAATGTCTTACTTCTCTGGATTTAAACATTCTTGGAAACATCGTGGATAATGTAAATACAAGTCAACAAAAAATATAACATTGTTCTAGTGTTTTTTTTTTGGATATTTTCATCCAAAAAATCTTACATATTGTGCCTTTAAGAAAAATACTTCACTTACAATATATGGACTCAGAGATTGATTTGTTTCCTAAAAAAAATATTTGGGTTAACAACAAAAAAAAAAAAACTTAAAGGTGCAACTCTCCTAAAATTTGGAAAAACAAACTTTGAGCTTTTGAGTTTTTTGAGCATCAAAAAAAAAACTTTTTTTAATTATGTACATGTGTAGAAGTGTAAAAATAGAAATGCAATCCGATTCACGAACAACTGATTTGTATGAGCTGGAAAACTGGGCTATGGCAACTAAAATAATGATTCTAGCTGTTTGCTGAGTTTATTTAAATAAAATAAGCTGAAACAACACAAATCTTTAGTTTTTTACTTAAGTGTCATTTTACTTGATTTTATTAGGTTAAATTAAATAAAATTTGTTAAATGTTAAGTTAACCTAAACCATTTGTGTTGAGACTACATGAATCATTTATGTTGCGCTGACTGAACTGGGCAGTGTATTTCTATTTCCCCAGCATGCTATGCATAGGGATGCCTCAGGAGATTAAATGTTGAAATGAAGTGCTGTTTAATGTGTTTTTTAGTGAAGGGAAAGACCTGTTAATGTTTTATGTTATATTTGACAGTTATATTTGACATTTAAAAGTTGTTATGTTGTGTTAATTTTTTTGAGGTTATCATTATCGTGAAGTGTAGATCTTGTGGTTAAGCTATGCTGTTCTGAAACTGTGCTAATGCCAGTGATGAGAGATGCCCAACGTATGTACATTAAATTGGAATAACAGAATTGCATAATGCTGAAATAAAGCAAGTTAATCATGTGGAAATACTTTCCATGATTTTTTTTATGTTCATTCATGGAAAGTATTTCCACATGATTAACTTGCTTTATTTCAGCATTATGCAATTCTGTTATTCCAATTTAATGTACTTACGTTGGGTCAACTTAATTTATTAAGGTTGATTCAACTTATTTACTATGGTTGGGCACAGCTTAATTTAATAGTGTCAGCTCAACTACACAAATCTGTTGTAATCTTTGTTGTATTAACTTTTGTATTAATTTTTTAGTAGTTTTGACTAAATTATTTTATGTCAATCCATGTAGATAAAGTAGGATAGAGAGGGATAGAACTGATGCCCATATGTATTCTATGGGAGCTGCGTCACATGAATTAGTTTTCTTTATTTCTATAAAAACTATTAGTCAACAACACTTGATCAATTGCTAATTGTAACATGCATGTATATAATCAAGTAAAGCATCTCTCATCACTGGCATTAGCACAGTTTCAGAACAGCATAGCTTAAGCACAAGATCTACACTTCACGATAATGGTAACATAAAAAAAAATTACACAACATAAAAACTTTTAAATGTCCAATATAACTGTCAAATATAACATAAAACATTAACAGGTCTTTCCCTTCACTAAACAGCACACTTCATTTCAACATTTACTCTCCTGAGGCATCCCTATGCAAAGCATGCTGGGGAAATAGAAATACACTGCCCAGTTCATTGCAACATAAATGATTCATGTAGTCTCAACACAAATGGTTTAGGTTAACTTAACATTTAACACATTTTATTTCATTTAACCTAATAAAATAAAGTAAAATGACACTAATAAAATGATGTAAAAAACTAAAGATTTGTGTTGTTTCAGCTTATTTTATTTAAATAAACTCATCAAACAGCTAGAATCATTTTTTTGAGAGTAAGTAGGGCAAACAAGACAGACAACGTGTTACATCAAGTTAATATCTGGAAGCTGTGAAAATGGCTCTTGTGGTACCGGGAAATTTAGATTTCTAATGGTGCATTACATTTATAATTCATGATGTTGTAGTACTTATAGACACACTGATGATGGACTGTGATAGCTGAGGTTTTTTAAGAAGATAGGATGTGGTTAATCCAAGCCCAACAACAACTATATTTGCCATGTGTATAGTTGTCATTTTCCTTTTATAGGTATGTTTCTAGATATTATCCATGTTTCACACACACACACACACACACACACACACACACACACACACATATATATATATATATATATATATATATATATATATATATATATATATATATATATATATATATACACACAGTACAGACCAAACTTTTGGACACATTACTATTTGTAATGTTTTTGAAAGAAGTTTATTCTGCTCATCAAGCTTGCATTTATTTGATCAAAAATACAAAAATGTAATATTGTGATATATTATTACAATTTAAAATAAATGGTTTTCAATTTATTATACTTTAAATGATCATTTATTTCTGTGATGGAAAGCTGAATTTTCAGTATCAATCCTCCAGTCTTCAGTGTCACATGACCCTTCAGAAATCATTCTAATATGATGATTCATTTTCAAAGTTGGAAACAGTTCTGCTGGTTAATATATTTTCATAACCTTTGATACTTTTTTTTATAATACTTTAATGAATAAAAAGTAAAAAATAAAATAAAAAAAAGAAGCAAATGTTTTAAAAATAGAAATCTTTTGTAACAACAATATACACTACTGGTCAGTAATTTGGGGTCAGTCATTTTTATTTTTTATTTTTTTAAATAAAACAATTTTATTTAGCAAGGATGTGTTAAATTGATAAAAAAAATGATAGTAATGGAGATTTATATTATTTGAAAATGTTTTTATTTTGAATGAATGCAGTTCTTTTGAACCTTTTATTCCTCAGATATATTAGGCAGCAGAAGTGTTTTCAACACTGATAATAAATCAGAATATTAGAATGATTTCTGAAGGATCATGTGATGGACTGAATTTAACATGACACTGAAGACTGGAGTAATGATCTTGAAAATTCAGCTTTGCATCACCGAAATAAATGATAATGTAAAGTATAATAAATTGAAGACCAAATATTTTACATTGTAATAATATATATCACAATATTTTTTTAAAAAATCTGTATTTTTGATCAAATAAATGCAGCTTGCTGAGCAGAAGAAACTTCTTTCAAAAACTTTACAAATAGTAATGTGTCCAAACTTTTGGCCTGTACTGTATATATAATCAAAAGATATAACTTAATTTTATAGGGAATAAATCTGTCAAAAGGAGTTCCAGAGCTCTACTGTCCAACCGTCCCATGACTGCTGTCCATGAGGGGATGGGCCTTCCAGTTTTCAAGTGACAGCAGCAGTTTCTAAATTTCAGCAATCACACAAAAACAAGAATGGAAAGATAAAGAGATAAAGCATGAGATACTGCTGTAGAATACATTATCGTTTTCTCCCTTGTATGTTATTGTGTCTTGTAAGGGGCAAAATATTGAGGTCCCTTAATTCGATTTGAATGCATTTCATTCTAATCTGTTAAAGACCCTAATTCTTGTTATGTCTAGTAGCTTATGATTCCATTATAATGTGGAAATTCAGACGAGTAATGAGTTTACATTTACATTATTATATGAAATCATCTACTACAGTCTGCCATTTGAAATGGGCCTATTTATTTGTAGTTGTTTATTTATTTATTTTTATGTAATCTATGTTCCACCACTTTAAGATAAATAGATTTGTTGTTTGTTGTGTTTGCATATTAAGAAATTATAAGTAAGAGGCAGCTTTTTGGGTTCGCATTGACTGTTCTTCGACTTTACATAATACATTTGTTTATGGATAAAGAATGATGATCTGTTATTTTGAGTTAGATGCCAAATGTTAACTCCTAAATTTAACATTGAAGAGGTGCATATACAACATATTGCCTAAAGGCAAAGTTGGCCACACATTCAAATATTATTTTCAAGAAAGAAAATAAAGAAGAAGAAAACAAAACCCTGGGAAAAATAAATGCAGAACATGTTCACATATAGGGCACTATTAACACTACTTTATGCATGAAAGCATTCAGGAAAAAATGGGCACCAATGGGTTAAAAGGTTATTAATGGGATATATTGGATTTGGGTGTATTCATAATTGTTACTGTTATTCTTTTTTCTACTTTTCTTTCTGAGTAGGCCTAATGGTTTCCTCGTAATATGCAATGTAATAAACTGCATCTGGAAATGGACTCCACGCCCCAGCGCGCGCGCACACACACAAATGAATGCTTCATGATATCTCATTCGATTGCTCTCATTTGAACTCTGCCCACAGTGTTTCTCTCAATCTCAAAAAGCTGAAATACAAGGATTATTCATCCAACCGCAAATATATTCAAGCAACGATGTTCAAAGGTAAGAGCTTTAGACTCGTCTTTAATATTTTAGTCTTCCACCTGTTGAGCTTTTTTACTGAAAATTGTGAACCAAAAACCCCGTTGCCATTGTGCCCGTATGAAAACAGTTTAGATAGATGACTAACACTAGATAGCAGTTTACAGCACGGGTAAAAATTGCTGTAGTTTACAGCTAAATTTCAACAGTATACTGTTCACTTCAAGTTCAAAAGTAGTACAATCCTCCAATTTATTTGTTTTTTCCACATATTTTATTTTGGTGAATTGACGTAGACAAAATATAACTGCATTTTACCGTATTTATTGCTCAGAAGAATTTTGGATACAGTAGGCCTAAGCCACATGGATTTGCCCCTCATACTGTTAATAGGTGAGTTCCCTTTTACTTTGCTTGTTGTCAGACAAAATACATTTGCAATTGCAATATTGTGGATATTGGAACTATAACTATTTTTCATTCACTTGTTTCATTGATAAAGGCGCCAGCTGTGACAACTATTTCTGAATAATTACATTATTCCCGATTACAGGGTTTGGTACAGTTCTTAAAACACTGTTGCATTGAAATTATATTGATGTCTCTGTAGCACGCTAAATGACTGGTGTTGTTAGCTAATATCAGCTTGATTTTCCAAGACAATTTGCTGTTGTGCTTGCAGCTTTAGGTAAACATTGCAACATTGCACACTGCAAAACGGTTTCATTATTATAATGTATTAACATGAACTAACACTAAACAAAATATTTGCTACATTATAGCCTACTTAATCATCTTTGTTAAGGTTAGTTAATAAAAATACAATAGTGCATTGTTTGTTCATGTTAGTTTACAGTGTTAACAAAAACATCTTTTGATTTTAATAATGTATGTATAACGTACTGCTCTGAAACGTGAAGGCTGAGGATCCAAATGCAGCTTTATTGAAAGGGTAATCCACAATCCTAGTCAAAAGTACAGCAAAGTCAAAACGCAGGCAGTCCAAACAGGCAAACCAGGCAGGAAAGACAGGCAATGCCACGGAACAGGCAAGTAATTCAATAAGGCACTAGACAATCCAATAGGCAAGAAACAAGAAACGGGTGTTCACTGGTCTGTTGGCCATTTTGATATGAAGGTATATTTGGTGCAAAACAACTGAACATGTGTTAGAGTGAAATTTGTATCTGTAGAGCATATCCACACGTGTATCAATAAATTTGAAGTCACAGAAAAAAATATTTTAGGAGTTTTAAACTTTTTTAAGCTTTTTTTCTCTCTTACAAACACAACACAACAGTTACACCTTTACACATTCTTCACTGCAGGTGCACAAATCCTATTCTACGAATCACACATGAAGAAACACATATGCTCACATTTTTGCTACAGTTCCTGCAGTGCATATGGTGCAAAACGCAGTCACACATCTGTATCAAAAATGTGAAGTCACGGACAAATTTTGCACATCTGCGAATTAACATGTGAATTCATGCAATGAGAGTTGCACTAAAATGCCACAGCCCATACTTTTCTTCTTTTTAATTATTAGAATATAGACATTAAAAGAATAAATTGTTACACAAGTACTTTTACTTTTAATACTAAAAGTACATTTAAAATCAAGAACTTTTTTACTTTAACTTAAGTAAATATGGCTAAATATGACTGAGATTCAGTACTTCCTCCACCACTGGTTATCGAGTAGATGGGTTATCCAAACAACATTTCTTGTCTTAAAAAAATCTATTTTGTGCACCCTTTGCCACATCTCTCTAAACCAAATCGTTTTAGCTGTTTATAACTCATTATCAATCCATGGTGCCCTAACATTCTTCACTAACATATTTTCATAGGTGCATGTTTGTCCACCCAGAGGGTAAAATAATTCTTCAAATGCTGACAATGTATTATCATAATGATCTTCCTTACATACATCAATCCAACATATGTCTGTACAAAATTATTCTTGACTGAATCTCTTATGGTCTTTTGTTGTCAACATGTCAAACCAAATCACTATTGGTTTGACATGTTTGCTAAATAAAACATATATTTTTACCAATGTCTTAAAGGTCCCGTTCTTCGTGATTTCATCTTTCAAACTTTAGTTAGTGTGTAATGTTGCTGTTAGAGCATAAATAATACCTGTAAAATTATAAAGCTCAAAGTTCAATGCCAAGCGAGATATTTTATTTAACAGAAGTTCCCTTTCAAAGCCTACAGCGAACGGCTGGTTTGGACTACACCCCTGCACTTCCTTCAGGAATGACGTCACTAGAACCGTTTGTTGACTAACCCTCCGCCCACAAGAACACGCAAAATATGGGGTGTGGACTTGTTGCTCTCCCACGTGGAGAAGAGTGTGCATTCAGTTCTTGCATCTCCCCTGTTTGTACCTTTCCGGGCAAAATGCGCTAAGCTGCTGTCCAATCACAACACGGGAAGCAATGGCCCAATCAGAACTCGTTACGTATTTCTGAAGGAGGGACTTCATAAAACAAGGAAATCATCAGGCCGTTTTTAGGACAGAGGAAACAGCGGTGTACAGATAAGTAAATTGTGTGAAAAATACTGTGTTTTTTTACACGCGAAAACATGAACTCATGTTATATTGCACACTGTAAACATAATCAAAGCTTCAAAAACACACGAAGAACGGGACCTTTAAAGGACTTAATCTGCTTGAATCCCGATAAATGCTGCTGGCAGTTTTACTTTATTCTTGGTTTTATGTCAGAGCCCTGACACTTCTTGGGGGTAAGGTGAATTCACGGTTATCTGGACACTTTTTAACATGAGATTACTTGGAAAAAGTGTCCCAATCACCCTGACTTCACCCTATTCCAGAAAGTAGGTTAACTTACCATCACTTGAACTTTCTGTTGATTAACCCAAACCTTACTTACTCGAGGTATGTTAGTTCAAAAAATGCGTCCAGGAGTAAGTTTAGCCAACTCAAAAGTATGTTCCTTGTTCCCTGTATTTTTTTACAGTCTATATGGTTAACACACAAGACAGTCTCATGATGATTTACCATGGAATCAGACACTAAGAGAAGCATGCCATTCTACTTCCTCTTTTTCTTTTGTTTAATGGCGATTTACATAACCTACTTAGTGCACATCGCCACTTATTTGGTTGTGCAATCTTTTTTTCCAACCTACTTGTTTAATAAGTAATCTTTATTTACTGAGTATAGGGATACTATTATTTGTTATCGACAAAGGTTATGTTCAGAGAGTGAGTTGTTATTGCTACTTACATACCCTGAAAGTTACCTCAGTTACCTCAAGTTTTTGGAACCGAAAGTTGAGGTTATCCACTTACTTATTCCTAAACATACCCAGGTATGTCACATAACCTGGTGCCTGTTTCAGTAAGGAGGTTCAACCAACTCTAAGTTCAAACTTGAACTCTGAGTTGACTTACCCTGTTTTCTTGGGTTTAACATATATACCCCCATTCTGAAACGGAAAACCCAGAGTTCCCTGCATTTCAGAGTTTTCACTTAACCTCCTTTCTGAAACAGGCCCCTGCTTTATGGAATACCCCCCTGGAATACTGTTTGTGTCATGTTTGGTCTGAGCACATGGCTTGTGACATGTTTCCTTGTGCCATGTGCTCTCCTGTCTATTGTCTAACTGCCCATCTTTTTATCTGATTAATGGTTCATTTGTTCCACCTGTCTTCCCTCTTAGCCCTCTTTTGTTTGCTTCCTATTTATTAACCCTGTGATTGCAGTCCTGTGCTAGTTCGTCGTCTAAGATACCTTCATGTGTCTCGTCGCCAAGTCTTGTTTTACCCCACAGAGTAGTTTTTGTTTGTTTTGTTTTATTTTGTACAATTAATAAAAGACCCTTGAATTCTGCATCTGAGTACTCGCTCCTTTCATCACCCAAACCCCGACACTTACACAATAGCATATTTGTAGTTTACACTGCAAAAACCTCTTGTGAAGAGCAAATAAACAATCACTAACCATCAATGCTTTTCACATAATTTTGCTGTGAAGTGTAGAAACAACTTTATGCTATACTTGAAAAAAAAACAAAAAAACAGACTAACTAGAAATTGTCACTGCACTGCTTCCTTAATTTGTAAGTTGCTTTGGATAAAATGTAATTTTACATGTATAAAATAATAACTGCAATGTTACAGTATAAAAATATAATGATAATGGTCTTTTAATGTAGATATTTTTGCATATTCTAAATGATATATTAAGCTTGTATTTCCTATAACTGAAGTAACTTGACATATAATGTGTTATGTACAATAACTAATACTGTAAATCTGCAAATTCTGTACTATATTTTGTAAATTTAACAAATTGGCTTTAATGGTTGCTATATTTATGTACAAGTAGGTCTACTTAATTTAAGTTGTGAGTGGTTCTGTAAAAATAAAGATTAATACTGTAAATATGCAAACATTTGTTTTTAAATTTGGAGAGAAAAAAACAGTAGGCAACTGTAAATTTCACCTACAGTAAGAGAAAGTAAATTTAACAGTAACTTGCTGCCAGTTCTTTACAGGTTTTTTTTTAAGGAGAAAGTTTCAACAGACGACTTTGATGTTATCATCTTTGTTGTTAAGTTTTAGTTGTATGATATAAATATATGAAATATTTGCTTTTATTGTCTTGCACAGAGAACCATTTGAATATTGAAGTGACCTTCACTGTCCTCCTGTTCTCAGGTAAGAATCACAGAAGCCCCCTTATAATCTCAAAATTTTGCAATGTAAAAAATTCTAATGACACTTGCGTTACGCTTTCTTGAAATTGTTTTGGTGTGAACCTTTGGCAGCATATTTACCAGTAAGTTTACGATGTGCCCTTAATGAGATTTTTATATACGTTTTTTAATCTTCAAGGTTAAAGTTTTTAAATCACCCATTTGTCTTATACACTTACATTGTTTGTCATTACTTTTATTTATTTGTTGTATTAATTTCTGGATCATTTTACTTTCAATGAATTATAACACTAACACAATTTACAATCCAGATATCTGCACATTCAAATCTATACATAAATATTAATATATATAGGCTAACATTTTACAGTAAGGTTGTATTAGTTAACATTAGTTATTGCATTAGTTAAAATGAACTAGCAACACCTCTGTTCAGCATTAGTTTATATTAACTTGAATATATTAATGTATCATGTTAACAGTGGAAATAGTTAATTTTAGTTGATGCCTTAGTTAACATGAACTAACAATGATCAATGCCTGTAGATTTACTGTTCTCTTTCATAGGTTCACTCGACGCTGCGAATGACGCATATTGGGATACGCCCCTGGGCGTGCCTATTGTCTAAAGCCCTTTTAGAATCACGCCAATTCATTGGCTGATGGCTCAGCGCCACCCTTCTAGCTCATCACCTTTGAGCTATACTGGCGCGCCATCTTCTCCCCAGATTTCTCTGCCTTTCACGAAGCGGTAGCATCACTCCCTTCCTGTGATTTATCTGACCCTTAAAAACTGGATTTAAGCATCTTTCTCCTTCAATACTTCAATGACCATGGATGGTGGAACTTTGTTCTCCCAACTGGTGAAGTATATGATGGAGTTTCGTCGTTGCCCCGCCGTACACTCGCTCTACTCGAGCGATGACCTGCATGGTAAGTGATACATCATATATTATTTTATATATTTATGTATATGGGCCTGCCCACGTGCGTGAGGCGGCTCAGGGCACTTCGAAATGCGAATATCGCTATGTACTCCCTCTTGAAGAGGTATTTCAATAAAAAACGTTTGATTCCCCCGCCGCGCGCCCGAGGCGACTAGGCCTCCCTCGACCACGGCCTGGGGGGTTTGGATGTTTAGCTCTAGGACATCGAGTGTGAGCGGGCTATTCCCTTCTCTCACTCCCTCTCCTGAGCATGCGTGCTTAGCAAAGTTTTTCCGCTTGTATGCGCGCACAAAACTATTATCCCCAGCCCGGAAGCACGTAGACCATTTCTTTCGGCCTGGCTTACACTTTGCTTACGACAGCCTCCGACTATGAGGATTTCGGGCCTGTCTCGTTTGACTATGCTTTCCCGCCTGGTGGCCAGGAAAATGCGTGGCCTACTCCCTCTCCCGAGCGCGCGCGCTTAGCGAAGTTTTTTCGCTTGTATGCGCGCACAAACTATTGATCCCCAGCCGGGAAGCACGTGATACCGTTTCTTTCGGCCTGGCCTACACTTGGCTTACGACAGCGTCCGACTCCGAGGACTTCGGGCCTGTCTCATTTGACTATGCTTTCCCGCCTGGCGGCCAGGAAAAAGCGCGGTCTTTTCAGCTGAAATGATCCTGTCAAAAACGAAATGGTCTACGTTGCAGGATCCTCCTCAGGATTTAACCGCCCAAAACTTTTTCACACACGGCTGAGTTTCTTAATTCCTGTAGTGGCCCGCCTGTGACAAAACTAACTTGGGCCAAAGGTAAATACACGTCGCTACAGTGAGTATGAACCGGTTGAACCTGACACCAGTACAACTGCGTTCAGCCGACGCTGGCCCATATAGAAAAAGCCATCGGTCAGCCAACGCGGGTACAACCTGCATTCAACCGATGCTGGCCCATAAAGAAAAAGCCGTCGGTCAGCCAACGCGGGTACAACTGTGTTCAGCCGATGCTGGCCCATAAAGAAAAAGCCGTCGGTCAGCCAACGCGGGTACAACTGCCTTCAGCCGATGCTGGCCCATAAAGAAAAAGCCGTCAGTCAGTCAGATGTGTAAAAAACAGTTGGCACGGGTTTGGCCCATTATCATTTCACCGATGCCGACAGTGAGCCAACAGTGGCGCATTTCAGACGGAAACGGCCCAGCTGTGCTTGCTATCTGGGGGGACTTCATAGAACAAGGAAATCATCAGGCCATATTTAGGACAGAGAAAACAGCGCTGTACAGATAAGTAAATTGTGTGAAAAATACTGTTTTTTTACACGTGAAACATGAACTCATATTATATTGCACACTGTAAACATAATCAAAGCTTCCAATACGCGCAAAGAATGGGACCTTTAAATCAAACTAAATGTAAGAGTATTTAAAGAAGAGAAACTGACATATTTTTGCTGTTCTACAAGCCCTTCTGTCAGCGAGTCTGTTGTCTAGTATTTTTGCCACGATGCTCGCGTTGCATTAAAGCCACGGTGCATAGTTCTTATAAACATGAAAGATAACCGATTTCACCATAAAATCATATAGTGCAGTGTTCCGTGTGTTTCACAATCACCTCATCCAGCGCTTTGAAATAAATAATAAAATACATGAAAACACGTTACTGCCAGAAGATTTTGCCCAAACTTCCAAGGCCTGTTTAAATGATTAAACTAAGTGTATCTTAACTTTGTTACATTTTATCAAGTGAACAACTTATATACAGCATATTATATGCATGTGTGTTTGGGAATGTTGCATTTGCAGCAGATATATGCTGCCCGTCATGAATCAAAGCACATCTCGGGGGAAAACACCGGCAAATGTGACAGAATAGACGATATTATAGTCTGTGTTACACGTTTCAGGTGCAAGTGATCAGTGAGGCAAGCGCTGCCAGAATGCACAACGGACGAGCGTTGGTCACCCACGGCTCCTGCTCCATATGCACTGCTTCTACCCTGTCAACCATAGCTTGCGTGTGCAGTGTGACATTTGAATGGTCACAATGCGCGTTCGCGACCGGCTTTGACCGTTCTAAAATGGCGGACGGCTAACGTATAGCGGCCCATAGAAACAGTCGCTAATGAGGTATCTACGTATACATATCTGTGGTTGACACATACTAAGAATGAACATATCTAACTCACCTCTCAAGGTAAAGAGTTGTTGTGTACCTTATCAACATTCTTTAATAATAAGGCATTGATTTGGGCTGTTACATAATTATAACATGGAAACCATGATTATACACATTTTACTATCATTACTTACAGTAAAAAAAAGCATCCATTCATTTTTTACCCTTATTGTAAGTGTACACCATTTTAACATTACCTGATGTTTTACTAGACTCTTTGACTTGCCATTAACAAAGCATTTATTATTTACTGCTTTGTAATAAACCTACAAATGTTAACACAGTTAATGTTGAAATAGTGTAAACTTTATAATAAGGTTCACAAAAACCATTAACAAATGCATTGTTAATGGAAAGTCATGTTAATAAAAGTCTACAGTAAAAATCAGGTAATATTGAAAAACTGTACACTTTACAGTAAAGGGGGTCGCACTCCGGACGCGGAGCTCGGCGGCGTGCCACGTCTTTAAAATTCGAACACATTGTTTTCAACGAGTGTACGCACACCGGTGGCGGCATTCGGCGCCTGTCCGCGGCGACTCAGGAAGTTGTTCTAAATCCTGCCGCGCCACATTTCAAGGCTTTATATTAAAAGTATATTATCGTTAAGGTATACTGATTTCAACCTTTGCTACAAGACACATTTGTTTTACATTCTGAGTTCAACAGCTTGAATAAAGTCTAAACATATTTTGGGGAAATGTATAATAAACGTAGCCTTTTAAAATGTGCGCGTCCGGTGTGCGATACCTGAGACGCTGCGTGGCGCGCCGCCGAGCTCCGCGTCCGGTGTGCAACCCCCTTAAGGGTCACAAAATCCATGATAAATCCTTTGTTGATAGTAAAGTGGGTATAAACTAGGGCTGTACTAGAATAATCGAATATTCGAATATTCGTTCGATGAGGTGGCATTCGATTTTCAGTTTTGAGATTCGAATATTCGGGTTTTTTTTTTTCAACACGTGACTTCCGTCGCGGACTCATTCTCACTCATGCTTGAAATAATAATAATAAATTAAAAAAAAACACCGCAACATGCTTTCAATAAAAGCATCGCACATTTTAAAGATTTAAATTAACAAAAAGTCAGAATAAGACAAAATAAATCCCTTATATAGAATAAAACTAATTGTAATAGATATTACATTTTGTGTCATTTTAAAAACAATTCATTTATTCTTATTCAACTGTTTATAAGCATGCTACCGTGTTCTTTATTTATTACAGTTCATTGAAATCACTGTGTGTTACTAATTTAATTTCTGTTTTGGGATTCATTTGTTTTAAAGAAAGGTTCGTTATTAATACCTTATTAAAGTTCTTGCTCTCAACAGACTTTGTGTTTTGTATCACTTGTGCACTGTCCGTTTTCGGAGCATAAACCTGCCCGTGCACTGCGTACCGGAAACTGTTTTATTTAAAAGATTATTAAATGTTTATTAATATTTAAAGAATGTGTGCCACCTGATCATATTGCACCAAATGCAACACTGCACTCCACTGGGTCTGCCACAACACATTTACGATGCCGAAGAGTGAAACGTGAAGTCATGAAAGATGATACAAATACAAACCGACACTATTATTATATATTTAGCCCCACCCACCGAAGCTTCGAATATTCGATATTGATTGCCACCTAAGCTTCGAAGCTCAAAAAATGGCATTCGAAACAGCCCTAGTATAAACATGGTTTCTTCTGTAGAATTATGTTTACCAACAGCCCAAATTATTGCCTTGATACGGTACACTACAGACTTTTTTCAGACACTACAGACTTTTTTAGAAACGTCCATCCTTAGTGTGTGTCAGCTGCTGCGTAAACAAATGTAAATATGTAGCCTACAGTAAGATAACCTTACAAAAACAGTAAAGCTACAGGCATTGATCATAGTTCATGTTAACTAAAACATTATCTAATGTTATCTAATACAACCTTATTGTAAAGTGTTATATCTACGTATACATAATACACCTAAGACTTTTTATTTTCTTCCTCAGCTGTCTATTCTCTAAAGAAACCAGATTTTGGAAACTTCACAGCATGTGTCAGCAAAAACCAAAGCCTAATCATGTATTGTTCTTACCCATCTTGTGACTCCAGCCTCACACCCTTTAATTGTGACTTGTATGATGTTGAGGGAAACACAGTGCTAATTGCCAGCTCAGACTGGACAAAGGTAAACAGCAATGTTTCATACTTAAATGCTACAACTGGAATATGTCGATTTATTATCAAAGATCATGCCATAATTTACCAAAACAAGACCAAGATTTACGCATGCCATCTGTCACGGAAAACAAGTAAAGAAAAGAAAACACTGATTGTGAAACACAATGGCCCAGGTTAGTGGCAGTTTACTTAATCTCAAAATAAATGATTTTTGTTCTCATTAAAATTGATCAAAGAATAGTTAATAAGTTCCAAAACTATGTGAAAGATACACTGACATTCTACATTAATTTCACTGGGGGGGGGGGGGGGGGTGATAATTCTGACAAACAGAATGCTATATTGTTGTTATCCTGCAAAAAAGTTAAAAAGCATTTCAAACATGAAATTCATGCTATAGATGATTATGTATGCAAATGTAGGTGATTTAAAGGCTTGGTTATCAGTGCATTTTTCTTCACACTTTAACAGCCTTCTTTTTACTTCCAGAGAAACCAAAGAAGTGTCCCTCAGGTGGAACATTCCTACATGTCTCAAGACTGCTGTTGTCAATAGCATTTTTTTTCTTCCTAGAAACTTACCTGTAAAGTAATTTTCTCCACTCAAAACATATACTCATAAGTGTGGAGTGTACAAAGGAAACATTGTGGAATGGAATATAAATTACATAAACTCACATAACCAAAATAAATAGTGTAAAGCAGATTATACTTTAACTTATTAGGAACAAGCAACCACTTGGTTTTATTGGTTCATTGTCCATATTACAGTCTTTGTGTTTATGGCCCTGGGTCTTAAACACTTATCATGCTCTTTATATATATATATATATATATATATATATATATATATATATATATATATATATATATATATATATACACTAGCAATGTCAAACTGTATGCATGAATCATGAGACATTTTTTTCTGAAAGCAATGAACATATTTCAATGTCACCACATCTTCAGTTATGTATCATGTATTTTTAGTGCCGAAATTAGGCACAATCCTCACAGGTTTTACCCTTAATGTTTTCACATTTTCCTGGTTAAATACACATTAAATACATAAAAGTATATAATAAAAATAAAATAAAAATCAGTGTTATATTCAGTTGTTATATTCAATTGTCTGTTACTGCATTCATGAAAATGATGCTGATATTATGCATTTTAACGACTAAAGAGAAAATGTCTTGAGTTATATTGTATGTTGTTCAATGAAATTAAAAGTTAAGTATTCTGTCTATCATTGCCAGGCCAGTATTGTAATGATTTATGACTGCTGTGTGCCTTTCTTTCTTTCCTTCTTTTACAACTACAATAAAATGTTAAAAAATACAACCCGTATGTTATACCATACCGAAGGAAAAACATTTTTTTTAATAATGTATTATAACAATAATAACAATTTATAGATATACACTTACATTTACTAGCGATATAACACCAAATAACATTTATTCAAAAGACCAATATGCTTGTACACAATAAACTGATTCATGTAAACTGTAACTGACTGTCATAAAACTTTGAGAAATTACTTCAGAAGTGGAAAACGTTGGTAAAAAACTGACCCACAACCACAAATTCCAGACTCCATCTTTCTTTTTCTAGCTCATCTGCCAGCAAATGGAACGCATAGGATTGTGGGATATCAAAGGCAGCAAAGTATACATGCTGCTTTCAAAAATCAATCAGATGAAAGGATCTTAGGAAACAGGAATTGAAGCTAACATTGGATTTGGACATGCATTGATGCCTTCTTACCTTGAAATGTGCCCGTCGAAGGCAGCATTTTCCAGTTTTCGGACACCCCCTCCCAGGAGCTGCAACCATGCCCCAAAAACATTGGGAGAGGAGGAGGAGGAGGATATGGCGAAAGGCTGGCAAAGGGATGGCCGGTATGTTTCGAGGTGGGGCCTCCATGGATCGGACTTGTTTGTTCAGCACAGATGCTCAATTGGATTGAGATCTGGGGAATTTGTAGGCTAAGTCAACACCTCAAACTCGTGCTCCTCAAACCATTCCTGAACCATTTTTTCTAAGTAAAACACTTTCTCATATGGATCTGTTATACCTACATACAACACCCTCTGGCTGTTACTCTGGTCACCATCTAATCCCCAACAGAAAGTACATATAGTCTTAATGCATAAATAATCTCATAAAATAACATTATCTTCAATTAACTATTGTTAATGATTAATCTCTAAAAGCATGCTAGCAATAATGCACAAACAAATATTTTATCTCATTGCCTGCTGAAAAAGACCACAGCCTCCAGGGAATACCATTTCCATGAAAGGGTGCTCATGGTCTGCAACAATGTGGTAAGTTTCAAAATAACATTACACCACCCCCGCCGGCTTGCCTTCTTCCTGATGCCATGTGTTCCCCAAGCAAGCCACAGGTGGACAGGAGTCAGCATGGGAACCCTGACTACGGCTGTAGCCCCATATGCAACAAACTGCGATGCAATCACAATATGTTCAGTTATGTGTATTCTGACCATTTTTTTTAATAATTTTTTTTTTTTTATCAGAACCAGCATTAATGCAGTAACACAGCATTAATTAGTGTTATCCACTTCACCTGTCATAATGTTATGCCTATTCGGTGTATTAATACTGGACTGATTGTTTCACTCTATGTTTATTTTATCATGGGTTTTTAATCATGTTACAATTCATATTTTTACAATAGTATTCTCAATAGCCTATTTATGGACTGTCAGATTAAAAAAGTAAAATAATAAAACTTTATATTTAATGGCATTTTAAGCAATAAAAAAGTATGATTAGATATTTGCTTTTCATATCATATATAGATTACATATCATGCTTTCCACACAACGAAACAGTAATAAGTCGCTGGCATAGGAGTTATTTCTAAAAGATATCGATAATGGTCGTTTCTCCCTAGCCTTGTCCTAGCAGACTCGTAGCCTACATTTAATTTGCTACTGTCTGTAAAATTAAGTAACGTTACTGAATTATTATTTTTTTTATTTTTTTTGCAGAAGTACGTAGGAGGGCGCAGCCAGCCAGGCTAGTTCCTCCCTACACTCGATCGAATCCGGGCGCCATTCAGCCTTTTTTAAATTTTATTTTATTTTAGATAAACTTGACAATACGACCGTAAAATAAGCTAAATTACTTCTCTGCATAATATGTCATACTCTAGGCTAGTCATAATCATAATATAGGATAGCACCCTGGGCGATAGTGTTTTCTTCAGAGCTAAAGTTATTTTTTTCTTATATCAGACTTAAGTTGCACAAGAATTCAAACAGAAACACATTAAAAAGGTCGAATAGTTTACTTGCCCACGAAGACAGGTTTACTGAATTAAATTGTTACAGAAACAGACTCAATGTGCAAATAAAATTGTACAACTCTGACCAGTTCAAGTTCCGTAGCACAGAACAGAACAGTGTAACAACAATCGACTCACTGATGTCCTGCAAAAGCTGATTATGCGCATGCGCAGAAGCCGAACCGCCCGGTTGCTCCTCTTGTAAACAAGACGACACGAGAACAGTAAACGGTGAGATTTAAATAAAACCCAACGTTTCTTGTGCTAAATTCAACACCAATTTTATGACGGCTGTATGTAGATGAAAATTATCCACTCTCGTACGTGACTCGTATAAAATATGCTTCGTTATTTGTCAAAGCTCCCCAGATAGCTCTGGTAGGAGCTAGCTAGCTGTTCTTAGTCTATAACCTCCATTGATTTGGCTTATACATCTCTGTAGATACAGATGTTTTGATGGCATATTGCCTGCAATATAATATTGATGTATTTTATATTGAAATATTTACCTTCTAATACACAGCCAGGGTACTAATGAAAGGAGTGACTCCTGTTGGCCATCTTTGTTAATAACGGTTATCGATCTATCCATCCATCCATCCATCCAATATGTGGCTAACGTTCAAATAGTTATTTTTTCTTCATTACAGATTTGATCAGTCAACAGGAAGTAAAGTCACTTCATACTGACTGGATATGAAAGGGTTAGTTGCAAGTGTTACTGTCACTGATCATAATTTATCTGAATGTTTTCTCTATAACATTTAGAATGACACTGTTTTAACTACACTGGGTTTTAAAATATTTTTTTCAGACAACAGAAAAGTTCTGAACCTGATGTCAATGTTCCAGTCATTGAAGAAGGTATTATCACATTAAGCAATGCAGTAATGACAGTTTTAAAAATGCTTTTGAGAATTGAAAATCCCCTCAATTCACAGAATGTTTGTGTGTGTCTGTGTGTGTGTGTTTTCTCTCAGGGGCAGTTGCTACTGCAGAGGACCCATCAGCAATCACAACTATTCAGTCTGCTTCTACGTTTTCCTCGGAGCAGCCGATTAAATACCTCTTCAAGACAGAGGGAGCTGGGGGGCAGGTAGGGGAGCTGTACCCTCCCTCGGGGCAGGTAGGAGATGGGGAGGAAGGGTTATATTTAAACCTGAGTGAGAAACTAGGACCAGTTTTCACCTGGTAGTGACATTCATCTCGGTCAAGTGTTCAGTCAAGAAAGACAGACACACATTTGCTTGCATATATATCACAGAAATGACTTTTTGAGTGCTTTTGGAGAATTTTTTTTACAAATGTATATACCGGTAGTGCTGCAGCTGCTGTCCATCCCAGACGGATGTTAATACCAGGTTTAAACCAACCTAAATTCTTCCCATTGAGTGTTCTTTCTGATGTATAATTCAGAAAGATTTAGCAATGATTTCTCTTTTTGCACCTTAGCTAGTATCTACAGACAAGTGTAGTTCTGAAAGATTGTATTTCATAACATAATTCACCGTCTTAATTTTCTTCAGGTTACATATAGAGTAATCCAGGTCGCAGATGGACAGCTGGAAGCACAAGCCGACGGTGCAACAGCTGTTAGTGTACTTACTGGTTTTCCAGCTACAACACAGCCTGTTACACAGGTAGAAACACTCTTATTTTTTTACTTGAAATAGACAATTGAAACAAATCTGATCACAACTAATTTCAGTATTATTTAAATATGTTTTCCAGGCTGTTTTCTCTCAGGCAGAAGGCTTAGATGGAGATGGCACAGAAACCCATTATACGTATTACCCTGCTACTATCTCAGACGCTGCAGCAGGCACAATGGTGACTGGTGTTCAGGCCTCAGATGCTCTTCTTAGTCAGAGTGCTCCTGCAGGTACATCTTAAACCCTTTTCAGCATAGATAATGACTTTCAATTTCTATTATCTGGATGAATATACAACGATGCAACAGTTCTGTTGCAAAGCAGCCTGGATTTTGTTAATATTTATTAGTTTTTTGCTCCTGCTTTAGGTCAGTTGTATGTTATGATGTCTCCGCAGGAGGTCCTTACTGGAGCCAACCAGAGGTCTATTGCACCTCGTACACAACCTTACCATGCGTAATGTTGCCTTTTCAAGCCTCTTAAAAGCACTCAGTCTTTATTACATCTCTCTTTTCAGTTATTGCTGTTTTGCTATCTTTATTTGTATTCTGTTTTTAGTGACCATAAACAAATAATATAGAAATAAAACACTCAATCTATTATTTTGATGTCAGTGTATGCATGCCATGATTCTATTTTATATTAAATGTTAACAATATAGTGTAGACCGTGCCTGCTGCTCTTAAAATGTCTTAATTCACCCGTACACAAATTAAGTAATGGATAGCTGTGTAGTAATGGAAGTTGTTGTAATTTCAACTTTGAAATGTTGCTAATACAACTCATTGTGTTTCTTCCTAGACATTTTGCATATAGTCCCAAAGAAAAAAAACTGTTGTAACACACTTTTTAAATATTTGCAGTAAGTCAGAGGGGCCAAGAACTTCAAGAGATGAGAAAAGGCGAGCTCAGCACAATGAAGGTAAAGGTTTCCAATTGAAAAATGTTTGAAAATTACATGCATTTAGTTGTGTAGGATATTTGTGAGTGATTGTTTTCAAACCACTTTACAGTTGAGCGAAGGCGTAGAGACAAAATTAACAACTGGATCGTTCAGCTCTCAAAAACAATTCCAGACTGCACTATTGATGCCACTAAAACTGGACAGGTATGTGTTTATAATTTTAGAAGCAAGTTTTATTGGATAGGCTTTAAGAAAGCAGGTCTCGTTGCATCCACCTTGTTGGAGAAAGTGTAATTGGCAACATGAACTGACGCCAATATCTATGGACTTTTAAGGTAACCATCGGCTAACTTTAGGGCTGCAGCTATCGATTCTTTTTGTAATCGATTAATCTACCACTTAATCGATCGATTAATCGATTAATCGGATAATAATTACTTTTTCTTTATTAAAGAGCAATAAGAGACAATAAGACGGGTATCTTAAAATTAACATCTAATTTGTCTTCTTTTTAGAAAAATTAAGTTTTATTGCTGAAATTGCATACATTAATAACTGTGAAACTAAACAATTTTAATGCATACAATTGCCATATTATATTAAATAAAAATCTATTTCAAATTACTTTAAAAAGGTAAACATAGTTCAATCTAAAACTAAACCTACAACCAATAAATCTAAATAGTAGTAATATAAATAACAATAATGCCAATATAAATAATATAAATATTCTATAAATTCTATATAATATAAATATTCTAATATTCTATAAATATTCTATAAATAATATAAATAACTAAACATTGTATTTATGTTGTGCAACTTAACTTTCATGTATCAGCTTCAGCTCAGGCATGACATAAGCATTTACTGTCTTATTTACTCCTTTACTGGAGCAAAACATATTGGACAGGTTAACTTGGAATAAGAGATGTGCGGATCAGCTCTATCGTCACCGAATCAGCTGTTAGAAGCAAACCATCCACCCGCACCCGATCGTCACATATTAGCTACACTGAAGTAGGTTGCTAAACAAAACAAAAAAAAATATTTTGGCAAAATTACATTTACATAAACCAGGGTCGACAACCTATACATCACACGGAGGAATAACCGCTAGAACGTGATCAAACGCGAGATATGTTTAATTCAGTTACAGTACATCACACATGCTGATCTTTTGAGCTAATCATTCATCATTGTAACACAGCTTGCTTTAAGTTAGTAGCTATAAATATGATTAAAAAAGTGTGATATTTAAATTACACAAATCAATGAAAGCACGCAGCTCTGAGCTCTGAAAGCACGAGCGCTGCTAATCACACACACGCACACACACACACACACGCACACGCGCGCGTTACAGCTTGTTCTGATATTTGTTGCGCCTAGTATTGAGAACATCTAATGGTGCATTTCGAAGATATTATCAAGTAGGATATATAAAGTCTCATTAAAGATTTCACACACATCACAATGACGATCCATGTGCAAAGCTGCAAACTCCATCGCGTTCATGTGTTTGGAGTTGCTCTTATCTCCTCAGCTGACGCGTGAACTGCCGCAAATGAAGCTTAAATGTTCAGCGTCGCATCCTGAAGCTCAACACACAGTTTTCTTCATTTAAAAACAGCGATATTAAATGATATTACCAGTGCTGATGCCCGCCCGCTCTCTCTCTCTCTCTCTCTAGCATTGCGGTCTTTGATCTCGACATGAGCTGAAAACGAAAGTTAAAGAACGACACGCATTCATTGTGTTTTAGCGTGATATGAGAGTTCCGCGTCTTTATTAAAATCAACATATTAACGATTTCTCTCATCCACCTGCAATGTTTGGGATGTTTACGCACCTGAACCGCGGATATAACCGCAATCCGCTCATACTCCGAGTCCTTACACAAAAAAATGTCTTTCTGCAATATCTGTGTGTAGTTAAATGGACTAAGCGAAGCGTCGAGGCAGATGATTTTGCCTCGAGGATTTTTTTGATTCGATTAACTCGAGTTACTCGATGAATCGTTGCAGCCCTAGCTAACTTAGTTCTTTTTATTGTTGTTGTTTCATTCAGTTTAAATATCTAAATGTTAGTGAGTGAGAAGAAGAAAAATAAAAAACTTTTACATAGTCTGTATTTGATGGTCATTTGTTATGCTCATCTTTGCTTGCGCTTTTGATGGTATCTTGAGTAAAACAGCTCTTTCTTTAACGAAACACATACAAAAGACCTGAACCAGAAGCGATGCAACCTGGTATCTGTATTCTGACTTTTTTTTTTTTAATCATCAGAACCAGCATTAATGCATTAACAGCATTAATCAGTGTTATTCGCTTCACCTGTCAGTGGTCATAATGTTATGCCTAATCGGTGTATATAATACTGGACTGATTGTTTCACTCTGTTTATTTTATTATGGGTTTTAAACATGTAACACTTTATAAAATTGTAAAAAATATGTTCTCAATATGTTTACGGATTGTCAGATTGAAAGTAAAATAATAAAACTAGTGATTCAACCTGTATTACAGAATATGGAAATTTGTTTGCGCACAACCCACATCACATTTGATTTTACTGTTGTGTGTGTTACAGAGTAAGGGTGGGATTCTATCAAAGGCCTGCGATTACATTCAGGAGCTGCGACAAAGTAACAGCCGTTTAGGAGATGAAATGAACAGCCTTGAGAGGTTGAGGATGGATAACCAGTTGTTACGGCAAGAGGTATTTTACTGGTTTGCACAAATAAGAGCTCAATTCAAATCTAGATTAAATTATCCTAATAATTCAGGTTCATCTAATAATTCAGTTGAACTTTAACCATAATTTTGCAGTGAACTGGAATTAATTTTAACTTATTTAAAGCTGCAGTCCATAACTTTTCTTGATTAAAAATGACCCAAAATCAATTTTAAGCCAGTATTCAAAACAATCTCCTTTCTTTAGTCCCATTCACAGCAGTAAGCTTGTAATACTGTGTTATAATTAGCATGGTACTGGTGGATTTATGTGGGAAATTCAAGCATGTTTGCGTCATGTCTGCATACATGAAGAAGGAGACTGGCTGGTAGCAGTAATGCACGTTAGGAGCATGTTCTTTAGAGGATCATTTATAGCATTTTCTCATAGCAGCTTGAGTTATTAAACATATTGTTTTGATGGCAGATTGTAATTCAGAAATGCCCAAATGACATAATCAGTGACTGGAGATTCACCCCTAGTCAAAAGCAAAAGATTAGACTGTACGGAAATTAAAAACTACAGGTAACGCTAACACACACTAAATACACGTCACGCAGTGCTAATGCTGTTAACATTAACAATTTGAGAATAAAGTATAACAATAATAATCATTTGCACGTTTTGATGTTATATGAGTGATCGTTAGGTTTAATAACTGTTGGAAGCGTGATTTATTGTGAGGTTTTGTTCCCACAAGTGGCAAATATGTTACTTAAAGGGTTAGTTCACCCAAAAATTTTATTTATTTCATTAATGACTCACCCCAATGTCGTTTCATACCCGTAAGACCTCTGTTCATCCTCGGAATACAGTTTAAGATATTTTAGGTTTAGTCCAAGGCCTTTCTGTCCTTTGAATGTAAGTGTATGCCCACTTGCTGTCCATGTCCGAAGGTAATGAAAACATCATCAAAGTAGTCCATATGTGACATCAGTTGGTTAGTTAGACTCTTTTGAAGCATCGACAATACATTTTGGTCCAAAAATAACAAAAAATACGAATTTATTCAGCATCGTCTTCTCTTCCGTGTTGCTCAAATAAAGAATCAAACGGTCATGATTCAAAATCACGTGATTTTGATTCTGAAATCACGTGACATTGGTGATATGAATCAATCTGCTGATTCACGACCGTTTGTTTCTTTATTTGAGGTTTGAAAACAAACGCGGAAGAGAAGACAATGCTGAATAAAGTCGTATTTTTTGTTATTTTTGGACCAAAATGTATTGTCGACGCTTCAAAAGAGTCTAACTAACCAACTGATGTCACATATGGACTACTTTGATGATGTTTTCATTACCTTCTGGACATGGACAGCAAGTGGGCATACACTTACAATCAAAGGACAGAAAGGCCTCGGACTAAATCTTAAACTGTATTCCGAGGATGAACAGAGGTCTTACGTGTGTATTTAAGCCCCGTTTCTACCGTTTAACCATTTAAGCCCCGTTTCTACCGAAATTACCTGGAACAATTTGTACCAGGAACTTTTTTTACAGGAACTTTTTCCCCCCAGATCTGCTACTGTCTGCGTTTCCACCGCGGTCTAAAGTACAGTGAAGATTAGGCAAATTAGTACGGTGATGTAGGACTGAGCGTGACTGCTCCTCCAAGTCAAGTGACGGACAATAATCATTTTTGCACGACACTAGCCACATTTGCAAGCACACTTTTTTGTCATTCCGATTTAGTTGACTGTTTGCATGAGACGTTATCGAAACCGATCTGGTGTGCCATGAAAGTGACGTGCTCACTTTCAATGGCAATCATTTTGTGACATGCAGTTTGTCTGCCGCATCAAAAATGTCGACGCTGCCCTCTCCACCAGCTGTAATGTGTTAGCTAACAAAACTGCGGAAAAGAGCACTGATACTAAAGTGTATTCTGAAAGCTTGTAAAGCTAGATTTAAAATGACAATGTATGTTATTATCAGCTATACACATTGACTGGGAGATGGCTGAGACGAACGTGCTCCATCAGACAGAAAGAGCAAGACTGATACTGAACGCAGAACCTTGCAAAACTTTTAAAATAACCTTTTAAAAATGCCGGTTGAAATAAAATGATGCGTCAGCTCAACCAATCAGCATGTTCAGCGCCCAAGTCCCGCCCTCGAAAGTTCCTGAACTTTGAAAAAGTAGTACCTCACGAGCAGGGCTGTTTGGAGGATAAATATTTACCTGGAACTTCATGTAGTCTCTAGTTCCTGGGGTCGAAACACACTGAGTACCACCCCAAAGTTCCTAGTTCCTGGGGTGGAAACGCGGCTTTACTTAGGATATACTCCAAGATTTTGAATCTGTAATTCTGAAGTACAGTATCCACACTGGTGTGGTGACTGACAGCAAGGTGCACATAGGCCTACTCCTCAAAACATTAGATTCATCTGCGCTGAGGATTCACGTACAGATGATAACTCCACAAATAGCTGCAATTGACTGCCCCTTTTAGTTACTGTTGCTATGTACTACAAGCCATGACGCTCCCGTCCGATCATCTCTTCCTTTTAGTTCATTGATAAGTATCAAATTAACATGAACGAACACAAAAGGAAATGTTGTTTGAATTCAAGTTCAAGTCCACCGATGTTAATCTACTAACTCTCCAGACTGCTTTGTAGGAAAAAACAGCAGATTCAGCGATGTGATTGGTCAGATCACCTGTCAATCAAACATTCGGGTTGAATTGCATGTTTCAAACAGAGATGGTGACACAAAAGCAAATCTTATGGACTGCAGCTTTAAATAAATAAAAATATCATAGGTAAAGGTATTAAATGGATTTGTTATTTAAAATGAATTGGAGAAACAGCCATTTTTAGGCCTAATCTATGTTAGGTAATGATAGACCCTATCGCATGAGAACTGAACGGAGCTCTATGATGTCACCACTGTTTAATGCAGAGATGCTTTATAGCTGAATTGAACTTCATAATTTATTAACTTTACACTGAATCAACACTGAACTGACTTCAGCTGAATAATGAGAGTATTGTCTTTTTTAGAGCTGCTTTACTCCCTAATTGAATTCTTTTTGCATCATTAAGCATAATTCTCCTGTTTATCACTGAAAGCTGCTTTGAAACTATCTGTATCCTATAAAGAGTTATATGCAGTAAATAAAGGTGACTTGACATATTTTCCTATCTGTCTTTGTCGCTTTCTTTATTTCTCTCTTTTGTATTGTTCTCATTGACAGTTTTATTTCGTCATGTTTTTTTTTTAAAGGTGGAAGATTGGAAATCTAAGAATCAGATTTTGAGGAACCAACTCCGACAACACGGCATAGTTGCAGCAGCAAGTGCAGACTCCCAGTGAAGAATTCTAAGGAAGTTGGAGTTCTGGAAATTTATAACAAAAACATTCAGTGCTGGAGATGCACATTTCTGAAGTTTTTTAACAACCTTGAACAATGCATAATGCAGAACCTACATAATGCAGTATTCAACATACTGGTGATCAGTGGCGTGCACTGGAGTGGCCCTGCCCCTGCCCTTTTAATCGCCAATAGTAAAGTGCCCTTCCGGTCATGTTGTGGTGCCTCCAGGAACATGATTTCAACTGTGGGGGACCACTCTTCAACCACTTTCACGGAACGGGATTTCACCCCTTCCCTAGCAGAGGTCTGTGCACGCCACTGCTGGTGATGATTCTCTATCAGGATCTTGCCTTTATTTTTTTTTATTTTTTGCGCCCTCTCGTCCCCATACTTTATTGTCATTTCATTTTTATGTACCAAGACAGGTCAGAAGAATTTGTTTATTTTGTGCTTTTTCTTAAACCTTTGTTTTACAAATTTTACAAATTTTGTGGAAATATGTGTCAAATATTTGTGTTATAAATGCATTTTTTATATATTTCATACTTTTCAGAAGGTTTTTCCATTTATTTTGTTCGAATAATGAGCATGTAAAATAACTGCCTATTAAGTCATATTTAATAACATGGTATAGAATCAGATTAGATTTCACTATTCAGAGTACTGAAATAAATAGACAAATTTCCCTTGCGCCATTCTTGTAGATTCTGGTTTAAGAATGTTTTGTGCTGCAAGATCTCAGTGTATGTTGTTATATTGTCTTAAGCCCTTTCATTTGTCAAATATTTAGCATTTAACAGAGATAGACAAAAGTATATCATCTTCCTTGAGATATTCTTGTCTATTTTTGTTAAATACCAAATATTTTGTAACCAAAAAGGCTCAAGACTTACAAGCACTTTGAGCCTTAAAGAACCTGTTTTCATTGTTCTTAGACCTTTCTCCATGACATCTCAAACCTCCACTCCTCGATGCCTGCTGTCCTGCAAAGTATGTAGCTCTAACCAGCTCCAAAACACCTGCCCGGAAGATTCTAGTAATCCCGAGGACCTTGATTAGCTGGTTCAGTTGTGTAATTAAGGTTGGAGCTAAACTCTACAGGACAGTGGCCCTTCAGGAACTGAGTTTGCCATCCCTGTTCTATGACCATGTACATTATGGCAAGCCATATTAACACTTATACCTGTTTCTATAACTTTTATGAAATTAATAGTAAGTAATCCAATGGTGACTAATATCTTTGTCCATACAGTAGTAACTATAGGGTACTGGTGGTTACTGGTGAATTTATAATAATTCATTTTGTACAAATACAGTGGTACTCAACCCTGTTTCTGGAGTACCCCCAACACTGCACATTTTTGATGTCCTAACACACAAATATATAAGGAGTTGGAGCAGGGATGGTCCTGGACAGCGACAGAGAACGATGACGTTGATGTTGAGCGCTAGTTTGAGTTGTAGTTCAGTAATGGTGGTGGAGAAAGATGAGAACGAAACCATTAATTCCGTTGTGGCACAGCTGCCGAATATCCAGACACAAAGCCGGAGCAATAACAATCTTTGCTGAGGTTTGTTGGTGGCCATGATGTTGTGGCCCTCCTCCCCAACAGGGTGAATTTGGGAAAAGATATTCCAGTTCGCTCCGTTAGTGGGGCAGGAGTTGACTGAAGCCCTATTTTTTTTTTTTTTCAACAATTGGCCTGATAGTAGTAATTGTTCCTCGTGGGGTCGGAAGGTATTGCCATAATTTACAGGTGCTAGTCACTGATTTTATTGCCGTCCATTTCCCACCACCCGCGTAAAAATCCCTGGACAAATTACCTACTTCTTTTAAAAAACACCGAGGTCGTGTGTTGTTGTAATAGCTGTCCCAATCCACATCTCTGAGTTTTCAAGAATATATCACTTCAAAATTCACTGTTATAATCATTTTTGACCACTGCAGAGCACCGTATGGTTGCGCTTTGCTGTTATTTGGATGCATTTCTAGACTTGTATTTCTTTAAAATGCTGGCAAGTATTTACAAGAGCAATATTTAATCACTGCTCAAACAAATTAAAATAAAAGCACGTAAACATTTGAATTGGTCCGTTTTTATAGCAACATTTATTATCATACCAAGCATAGGACATTTTATTTACAGCATACAATCATGTTACAGACCACGTGAGCGGCACGCTCCCGATCACAAAACTCTCCCCTCCACTGCAGGTGTGAATAAAGTACAATCCGAATGCACAAGTTTTAGGTTTTATCCTATGGTTTTATTACTGAGGTGGCATGCACAAGTGCACATTTATTTTGTCGAATTTCCTTGTGTGAAACAGGCGAAGGGCGCATGACATACATCATGACCAAACGTTAGCGATTGGTTATGGCAGATCCAGAGTGGCTCAGGGCAGATCCAATAGTTTTAAACTTTAACAGAGTACCCGCCTTCGTGGAAATAAATGCTTGTCAATGGAGAGTGGCCAGACTCTATGTACAATTGAAATGTACGAGAGTCTGGTAGGACCAGGCTAGCATTTATTAGGATTGAAGCTAAAATCTGCAGGGCTGTGGCAAAATATCTTATCTAATCCTAGCCGTGGGTGTTTATTTCCAAGTGTCCAATGCTGCACGCCCATCAGAACCCAGCGTTTTGGAGAGTCTCAAAACCAGTGTAGAAAATAGCCTGTTAGTTAGGATGTTTTTGAATGTAAAAAACACACAACTAAATCATTAGTTCACCTCAGACAGAAGTATACATTTTTTTTAAAAGCCAGTTCATGACACCTTTAATAAGTAGTATACAAACAAACACGAGTTTGTGTAAAGTACTAAATGATGAAACGGCTTGCCATATTACAAATGTAATCGTGAGCCTGTTTCTTTAAGGATTTGTAGGGTTTCCGGTGACGTGTGTTACTTCACGGTTGTAACTGTGTTATTAGTTGCACTATGGACTTTCTACTGTGATGGAAGGATTATACTTTGCTATTTCAAATAAATAATAAGCAGGAGCAATGATTTGCATATTGTTAGTTGCAGGGCACGGTACGATTTTAGAGACACAGATTAAGGTAAATCGATTGATTTAAACCTTTTCGAATGAGCTGCAAAACAGTTATGATTTCTTAAATCTTTGTGTAATTTTGCAGTTAGCCTTTCTATTAACTTTACTGCCACGTTAATTTCACGTAAATGTTCAATGTCTCTTTATTTCAAGAATGATATTACAGGTCTGTATGCTCATCTGCCCGGTGTTCCAAAAGCTCTGTTACCTGGGGTGGGGGGAAAGAAAATATTGGATTTCTGGTGGGAAACCGTCAACACGTGAGTCATTACATTTGTTAGCATTATTGTGAAAGGCGTTTTCCATCCAAACTAATGCAACACAATATTTACCCTCTCCCAGTCGCCAGCTCTTCAGTGAAGTCTATCTGGTCACGAATGCTGACAAGTAAGTCCTATTTGTTCTGCCATTTGACATACATGGCAACCTGGTTTGTTGAATGTTTACATTTTTCTATTGTGGAAATAAGGGCTGGAAGTGTGGCTTTTTTAGTCTGTTTAGGTCGGATATACAATAGCAGCCAATAAACCCTATATTTAAATTTAAAATGAATTTAAAATTGTATATTGCTTGAAATCTTCACTCAATTCAGATACAAACACTATGAACGGTGGGCAACAGCCAATGACTTTCCGGTGGAGAATGTTGTGAATGATGGCAGCACTACTTTGGATGACAGACTCGGGGCTGTCGCAGACCTTGAATTGGCCATCCGAAGCCGACAGCTACAAGATGACATTATGGTGGTATGACACAGCATTGAGCTATAAACTTGTATAATATCCTTTTTCCAAGACCTATTTTATTTTACTTAAATCCTAAATTTGAAGGAATGTTTTCAATTGTGTTCGCATATTGCATTTGCAGATTGCAGGAGATATGCTTTGTGCTGATCAAAACTTTGATATTGCACAAGTCATTCGCTTTTTCAGATCCAAGGTAAGAGAAACTCATTAAAATGACTGTTGTAACAAGTTGATTCTTGTGGGTGAGATGTCATAGTTACCCAACAAGGTTCGTTCATACTTATTTGTACTTTCCCGCTTGCACCATAGTGGGATGCTCATCCAGCACAGACTGTATTTACTCCAACTTATCATTATTTCCCACTTGTTTAATTTGTTGAAATCATTTCTGCCATTTCTACTCCAATTTAATTCTCATTACAATTTGATACTTTAGCCTGGAGAACTTGCTATATATTATGAGCTGGAGTCAGGAGAGAAGAGCTACTCCAGAGGAATTGTTGAAGTTTGTCCAAACACCCATCGGTGAGACGGCATCTTTACACTGTTGTGTTGTCACGGAAGAAGTAACCCCTGATATTATAAAATTAGCCAATTTATGTGTGTATATATATAAAATTGTATGTATGTATGTATGTATGTATGTATGTATGCATGCATGTGTATATATATATATATGTGTATGTATATATATATATATATATATATATATATATATATATATATATATATATATATATATATATATATATATATATACATACATATATATATACATGCATGCATACATACATACATACAATTTTATATATATAATGGCCATTGCACTCTAAACAGCATGCTTTTGTGCTTTATTGTTCAATAATTGTCATTAAATAGAAATGTAGCAGTGTGACATGATGGCAAAAGTCAAATGAAATGTAAACATTAAATAAACATAAATAGACAAGTAATTGTATAAACATACTTGTAGACATAAGTAAAAAAGTAGTTTTAAAATGCAAAGTGACATCTATTAAACATTACTAATTCTTAGTTTTACTTCTATTAAACTATTCAAAAAACACAGAAATAGACATTATTATCTTGTGATACTCAAGTCATTTATGCCATATTATATCTTCTGAGATAATAAAATTAACCAAGGTTAATAGATTCTTTATTATATTTTTATATAGGGTGCATGGCAATTTATGTACTCTAGGGGGATATAAATAACAGGGTTTGGATATCAGGGGAAATAACAGGGGTAAATTAAATGTAGACAATTGTGTACAGAAAATAATCATTAGACATAATCATTGAATATAAACATACCTATGGACAACTCTTTTTTTTTTTTTAAATGACGTTATGATTCTAAAAGTCAGTACTTTTTTTTACTGGTTTTATTTTATTTATTTATTTTATTTATTTTACTTATGTCTACATGAATGCTTATGTTTATAAATGCTTATGTTAATATATGGCCCAATGGAAAATGTAGTCAATGTTTGGAAAGTTAAAAGAGAGCATGGGTGGAATGTGAAGTCCATCTGGACGTCTAGCTCCCCCTCTCTTGATGTAATTTAGGCATAATGAGTGGAGCTAGAAGGTTCAACCACACCACCCTACCCATAACTATATCCCTCCACCCATTAGATCCACAGAGGTGGAGCTGGACTAAGTCAAGCTCAACCAGTGATGTCCAAAGAGGGGGAGTTGAAAGTCATTTGGCTTTGCAGTGAGCAGTGAACACTACTTGAGTTTAGCATTTACTACAAGCTTCTGTCTGAATCTGTCTACACCAGGGTCATGCGCTTCCTTGAGAAGCCTCAGGAGGGCGTCACCGCGTCCCGTCTGGCAAGTGTGGTATTTTACTGCTTGCGCAAAGAGTCCTTACCATACATCTCTGAATTCCTTGTTCAACACTCAGATGTTAAAGATAGAACCTTTGGCATGTTTTGGGTAAATGTTTTAAATTATCTATGAATTTTAAAATGTAAAACATTAAGCCTTTGTGTATGTGTCTTTAGATTTAATGTTAACTTCTATATTAAATATGATTTTACTGTTTGTAGGAATGGCTTATAAATGAAGAGAAAGTTCCTGTTTATGGGATGAAGTTACCAACAGGATTTCAACTAATTGGACAAGTGGTGGGTACAGATGTAGCATTATTTAGGTTAATTTTTTTTTTTTTTATGGTTTTTTGTTTTAAGTTTGTGGTCGGTAAGATTTAAAATGTTTTGGAGAGAAATTTCTTTACAGAGAGAACTCTTCTAGAGAACTCTTCTAGTTTTCAGTGTCAGAGGATTCAAAAATCATTAAGGCATGTTCACACCAGGAACGATAACTGTAAAGATAACCATAACAATAATTATATTAACATCCACATCAACAAATAATAACGCTCTGTTTATAATAAGCGTGCTCTGCATCTATTTTTATTTTTTTAGTAAATCTTTATCATTATAGTTATCTTGTGACTGGACCTTAAGATACTGATTTGGTTAGATTACAATGTTGAAAACTTTTGTGCTGCTTAATATTTTTGTGAAAACTGAATTATAATTTTTTTAGGATCCATTGAGCGAAATGTTATATAGTATATAATATTAAATACAGCATTTATTTGACATCTTTTGAAACATTAAAAATGACACAAGTCACTTTTGATCAATTTAATGTATCCTTGTTGAATGTACGTATCAATTAAAATAATCCTGCTGACCCCAAACTGTAGTGTATACCACGTTATTCGAAACATAATGGTAACATGTTATAATAGTGTACAGTAATAAAGTACTTACAAATCATGAAGAAAATGTTAATTCATAGTTAATATATTGTAGTCAATATACATTGTTAATATATTAATAGGCTATAGACAAATATTGAGTTTTTCATTCATTTTCACTATAATTAACACAATTATAATTGTTTAATTAGCTCGTAGTAAAGAAATTGTTAAATAGTTATTAGGAATAAATAGTTCTCACTTTAGGTCTTGGAAAATAGGACAATTATTTTAAGTTTGTGCTGTAAACCAAACTTTATTAATTGCATTCATATTCAGTGTTCGTACTTATTTGTATTTTCCTGCTTCATAGTGGGACGCTCATCCTGCACACACTGTATTTACTCCAACTTATCATTTAATTTACTCCAACTTATCATTATTACCCACTCGTTTAATTTGTTGAAATCATTTCTGCCATTTATTAAACACACACATACACACACATGGTTTCCATGTTTTATGGGGACTTTCCATAGACATAATGACTTTTATACTGTATAAACTATTTATTCCCTCCCCTTACCCTAAACCTACTCATTACAGAAAACGTTCTGCATTTTAAAATTTTCACAATGATTTATACTTCCTCATAGATACTAAAATGTCACCACAGGGACAAGGATTTTGGATATTGGCATCTTTGTGGGGACATTTTGTGCCTATAATGTAGAGTTTACAGGACACACACACACATACACGTGCTAATGTAATTAATATCTAATAAAGGTTGGTTTTAAGCACTTAATTAATTACATTTTTCAATTTTCCTTGACCTAATTTAAAGTGAGAACAATCTAACTATTTTCTATTAAATAGTAATAATTGGGTTAATTACGGTGACAATGAATGGAGAACTCACTATTTGTATATACTATTTGTATATAACCTTTATATAGGCTTTAGTATAATGTAACAACAGAGACTACAATATATATATTAACTTTGAACTATAAACGTATAGTTTGCAAATGATTTGTAAGTACTTTATTACTGTGTACCTATTACAAAATGTTACCTAAATACATAGATAAATTGTGTATTAATACATGTTGAACTTTTAACATATGTTATTACAGGGTCTGTCTGATTACACAAAATGGCTCACTCACTATTCTTCAAAACAGCAGCTGTCTCCATCTAAACCCATTACATGCCGTTCATATGCCAGGTCAGTCAGAACACGGTAGTCTTCACAAATGCATACCTGCTTTTCATCACTATACATTGTGTCTGTGTGTTGACTGGCAGGGTTGGACTCATGGGGAACCCCTCTGATGGTTTCAATGGGAAAACCATTGCTATGACCATTGCTAACTTCTGGGCTGAGGTTACACTCATGGAGAGCCAGACTCTGGTATATAAAAAAATAAATAAAAGAACATTAGATAAGACATCATGGAGAGCACTGTTATTTATTCATCTCATTGTTTTTATTAAGGTCATTCTACCTCATCCTCTTAATGACCCAACTGAATTCGGAAGTTTGCAGGATCTCTTTCAGATCAGCCGGAAAGAAGGGTTTGTCCACACATCAAGCATTTGTCTCCTTTTTTCCTCCTTTTTTTTATGAACTTCAACAAATTGAAAACTTTAAACGAATAAATCATGTAAAATGAACATTCTGTCATCATTTACTCACCCTCATGTCGACCTTCAGTGGAACAGAAAATTAGAAATTTTGCAGAATGTTTCCGATACAACAAAACCAATTGTTTAAATTATTTATATACATTAATTTGCCTTACAGGTATCTGGGAGGTCTGAGACTTCTACAAGCCACCTGTAAAAAGTTTTACCAGTTCTGCTCTGAACAAGGGTGAGATCCAATAACCATAATTAAATAAATATATTTTCTTAAAGTCGTGATTATCAGGGTCCAATCATCTTATGTAGACATGGATCCTGTAATACAGAAATACAATGGCAGTGGCTTGTAAGTGTCTATTAAGTATTATTCCATGTATTATAATGAAATAGACAACTGATGTGTAAGTATTTTGGAGATCACAGTTGTCTTTTCAAACTGATTTTATTCAAGTCCCTTTTCCTTTTCAATAATCCATCGGATATATGGAATAATACATTAAAAAAAAAATTGTTGTGTAATTGGAATGATTAATGTATTTTCTTTCTTTTATGCTGACAGCATTGCTCTTTCCAAGCAGAATTTTACTCTCAAGTATGATACAAACATTCCTCGGCAAGTGGTAAGACTTATTATGATTATATTATCAGTTGTTTTAACGCAAATTGAAGTTCTAAGAATGTGAGTACATTCTTAACACTACTATATTCCTTTGATGACTTCTAGGGTTTAGCTGGCAGTAGGTAAGTCGAGCGTTAACTACAAACTTCCATGAACATCGAACAACAATGAACAACAACAGTCAGGTTCTCCAAAGCTCATTCATGTCTATGTAATTTGTAATCAAACACAAATACCCTGTTTCATCTGCTGTTGTTAGGGTCAAATTTGAATATTCTAACAGTACCATTTGGGTGTTCCCTGTGTAGTGCGATTGTGTCTGCCACACTGAAGTGCCTGATGAAGTTTTACAACATCACAGACAACGTATGTTCAGCATTCACCAATAAGTGGATAGATTTAGAACTTCTTTTTTATGTTGGAAAAAGCCATTAGCTTACATAAACTTTATCCTGAGTCAGGATCTTCCTAAACCAGTCCGAGCCAACTTCATCCTCAACGTAGAGACAGACGAGCTGTTCATCACAGCAGGTCTACAGGATCGCGTTGTGCAAGTATGGATATTCATATTAATTTGACCCATCTGACTTGCACTGTGCATGAACATGACTGTCTCTGTATTAACTCCCTAATAGGTCTATGAAGGCTTGGTGTACATGGACTTCAACAAACAGCTTATGGACGAGCGCGGTTATGGTACTGTGTTTGAACAGAAATATTATTTTGGGCAATATAAGTAGCATTTTTCATTATTTTATATAAACCTGGGATTAACACTCCTGTTCAAAAGTCTTTTATGCTGACTCAAGGCTGTAATTATTTGATTAAAAAAATACAGTAAAATTGAAAATAACTGTTTCCTATTTAAATATAGTTCATAATGTAATTTATTCCTGTGATGATAGCTGAATTTTCAGTCTCACATGATCCTTCCAAAATCATTCTAATATGCTGATTTGCTGCTTAAGAAACATTTTGTATTATTATTATTATTAATGTTGTGCTGCTTAATTTTTTGTGGAAACTGCAAAAAAAATGTCTGGATTCTTTGATGAATAGAAAGTTCAAAATAACAGCATTTTCGGAAGTAGAAAATTGTAACAATATAAAAGACATTACTGTCACTTTTGATTAATTAAATGCATCCTTGCTGAATAAAAGTGTTAATTTAATCCCCATAAACTTTTAAATGGTAATGCATTTGCAATATATACCTGAAGTGACTAGTATTTTCTATAGGAGAATACATTCCCTTGGACATGAGCGATCTTCCCTTGTTCTGGCTGGCATACTTGGGCGATCCAAGTGATTCTGGCCGGATTCACAGTAATGTTAGACAGCGCTGGTTAAACGGTGAGTCCTGCTTTATGCCTTGGTTTATGTTTTGATTGTGAATGAATTTAGCTTTTCATAAGTCTTGTTCTGTCTGGACAGGTGACTCTGCTGTGGTTGAAGCTATGAAATCGTTTGCTGAACTCACAGACCAAGCCCGGTTGGTTCATCTTTGAGCACTGTTCCTTCAATAACTGTAGCGTTACACTTTTCATGCAGAATTTGGAATAAGACATGGTGAATGAAAAGTGCTTTAAAGGTGCTTTTCTCACCTTACGCAGGGATGCCTTTCAGTGTAAGGACTGGACCAGACTCGCACAGCTCATGGATGAAAACTTTGAGCTACGGCGGTATGGTGTTTTAGTCCATTCATCAAACAAAGTCGAATAGAGGTTTAACTGCATGTCACTAATCTGTTGGTTAATGTTGTAGATTTAAAGGGATAGTTCATCAAAAAATTAAAAGTACCCCATGATTTACTCCCCCTTAAGCCATCCTAGGTGTATATGACATTGTTCTTTCAGACCAATACAACTGATGTTATATATAAAAAATGTCCTTGCTAATTCAAGCATTATAATGACACTGATTTGAAGCCCTAAAAAAGTTTATTAAATGGGTACTTCAGCGCTGGAAAGATGAATCTGTATTTAAACTGGGTCATCAATGTAGTAGAAATGTGAAATTATTTTTGAATTTGGTGTCTTCTAGACTGAGAAAAGACAGAAAATGTATTTTTGTCCCATGGGGATGAAAGACTACAATTCCCAGAATGCTTCACTGCCCTGTGCCATTGCCAACGCCACCAACTTGATTACAGTGACTGAGTTAGAGAAGACACTACAATTAAAAACTGAACGTGTCTGTTCAATATAATGAGTGAGTTACCGCGCGAGTATCAGAGCACTGAGCACTAACTGCACGAGTGATGAGAGCTGAGGTAATCGCGACTACACTCGCGGCATATATTCACAACGCGAGTTCAGTCTGGCGCGTTTCAGTTCATGCCTTTACAAGCTTAACTTTCATAGAAATTAATTTGAGAAGTTAAAAGACTTACATTGCACACCATAGCTCCGTTTAAATGAGTGCCTGTAGCTGTGGGCTTAGCTCTCCCTGCAAGCTGAGTGTAATCTCCCAACCCCCATGCGCGGATTCAAAACATGCAGAAATGGCTCCCTCTGCTGGCTGTAGTCTTTAGCCTTTGGGCAAACATTCCTCCTATGATGCAAAAATCGTCAATTTGCATCATAGGAGGAATTTTTCCAGAAATAAAATGCATAAATCTCTTGTCTCAGGGAGATATGAGGGGGGAAAGCACAATCATTTGAATATACTCCAGGGTTTCTACTGATACAAAGCCATATGCTAATCGCTGAAGTAACCCTTTAATATCCATCCATTGTAAAAGTAATCAACATGGCTGCAGGTGGGGTTAATAAAGGCCTTCTTTATTAAAAGCGAACCGATGGGTTTGTGTAAGAGAAATATATTTATTTAACGTGTTAAAAAGTAAAATATCTAGTTTCCAGTGGACCGGCTTCTATATTCAACTAATGAAAAAAGCATTCCTCGCACGGCGATGACGTTGGACGTAGCATAAGTGTTTTAACTTCGAGAAGCATTACACTTTCTTTGTAAGTTGAATCTGGTCGGCCGGAAACTGGATATTTTACTTCATAAGGTGTTAAATATGGATATTTTTCTTACAACAAACTCATCGTTTCACTTTAAAAGGGCTTTATTAACCTCTGGAGCTGTGTGGATTACTTTTATAATGGAATGATGCACTTTTTTGAGCTTCAAATTTTGTGCTGCCATAATGCTTGGATTAGCCAGGATTATATATATATATATATATATATATTAGGGCTGTAACGATATGCGATATGAAATCGAAATCGCAATACGCAGGTCCACGAACCTGTATCGCGATGTGAGAAGGCAGAATCGCGACACACCCCTTCCAACTCCCAGAATTATCCTTCCTGTCCAGGTCCAACTTTTAAGTCAGCAGTATGGCAACATTTCAGCTACCCGGTGGAGAACAAGGATGGCAATCGTGTAGTTGACAAGACCCACACAATTTGCCGTAAGTGTTTCAAGAAGCTTCCCCAACCGGCTGGCAACGTGGTGTGAGCGTGGCGTTTCTGTTGCGTCATCCGCGGGGCGGCTGCGTGGCGTTTTCTCTTTCTTTGCACACCAGAAGCGTGTCTGACGTGGCGCTTCTGTTGGTATTGATGTACAGGAGGCCCTATACTTCATGTTAAATATATATTGCCTATTGGTACCGCAAAGAAAACGTCGGCAGTAGCCTATTGACCATACAGATATATGGTATTGACGGCAAAATAGGCTACAGAATATTGTACAGAATAAAACTGTTTTGTCCCCCCCATATCGAGGTTTGTATCGTACCGTGGGTAAAAAAAATCGTGATACGAACCGAATCGTGGGTTTGGTGTATCGTTACAGCCCTAATATATATATATATAAATAACTCGGAATGTATTTGTCTGAAAGGAGAATGTAATATACACATAGGAAGTAAGACTTGAGAGTATGGGTAATTTTCATTTTTGGGTGAACTAACCCTTTAAGCTATAAGAACCAACAACAAATCCTTCCCTGTGTTTTGTAAATAAAACAGGATTTTAATGTGCATTTATAAATAGATGCCTCTGTTGAAGATGCATTGTGTCCATTAGGTCAGTGTATACTGAAGACTGCTTGGGCCCTGGAAATCTGAAAATGGTGCAGCTTGCTAGACAGGTAAATGAATGTGTCAATGTGTTATTCCATAAATACTACTAATGACATTAGAAGTAATCTGACTTTTAGAAAAAAGCTGCACATCAGAATGCTTCTTTGTTGTCTATGTAGTTTGAATCTGCAGTCAAATTGCCCGGCAGTGGTGGTGCTGTGGTGGGCTTGTGTATGGACCAAGAGCGGCTGGTATGGCAAATCTTTCGACTTTTATATATTGCTTGTTTGTAATTTAATTTATGTCATGTGAATTGCCATAATTAGGAGGCAGCAAGTAACTTGGGATTCTACGCCAAGCTATTGAAAATCGTAACATTCATAAAATCAATACGTTTGTACAAGAAACCATTTTAATGTATTTGGTTTATAATGTAAATGATTTATATTAAGACATTATGAATTTATCAAACATAAACATACACTAGTGTTCAGAGGTTTATGGTCTGATTTTTTTTTGTTTTTTTTAATGCTCACTTTTTATGCTTCATTTGATAAAAAAATACAGTATACAGTAAAAACAGTAATATTGTGAAGTATTTTACAATTTAAAACATTTCAGTTTTAATACATTCTGAATTTTTAGCATAATTTCTCCAGTTTTCAGTGTCACATGATCCTTCAGAAATATTTCTAATGTGCTGATTTGATGCTCAAGAAACATTTCTTATTATTGCTGAAAACAGTTGTGCTGCTTAATATTTTAATATCTTAATATTAACATATTTTGTAATATTATGAACTTTGTGACTTTACTGTCACTTTTGATCAATTTAATGTATCCATACTGAATAAAAGTATTAAAAAAAAATATTTCAAAAAAATGATGAATGACCGCAAACTTTTATTAGTGAGTGTATATATACACATAGCTACCAATCTACTTTTTAACTTGTAATTATGAGTTAGTCTAGAACTTGTAATAACTGTAATTTTAATATGATGTGAAAACAGCATCAACATCATAAACAGATCTTGTAACTGGCTGATTTAAAGTTAAAACTAACTTGGATTGGTGTATATTTTTGATCTTTCAACAAGTGACCGCTGAATTGTAATTACATTTATCATCATCATCATCATCAAAAAAAAAAAAAAAAAAATCTTCTTTTTATTGTACCCCATTGTAAAATTATCTTTATCATGTTTTACCTCTAGGTGGAGATGAAGAGGGCTTTCCAAGAGGCGGGATGTGTGTTTTGTCTTATTGTGCCTTATGACCCATCAGTGCAGGGTCAGAACTGATCACCCAGTCAAAAGGTTGTATGAATTGTTGGCCAAGAAGCTGAGATGTAAATGGTCTGCTAAAGGAACAGCTTAAAGGCATAGTTCATCCCAAAATTTTACATTTTACAATATACATTTGCAAACCTGTATGACTTTATTTGTTCCATGGAACATAAAATATTATATTTTAGGGCTTTATTTTTGGTCCGTATAGTAGACTTGCAGCCAAAACGGTTTTAGTTACTATTCTTCAAAACATCATATTTTGTCTTCCACGGAAAAAAAAAGTCATACAGGTTTGGAACGACATGAGGGTGAGTAAATGATGACAGAATGTTCATTTTTGGGTAAACTATCCCTTAATATTTGCACTTGAGTTTAAGTGAACTCAGGGCTTTTCTATTTCAGACTTATATCACAGGTCATTGTTTCATGGTAGGTGGGGCTCCAATTGTTGCACGTTTCAGATAGAAATGAGAAACAATTGACTTTGCAATGGTAGCCTTTCACACCCATCCTGTTCTTGTGTCGTAAAGATGTTTTTGTGCAGAGTCCAGAGTGTTTACTTTATTTCATAAAGACATGATTGCGAATGGTGTTATTTAATCATGCCTGTAGTCAACTACCAAATTCCTACCAATTATGTTTCTCATTTTGTCAATATGTTAATGAATCCAATAAATCCTTGACTCTCTTTACTTTAGTAAGTTACATGGATGTGATTGAATGTGTAAATATTTTGTATTTGGTAAGTTCGTGTTTAATACTAATGTAATGTGAAATATTATTAACCTATAGGTTGGACTTTTAGGTAAATTAGACTAATTAAAGAAGGTAGTGTCAAGCATGACGAGTGAACGGGTCGCTGCTATTTGACAACCATAACACTTGAGCTGTATCTCCTCGTCACCTCCCTCCCTACACATATCTCTTCTTTTTTGCCTTTTCTTTTTTTGGCATACAGGCGCGTTGCTCAAATAGCCTATGCTGCCGTGTTCTTACTTGGAACCCGCCTATGATAGTCAACATTATGTTTAGTAGCCTACGTAGGCAGCTGACTGGGTTTTGAGACACAGACATTAACTGGAGCTCGTTAATCTACTGTACTACTACTGTATACAAACATACGCTGCCGCTGTCAGGAGGAGGGGCCGATTATGCTTGCAGTCATAGTGTAAAGCGCTAAATAAGCAGATGTGAATGTGTCGTATCCGACTATCGTCAGAATCATTTGATGGGTCTGAAGGATGGCAGCAAAGGAGGATCTTTACTCAAAGATTATTCCGCGCAGACTGAGACAGAACAATTGCGTCTCTGTCAAACATGGATCCAATCTGGACGTGCTGCTGTCGATGGGATTTCCTCAGATGAGAGCGTAAGTCCCATATTTATAATTTAGGCTATAATGTTCTTAAAATTATAATTGTAGAATAATGGAGATTTTTTTTGTCTCCCTGGAAGTTCGTCTGTAGGGTATATTTTAACGCTATTGAACCTAATTAAATTATTATTGAGGTAGGTGGACTACTTTGACTTCAAGTCGGTATCAAGTCAAGAAACTGACTGAATAACCTTTGGGATAATGTACATTCTGACATGAAAATAATGATTATTATGCAATCCAAATGGCTTGTATTATATCGCATACAAGATAGGCGTTTAATGGTTAGTCATTCAGCCAGGTCACTGATGTGTTTTTGCAGCCACATTGAGTATCACAGCCTTTTTTGGTAATTGTCAAAAAACCACAGTGTGCTAGATTTAAACAGGAATCTAAGGCATTGTAAAAATGTATTTTCATTAGAAGAAGTCACTGACTTGCTTATCGTATCCTGCACATATATAATTGATATAGCCTACATATTATAAATGTGAGGTAACGCTTTATTTTATAATATCCTCTTGTTATGTATGTAGGCTACTTCAAATAAAAGAGAACTGCACACTTTACAATGTTTCGGCTTGTAGCCTTTGTCAAGGTAGAGTTTAGGTACCGAAATTCAATTAGCAATTCGTTTTTTCCTACACTTGCATCTCAAAAAGGTGTGCGTCTTCTTTGCCTTACATAGGCTGCTTACAAAAACAGTAAATTATGAATAATTGCATAGCTACAACTAACTCTCTAGTTACAAATAACCCTTAACAAAACCCCTCTAGTAAGTAGGCTACATGTTGATCATTTATATTGATCAGGTCTTAAATAACTACACTGACACCTTAAAATGAAGTGTAACTAAATGTTACAATGTAAAAAATACAACAATTTGAAGTGTGTGTGTATTCATTCATGCATACTGATCAGGCATAACATTATGACCACCGACAATCATGGCACCTGTAAGTAGGTGGGATATATTAGGCTGCAAGTGAACATTGTCCTCAAATTTGATGTTTTAGAAGAAGGAAAAATGGGGAAGCGTAAGGATTTGATATGGGTCAAATTGTGATGGTTAGACGACTGAGTCAGAGCATCCCCAAAACTGCAGCTCTTGTGGGGGCTTCCCATTCTGCAGTGGTCACTTTCTATTAAAAGTGATCTAAGGAAGAAACAGTGATCTGGCAACAGGTTCATGGGCAACCAAGGCTTATTTATGCATGTGGGGAGCGAATGCTGGCCCATGTGGTCCAGTCAAATAGACAAGCTACTGTAGTTCAAATTGCTCAAGAAGTTAATGCTGGTTCTGGTAGAAAGGTTCCAAAAGGAATATGCAGTACATCACAGTTTGTTGCGTATGAGGCTGCATAGCCGCTGACCCCTGGCCACTGCCAAAAGCGCCAACAGTAGACACGTGAGCATCAAAACTAGACCACGGAGCAATAGAAGAAGGTGCCCTGGTCTGATGAATCACGTTTTCTTTTACATCACATGGGTGGTCGGTGCGTGTGTGTCGCTTACCTTGGGAACACATGGCACCAGGATGCACTTTGTGAAGAAGGCAAGCTGGTGGATGCACTGTGATGCTTTGTCAATGTTCTGTTGGGAAACCTTGTGTCCTGATATCCATGATGATACTTCGACACGTACCACTTACCTAAGCATTGTTGCAGACCATGTACACCCTTTCATGGAAATGGTCTCATGGCCTCAATGGTCCAGGAATGGTTTGAGGAGCACAACAATGAGTTTGAGGTGTTGACTTGGCCTCCAAATTCTCCAGATGTCAAGCCAATCAAGCATCTATGGGATGTGCTAAGCAAACAAGTCCGACCCACCTTGCAACTTGCAGGACTTAATGAATCTGTTGCTAACATCTTGGTGCTTGATACCACAGCACACCTTCAGGGGTCTAGTGGAGTCCATGCCCAATGGGTCAGGGTTGATTTGGCATCGTGTCATCATAAATATATCTTAATATCAACACAATATTAAGATATATTTATGATTATAATTGTGATTATAATGTTATGCCTGATCGGTGTGTATATATATTCCGTTTTTTTAAATGTCCTATGTAAATGCACTCATGCATTTGTATTTAACTAGCGTGCGTGTCGAGCTTAGTCAGGAGTTATTAATATGCTTTTCCTCTCCTTTATGGATATTTTGACCCACATAACAGTGAACTGTCCTGATTTTCTGTAAAGGACTCTTTTAAAGATAAGAGCTTTCAGATGTATCAATTGTGGTAAGTCAACAATGGACCACCATCATACTGACCCAGTCAATGTAAAAGATTGTAAATGTGTCCTGGCTGTAACATGTGGAAAGGAACATCTGTGCTTATTACAGCATGAATGATTTGTAAGTCACAAGGTTTTTATTTTCATTCTTATTTTGGCACATAAACGAGAAAACCCAAGACTATGCAGCTGTTCAACATTAAATAAAGCACATGTAGCTGATGTGTGCTCAGTCTTGTGTGAGAAGTTTATTTTTTGTAGTCCTGGCATTTACTTGTTGGGTCCTCTTGTGTTTGGACGTGATCACAGCTATGTTTTTTTATTATTATTTATTTATTTGTTTAATAAAAAATGAAAAATCGATCACCCTTTGTTCACCCTCATGCCGTTCTAACCCCATGTGACTTTTTTTCCCTCAGTGGGACACAAAAAGCAGAATTTTGGAAGAAAAGCCTGACCTCTCCAGTCCATATAATGAAAGTGAAATGACTAAAAGCAGAATTTAAAGTAATCAATATTACTTGGTGTAAGGAATTAATTGAAATTTAAGTCATTATTCACTGATAACCTTAACCTCCAGAGAGCTGTTAAATGTTGCAGCCGGATCAGTTAGTAATTAGTAAATCATTCTCTTTGTCATCATTATAACCAGGAGACTCATTCTGATCAGTAGAATCATTTAGGAGAACAATCGTTCAGACTAGGGCTGCATTTAACTCCACTTTTGATATACATTTGCAAACATCCCTAAGCCCTTTCCCTCTGGGAAATCTCCGCTACCATTTTGAAGTGCTTTCAACTTCGTCAAGTGGACTAGAAAAGTTTTTTTGGACAGACCCTTGACTCCTCGATTTTGACCAAGGGAGTAAATCTACTCAACATGTAGACTTCAGGCAGATCCATAGTCCACAATGCAATTCAATTGTGACATTACAGCTGATGGCGCTTAATTTACCAACTCATCTGTAGAGTATGATATTGGCATTTTGTTTTAACCACATTTAATTGGTTTGTTGAAGCTACCATAAGCTTTTTTTAAAACACAGTTATAGTTTATTGTATTATAATTTGTATTTGTGTATTTTTAATATATTCATATTTGTTTATATTACATTTTTGAGCAGGCCTATAAAATTGTACATAAAACAAATTAATAAGGAAAAAAATATATAAAAAATAATACATCATCTTCATAGCAGATTCCAAGTGATCAAGGGCTTCAGGCGTTTCATTAAAACACATTTCTAGGGTTTAATTGTAAGAAATGACGTACAATGTGAACGAGACGGAGGGAAATGCGTAAAAACATTTGACTTAAACACGGCCTTGTTTTTCTGAACTGGATTAACAGATTATTAATAAAGATTTGATTTACAAGAATGATTCATTCACAAATTGGACATCACAACTTGTCATAAACTCCCCAAGTTCATGGCAGTTCAAGTTAAGGCAGATGTTAAGATTTTCACTGAATAACAGCTTGACATAATACAGGAATAAACTAGTTCTCATTAACTTTCGTTGTATTAAAAAAGTTTGGGCAAGAAGTTCTACCAAAAAAGAAGAACTCCAAAAAATGTCTGTGTTCACAGAAAAAAAAGTCATACAGGTTTGAAACAACAGCAGGGTGAGTAAACGATGACACAGTTTTCATTCTTGTGTGAACCGTTAAATCCGACTCCACTAACCAGTCCTTCTCGTATTCTCTTGCTCATACATATATATCACAATTACTGACTTGTCATAGGGTAGTGTTTACCAGTAGTCAGTCTGCGCATATCATAATGCTGTATCAGTGTGGTTTTGTCTCAGGGTCATGCTGTGTAAATGTCATCAACTTCCTTCCTGAAAGATGACAGAGCAGGAGATGAGATAGCGACCATGACCTCCCCGTGTATAAATATTGAGATCCTGATCATCTTCCGTACTGAAAGGCCACAGTATATCTCTGTGAGGATGCATTTAATGTTTCTGATGTTCTGTGGATACAAGTGGGCCATCACTTGTCCCGGGTGCCTGCCCTGCCCTGGCCACATTTGCCGGCAGGCCTGCAGGTGTTGGCTGGCCATATTTTGGGATGAACAGCTGTGCTGTCTGTGTGGCAAGGATGGCAGCTGGTACTTGTGGGCTTTGGGGCATGTGGGATAGTGTCTGTTGCTCTTGCCGGGCGTCAGTGAGATCAATCGTATCTTTTTCTTCTTCCTCTTTGGCTCAGCTCTCTCAGTGGCTGCTGGGATAAAGGAAACAGATGTAAGCCAGCACACTAGCATAAATAGGGAGCGAACCTCTCCTCTACTGCTGAAAAAACAGACACTGGCACAAGAAGTGGGATCCACAGAGGCAGTTGTTATAAAGTCAGCCTACTCTTCCACTCCTCCGCTGTTTATAAAGGGCCTGTATCAGTGTGTGTTCTCTCATTTGTGACTCCACCATCTGTGGCAGTTGCGCGATTGCCAGAATGAGAGCCGTGTTTCCAAATGCGGGTGTCCTTCCACCCTCCTGCTCAGAATGAATCTCTGGAAGACACACAAGGATACAGCTAAAAGCAGCCATAATGTGAAATATTGTTACTATTTAGAGTGTTTTATGCCTGCAATGCTAAAGCTGGTTTTTCAGCATCATTACTCCAGTTTTCAGTGTCACATGAATTCATTCTAACATGCTGATTTGGTACTCAAGAAATACACTATATTGCCGAAAGTATTGGGACACCCCTCCAAATAATTGAATTCAGGTGTTCCAATCACTTTCATGGACAAAGGTGTATAAAATCAAGCACCTAAGAATGTAGACTGATATTGTTAAAGATTTGCTTATTCGGGGTCACTCCTACAGCACACCAAGACATTTTGGACAATTTCATGCTCCCAATTTTGTGGGAACAATTTGGGGATGGCCCCTTCCTGTTCCAAGATGACTCTACACCAATGCACAAAACAAGATCCATAAAGAAATGAGTGAGTTCGGTGTGAAGGAACTTGACTGGCCTGCACGGAGTTCTGACCTCAACTTGATAGAACACCTTTGGGGTGAATTAAAGCAGGGACTGCGAGCCAGACCTCCTTTTCTAACATTAGTGCCTGACCTTGCAAATGCGCTTTTTGAAGAATGGTCAAAAATTGCCATAAACACACTCCTAAACCTTGTGAAAAGCCTTCCCAGAAGAGTTGAAACTGTTATAGCTGCAAAGGGTGGGCCAACTCCACATTAAACGAATTAAGAATTAAGAATTAAGAATGGGGTCATTAAAGTTCATGTCCATGTTAAGGCAGGCATCCCAAAACTTTTGGCAATATAGTGTATTTCTTATTATCAATGTTGAAAACAGTACTGCAACATATTTTTTTCAAGCTTCTTTGATGAGTACATTTTTTTTCAAAAGAACAGCATTTAAAATACAACTCTTTTCTAACTTTGTCTTTACAGTCATGTTTGATTCTCTCTCTCTCTCTCTCTCTCTCTCTCTCTCTCTCTCTCTCTCTCTCTCTCTCTCTCTCTCTCTCTCTATATATATATATATATATATAGAATCTTTCCATATATTACTAATGAGTGCAAAATAGTCCAGTACTGCAGTAGAACGCCTTCTAAACACTGTAGACATTAGTTATCTGTCTGGAAGTCTGTTGAAAGTGTTATTCTGGATTGCAGTGACTCTCTTGAGCCTCTTGGCAAAGAATCAGGCTAAACGGAAGATCTGTAAACAGGAAACTTAGGGATGCAGAGGTCTGAGCTGTGGGATTTCCCCAAAGAGCCGAGTGAAAGGTGTGTCCATGCCTGTTTAGTCAGCTGAATGATTATGAAAAGACGCTTTGTGGAGATTATCTTGAGTGATTTATAGAAAACAGTTAGATGCATTATTAAAGGACAAGGATTGAGTAAAATACACTGGTCTTAGTTGTGTAAATCTTGTTTAAAGGTTGCTGGTTGCTAATGCTAAGTCATGTTATAAATATTGAATCACCTATTAGATCATTTATTATATGACCACTACCACTATGCTCTTGTGATTTGTGGCATATTTTTGAATAATCTTTCCCCCTCTCCATTTACTTCTACGTTTTTGTTCAATATACATGAGGATTTAGGCCTAGATGTACAAATTCATTGTGCAAAAAAGGTGTGGTCGTGTGGAAGACTTTGCTGATCACAGCTTTTCATAAGAACAGTCATATTTAATTAATTATCATATGTGTCACTGGAATTTGACAAATAATCACCCCCCATAAACCTTCAAGCAATTTGTACATGAGTAATAGAGGGTAAATTGGAAATAGCTTGTAAGACATAAAACGGCATCTTAGTACATGACAGGTCGCGAGTGGGGCTTGTGTGGGCGGATATTCCGTTTTTTATCTTGGTTTAAGAGGCATATTTGGTTATATGATGGAAAAATATTACTTCAAGCGTCATGACCTACTTTAAATAGTAATTAGTGAATGTTTTCATTATCATGCTAGGTATGGGTGTTAATATTTCATAAGATCTCTTTCCATGAAATGAGATTTCCATAAAAACTGATTTGTTTAACCTTGTTAACTTGTATATCTCTTCGGTCTCTTTCTTTTTCATGCAGTTTATGAGGAAGTATTTAGGTCCTGTTACCGTCATAGACATGGCTTTGGGCTGAGCTGCTTTATTATGAAAAGGTACAGGTCTATTCTAATAAGAAAATGGGGAAATGAAAAAAAAACACATTTAATGCAAATAATAATGTAATAACCATATCAAATCATTCATTTTATTATATTATATTATTTATATTATATTTAAAATGGCTAAATAAATTTGGCAACAATTATGAAGAACATAATGCTTTTTTAATTTTGTGTTTTTTGTCTGTTGTCAAGTGAAAGGCCGTGAGCCTAATTAAAAAAAAAAAATGTTTGGCTAATATTTAGCCAAGTGATCGGATTGTAAAGCACACTTCGGTATTCATAAAAAGAAATAAGTCCCTTTCATCATATGTCATGTTAAAATTTGCATGTTGTAGAGCATGCATACGATCATGAATTCTTTTTTTTTTCTTTTTTTTTACGATCTAGTCATTTATTTATGTTTCCATGTTGACTGCTGTTATCTACAGCAGTTTAAAGTCTTTTCAGTGAACAAATAATAGTGTAAAATGTTATAGCAAATTTTTATTTCATTATTATTGTGAGATACACTTGGAAACAAAATTGAAACCAAATTAGTTTGCTGGGCTGTGCTTTGTACTAGAAAAAAAAAGAGTTTAAACCGTCACAGGGGAGTAATAATGGAAAAGTCAGTTTTTAAAAAAAAAAAATTGAGAGAACACCAAACAAATATACAGACTGTCCGTGGCCTTTGGTAAACTCTTTCCTGTTCGAGGTCGTTGTAGAGAAGAGTTTAGGGGAAGTCCTGGCGTACCTTGAGGTTTCGCTTCGTGGTAATAGTTTAAATGAAGCCTATGTGAGGTCTTATGAGGACCTGTTCACACAGGCTGAAACACTAATACACTCTACAATCCCATGTAACCACAGTCACAGTCTCACTTAGTTGTGCTTCCAGAACAGAAACCGTCTCACAATGTGAATTTTGTTCAGTGAGAGGCTTATTTGGTCCGAAAATTGCTGTTAAATTGACCTCTTCTTCTAATGACACCAGGTTCCAAGTTTTCTGGAAATGGAATATATAGGGTGTATTCTTTCTTACCCTGACGTATTTTTATTTTCATGAGCATCTTAAAGAATTGTTCTATAGTCTATAAAGTGTTTAATGCTATTAAGTAAGAAGAAACAGTAATAGTAAAAATTAATAGTAATCCCTTACTTTACTTTTTCAAGGGAAAAGTTTTACGTTCAACACTTTATGCAGGGCTCCATAATACGCAAATAAAGTCCAACTAATTATAATATCATGCATAGTTGGAAAGAAAGGTTTTATCGACTTATTGGAAATGTTTCCCATTTTGTTGTTGATCTCAAAAGTTGCATGTTGAAACTCTACTATATTTCAACACAAATGTATCTGTCACTTGGTAGAAGCTAGTCAAGTTTTAAAGAAGATCTTTGAAAACCATGAAGAAAACTGTGCAAGATCAAAGAAAATATTATCCGAACTGCATTTAATACTGTAATACTTTACATTTAAGTTGCATCTTAAAAAGCTTTATACTTTTTAAAGCGGTATCTATTCTCACTTCAAGATGCAATCATAGTGTGTATGAGACTGTGAGAAGTGTGAGGCTCACCTCTCCCACGCAACATATCAGCTCCCTCACTGGCTCACAAGTTGGAAATCATAAAAATATAATCTCATCTCTTTTTACACACATTCTCCACTGTCACAGACCTCAGAACATGGTGTCATATGCGAGCACGTAGTCTATTCGATTTAAAATCACACATGGTCCACTGGAAAATTACAAGTTCATCTTGGCTCTTAGCTCATAGACTTCAAACATATTTTCATCATACTGTATGCTCGCTCAGGCCCACACAGTACAAGTTACTTAATGCAATTAAATTACATGCAGCAGTTCCATACAGTGGAACGTTGAATTTAATGATAAATTCTACTGAAATAATTGAATAGCTGAAAAAACCTAGCTGAACTAAATCAAAATTTTCTTTTGTAGAAACATGGAAACTCTGTTTGGAGACGTTTATAGACAGAAAACTAATTTTACAGTGATACAGCATTTTCTCCACCATACAACATGTTTTAAAATGAATAGCATGTCATTTAGCAATACAAGCCATAGCGTATTTATTAATACTTCAGTATGCTTCAGTATTAATACTTCAGTGTCTCATAGCAGCCGAACATTATAACACAATTTTTAACACACAAATGTATCTAATATGATAAAATTACCCTACATACGCTTGAATGGAAGAAGTGGAATTGGCTACTGTGGCATAATAAAAGTTCCCCTGCTGTTGAGCCGCGGGTCACGCTCGACTCTCATTAGCAATCGCTCCAGCGACCTCCTTCAGATCCTTCAGCATTCGGCCCTGCTCTGTTTCATACTAATCTCATCCATGAACATGATTTCTGCCCGAGTCCAATCTCGATTCTTTTCCACCGGCTGTGAGGTGAATCTCACAAGATTCTGCGTTTAATCTCGGCATCATCAAGCTACTCCTTTATTTTGAATAGGCAACCTCCAGCTTGCGAAAAACTACATAGTGTGCCTTTAAAGAGAGTACACTTTCATGACTCTTTTTATAACCACACTTAAAGGGGTAGTACTTCAGCGCTGGGAAGATGAATCTGTATTTAAACTGGGTCATCAATGTAGTAGAAATATGAAATTATTTTTGATGAATTTGGTGCCTTCTAGACTGAGAAAAGACAGAAAATGTATTTTTGTCTCATGGGGATGGAAGACTACAATTCCCAGAATCCTTCGCTGCCCTGTGAGGCCATTCCCGAAGCCACCTAATTGATTACTGTGACTGAGTTGGAGAAGACACTACAATTAAAAACTGAACGTGTCTGTTCAATATAATGAGTGAGTTACCGCGCGAGTATCCCAGCACTGAGCACTAACTGCAGGAGTCAGATAAATGAGCTGATGAGCTCTCGTGATGAGAGCTGAGGTAATCGCGACTACACTCGCGGCATACATTCACAACGCGAGTTCAGTCTGGCGTGTTTCAGTTCATACCTTTGCAAGCTTAACTTTCACAGAAATTAATTTGAGAATTTAAAAGACTTACATTGCTCACCATAGCTCCGTTTAAATGAGTGCCTGTAGCTGCGAGCTGAGTTCTGAGTGTAATCTCCCATCCCCCATGCGCGTGTTCAAAACATGCAGAAATGGCTTCCGCTGCTGGCTGTAGTCTCTAGCCTTTGGCCAAACATTCCTCCTATGATACAAATATCTAGCCTAGAAAGCTAGACGCACCCTAGCGGCAGCAAATTTAATCTGCCCGCAAGTGTCGTCTAGGAACTCTCAATACCCTTCTGAGCTGTGTTCCTCTCAATCTGGACGGGCAAATCACATTGTCTATAGAGTCGGTGGGCGGGGCCATAATGACGACGGCCGAGTTGCGTTTGCGTGCTTCTAGTAAACACAGAAACTGGCGAATGGCGGCGGTCTTTCGAATCAGCTTTGACCGCGACTCTGGAAGACTTGGAGTTAAGCTTTTCTCTGAGAAAAGAACAAAGAACGGCACTGAAGTCATTCTTAAAAAGGTAAGATGTGTTCGGAGTTTTGCCGACCGGATACGGTGAATGTTTAATCTATCAACAAGCTCTGTTTCACCTTCGTTGCTCTGGTTGGTGTAGCGCTATCCTATCGCGTGTAGAGGGAGTTTGAAAGACAACCATTTATCCCGCCCCTCGAATTGAGCCCTGTCAATGGTGAGTTTCCAGACCAAACATCTTGATGTGGGTCTGGCTTGTCAGGCTAGCAAATATCGTCAATTCGCGTCATAGGAGGAATTTTTCCAGAAATAAAATGCATAAACTCAGGGGGATATGAGGGGGGGAAGCACAATCATTTGAATATACTCCAGGGTTTCTACTGATACTAAGCCATATGCTAATCGCTGAAGTAACACTTTAAGCCGAGTTCACAGTCCACGATTTTCATCAGATTGCTGTTCTTTTCACACTGCACGACTATCTGTCTTTGGTAGCATTCAGCTGCTGCTGTGTGCACATTGGATGTTGGAATCGGCGACAGTGGTTTACACATTGCATTACAATAGGCCTTTATCACACTTCCTATTTCCGGTAAGTGAAGCAGTGTATCGCTACTTCCGGTCCAATCACAACACAATCAAAAGCAATGGCTGAATCCTCTCGCCGGTGTTATTGCAGCGTACCCGGCTGCTCTAATTTTAAACAACGAAACCCTTACCTCAGTTTTCACAATTTCCCAAGACTGATGGCGGGATGAAGATCCTTCTTATAGAATAATACACAGGAGTATGTTCATGTGTAGTATGCATTGCGGTTAAATCTCATGTCTTCAACCTGCTGAAATGTTCCCTTCCAAATGTGCAACTGAATAATAAATACATTTTATTTATTTATAACCTGCCCCAGTCCATTGCTTTTCTTCTCATTAACAGTTTTTTTCCCTTAGTATACGGACTGAAAAGATGTAGGGGGAGGGTTATCTAAATATTATACGGAAAAAAGGACACTGACTAATACAATATAGGTGATAAGGAGTGATGGTATTGGTATTGATAATAAAATAAATACTAAATGGGTAATTTTGCTCATGAATACACACACTAACACTCAAATCTACACCCACCCATACCTTTATTTCACTTCTAGAATTATGTATTTACTTGATTGTCAGTTACTGCACTATTATGGTTTGTCTGTTTGTCAATAAAAAAACTATTTATTTCTTTTCATAATATACCTGTTGAATTTACATTTTAAATGAATTTTACCAATTTACACCCTTATGAAATTGACCATAGTTTCATTGTAAAAATGTAGTAAGTAACCATGTTTTTTCTGTGGTGTTATTATCACTTGTATTACCATCGTTTTACTACAAATACTTCGGATAAACAATGGTTAGCAAATCATTCGTAAGATCAGTATTAAAAATAAAAATAAAATTTCATTATTAAAATAGATGAATGAAATCATGGATTTAGCTTTAAAGAAATTTAACGATGTTAAACATAGCAATTCAACTTAAACAGTAATGCGTTGTTGGAGATTATCCTATTTTTGAGAAGTTATTTACAGTGGTTTTTAAGTAAATAGTTTTCAAGAGTTTTGTCCTAAGAACAATCTTAAAGGTGTCATGAACTGTCTTTTTTTCTTTTTTTTATACTGTTGTCTGAGGTCAACTAATGATGTCCGTGTGTTTTTTACATTCAAAAACATAACAAATAAGTAATAGGCTTTTTTCTACACTGGTTTCGAAGCTCTCTTCTGAACGCTGGGTTTTGATGGGCGTGCCGCACTGGAGACATGGAAGCAAACGCCCATGCCCACGGCTAGGATTGGATTCGATTTGCATATTTAATGAGCTTCAGGTCCTCTGTCATATCTAGCCCCTGTCAGTTCAGTTCACTTGAGGTAGAGATTATTTTGAAAGTGGCAACTGCAAAGTGTCTTTATCAAACAAACACAATGATTTATTTCTCATCCACCCACGATTGGATTACATGGCCCACACCCACACCCACACGATCAGTCGATATAAGTGCGAACCGCGTGCTCTCTCACACACACACACACACACACACACACACACACACACACACACACACACACACACATCTGTGCATGCCCAGGTCAAGAAAGAATTTCTGCCGACGGGCATACATTTTTGTAGCCCGTCTGGTACAGTTGCTTGTCCTCAAACTGGCAACCCTCGTAACTGTTGAGTCTGAGGAGGGGCGGGGCAAGCAATATTTTGAATTTGGCCTGCAGTACCCATTTCAACCACTAGCTAATTCTTACATACAGCACCTTTAAGTTATAAATTATTAATAAAAATAGTAGTTAAGAAGAATTTTATCCTTAAGCATGTTTTGAGAATTCGGCCCCTGAATCTCACCATTTCAGAGTATTACCACTCAACAATCTTGCTATAAAAAAAACACTTCCCATCTCCCCATCCAAAGCATACTGGAAGCTAGAAGTCCCCTGCACATGTTTTTCATGTAGGCACAATGGATATATATATATATATATATATATATATATATATATATATATATATATATATATATATATATATATATATATATATATATATATATATATATATGTATCCAAAATATATATATCCAAAATATATATATTAAAAAAAGAACAAAACTAAGTATCACATTTTTTTCAAAACAAAACAAAATGGTCTTTTATGTGTGGCTGTCATGCCCTCAGCACACTGGCCTGAAAGATGGGAAATTATTATTATTTGATCTTGGATGCAGACAGAATGATCGTCACTTGTAGCTGCTGGTAATTCTAAAATATTCTCTCTTTACAGTCTGAAAGCTCTGGCATCAACTGGAGGCAGAAGTGTTCAGCTTGCATGTGACTGGTGAGCTTTCCTATTTGCACACCTAGGCCTTGAACCCTGCTCCTGGTGACCCACTCTCCTGCAAGGTTTATTTCCAACCTGCTTCAACACACTTGAAGACCTTCATTAGCCGCTTAAATTCCGTGGACCCTGTACAGGGTTCAGAATGACATTGTCATATACACTTTCAATTTTAAATGACTGTGGAGGAGATATGATGTCATATATGTGGTACCATTTGAAAGCTTAGAGTCTCTACTTTCTGGGGATATACTTTCACTTTGGCATTTCTTTTAGATAAAGTAATGTATTTACACTAAATTACTCTGTTACCATTTCAGCCTGGATTTGGCCTACCCAAATTGAAAAGCTTCCCATACACACATACAGTGATCTAAGTTCAAAATGTTGGTGTCATGACAGCACAAACTGTCTGCAGGGAACTAGAGAACACAGGGCCTGAGTTACACACTTTCAAAAATGAATTCATAAAACAAACAAAAAACAAAAAGCGCCTCATTTTTTACAAGTATATGTTATTACAAGTATAGGTATTACAACCTACACTTACATGTTTATCACTTTTAGCAGTGTTTTATGAAACTTCAAAGGGTTTCCTGTAAAATGGCACCAACATTTTGAACTTAGACCACTGTATGTGTGTATGGGAAGCTTTTCTATTTGGGTAGGCCAAATCCAGGTCGGAAATCCCAAAAATGGTCCTGGAGTTTAAGCGGTTAGCTGGTTCAGGTGTGTGTAATTAGGGTTGTAGCTAAACCAGAGACGTGCTGCGTCTCAATCCGCCTACGTATACTGGTACTATGCCCTAAAAGTGACAAAAATGTACATCCTTTTGAGTGTGTCACTTGGTTACGTGCATCGTGTCATTGTTTAAACTGCTCTGTCAAACGTCATGTCAGTTAAAATTCTAATTTGCTAACCTTGCAGGCATGCCTTCAAGTGGCTTTGGCTAAACTCTTCAGGACAGTGGGTCCTAAGGAGCAGGGTTGAAAACCTATGTTTAAAGGAATTGTACTGCCCTCTAGTGGTTAATTTGCATCAATCCAGCTGTTCTATACATAAAACAAGCAAAATAATTTGTTGACCATTACAATTACACAGACTTTATATGCTGGTTTAGCTATGCTGAGGCATTTATGATCATGTGCATGTGTCTTCTTAGGCTTTTCTCACATTTGGATGACCCTTTCCTGGATGACCCTTTACCCAGAGAGTATGTGCTCTACCTGCGCCCCAGTGGGCCTTTACAAAACCAGCTTTCCCATTTCTGGCAGCAGTCTCGCTTGACTTGTGGAAAGAACAAAGCTCACAACATATTTCCGCACATCACACTCTGCCAGTTCTTTATGGTGAGTCACAATTTTTTTTTTTTTTTTTTATATATTATAATTACTGTATGTTGTGCAATTTTCAAAATTTTTCATTTTATGTATTTGCAGTGTCCAGACAATAAACTAGTGGCGTTGACTGAAGCTCTGCAGTCTGCAGTGAATCAGTGGAGAGGACGCTTCCCCAGCCCTTTGCCCCTGGAGCTCTACACCTCGACCAACTTCATAGGCCTCTTTGTGGAGGAGCAGGTGGCTGAGACACTGAAGAAGTTTGCGGCTGACTTTGCGGTGGAGGCTGCCACTAAAGCTGGTGGGGAGGCGTGATCTGAGCATTTGTCACAGATGGTGCTCACGTTTTTTTTTTTTTTTTTATCAGCTCATTACTCATCCTCATGTTGTTCCAAACATGTATGAATTTCTTTCTTACTTGGAACATAAATGTAGACATTTAGGAGAATGTCCAAGGAATAAAGACAATTGGGGTCTTTTATGCCTTTATTGGATAGGACAATTATAGATAAGACAGGCATGGATAAGGTGGAGAAATAGGAATGGGATCGGCAAAGGACCTCGAGCTGGCAACTGAACTTAGGTCGCCACAGCAGTTGTGAATAATGCCATGAATTTAGTTTTGAATATAGTTTATGAAAATAGTAACACTTTAAAAGTAGTTTACATTCCTTAAAATTTGTTAATTTATAGTCAACATTAACTAACAATTAAAAATACAATTAAAGTATTGATTAATCTTAGTTGATGTTAATTTAAACTTTTACTAGTACATTATCAAAAGTTGTATCTGTTAATATTATTTAATGGACTTGAGCTAAGATGAGCTAACAATTAACCGGTTGTATTTTTATTAACTAACATTAACAAAGATTCATAAATAAATAAATCATTGCTCATTGTCTGTTGATGTTGGTTAATGTATTTATTCATATTAATTAATTGGACCATATTGAAGCGTTACCACAAAAACTAATAAAAACATTTTTGTTAAGTGAAATAAAATTGAAATTAATTTGAAATATTAGACTAACTGCTTAAAAGAAAATGAAAGTTATACTTTTTGCTTTTACAAGAAAGTGAAGTAAAATGAGCTTAAATACTAAAATATTAAAGGTAAATGGATTTTTAAAAAATATATAAAAGTGACAAAAGCACATGCTACAATTAGTAAAACTAAAATTAAAATGAAACTGAAAATATAAAATTTTAAGTTAACTCAAAATATTAATAAATACTATAATAGTTTATAAGCAATACGAAAATAATATTCTGTTTCTGACTCAAAGCTGTCATATGGCTTTAGAAAACGTATATAATATAATATATAAAGATGTATGGACTACCTTTTATGGTTTTATTGTGCTTATTTTTCCCTTTTTGGAGCTTGACATCCCTTGGACACTTTATGCTTTCAAGAGCAGCAAAAACATTCACCTTTTTTGCGTTACTGAAAGATATGACATCAAAGACATGAGAGTGAGTGAATGATGCCAGAACTACCCCTTTACATCTATAATTATCCAAAATAAATTGCTAAACGATTAAACATTCTGAATGATTTATGTTTTAAACAAATTGTTCAAATGAAATGAACTGATACTGATTCATTATTTAAAATGAGTATTTGAATATTGGTTATAAATTCATAAAAATGCTCATGGCATTATTTCATTTATTTTCTAGATATTCATGTGGAACCACATAAAAAGCAGCTTCATTTGACTCTAGCCTACCACTTCCCAGCCAATCATTATTCTTCCTTGGAAAAGTTGGCAAGAGGGATTGAGGTGAAGCTGGGTTGTGACTGGCTAGCTGCCCTCTTTTCACGGGACATACGATTTGCGAATCATGAGGTGAGGTCCAATTGAGCCTTATGTCATACTAGAGTATTTCATGCAATTTAAAGTTTTACCAATTTATGCACATGCACTCTAATGCACACTATCCTTTGTCAGACTTTGCGAGTGATGTATCCCTACACGCCTCAGAATGACGATGAGCTGGAACTGGTGCCAGGAGACTTTATCTTTTCATCTACAGTGGAGCAAATGAGTACCAGCGAGGGCTGGGTGTACGGCACGTCTCTGGGAACGGGCGTCTCTGGACTGCTGCCTGAGAATTATGTGAGCCCTGCTGATGAGTCTGACACGTGGGTTTTCCATGGGTAGGTTCTCCAAATGCTTTGATCAGTTCTCAGCACTCAATGTTTGGGACTCAAGGGAAAGTTTACCTAAAACATACTCATCAGATGTGTCCGAAATCACACACTTCCTGAGTAGGTACTTCTTTTGAATAAGAAATTACTTTCCATCTATTAAACAAGTATGGTCTATATGCTATGAATGTGTGTAGTATGAATGTAATCCAGACGTATTAAATGATCCATGTTGTCATTGTCATGTGTGACCTACCGGTTTCAGTTGTGTGATTTCACTGTCATTCACAAATCCTCTCCTGTGGTCTCATTGGATAGTAAATTGACCATTGGATGTGAGCTTCAGAATCTCGACAGGAGTTTTTCACCTATTATGTAGTAAGGAAGTGTGTGATTTCGGATGCAGCCATCCTCATGTTATTCCTCATATGACTTTCTTTCTTCTATGGAACACAAGAAGATACTTTGAGAAATGCCTCAGTGTTTTTATCCATACAAATGTAAGTCGGTACTGACATTTACAAATATGATACCAGCATTTCTGTAGTACAGACTCCCGAGTATATCCGGTACCCGCAGCTGCGTTCAGTCGTTTCCATGTTAATCTAAGCGCAGGGCTCCAGACTGTAGCCGATTATATACTTGTGTATTTAAATATATTACACTGAAAAATGCTATTTAAATAGTACTCCTGCTGGTTCCGGTGTTCTGTGAAAATGAACGCATGAACCATCACTTCATGAGACTTTACCGTTTCATTTGAGAAAACGCTCATATCATGAACACAGACAAGGTCTTCACCGCAACCCGTCAAAATAAAAGTTAGGTGTAACGTGAAGAAATTGACAGAATATATAGGCTACTGTACAGTAGAGTTAGTTACATCTCTATGTAATAATAATACGTCTAATAATAATAATGCCTAGATGGTTGCTTATTTTTCACTTGATCGTTAAACAATGTTTAATTTTAAACAACAGCCTTTACATTTGTATGTGTTATTTACTTATAATGATTATCATCATAAATAATAAACTCATTGAATTTAATAATATTTTTGAAAAATAGTTAAATAATATAAAAATAAAAACATTTTGCTGTGGTTCCAAAATTGGTACAGAGTGCCATCATATGTTTATGGTATTGGTACCGACTACTGGAATTTTGGTACCGTGACATCCTTAAAAGTGACATTGCCAACTACTGGCCGGACAGAATAAAACAGCGTTTTTAGACATTTTTGCTGATCCAAAAATATTTTTTGACAACGTTGTCTGTACATGAGAAATTTAAAGGAAAAGCTTTTCTATTTTTAGTACATAGTTGTAATGTAAATGCAGTCTTAGAAAACCTTGTTCAGCCACAAAACATTCTAGCATTGTGACTGGTTAAAGGCTCAGTATGTAAGTTTCGCCGCTAAAGATTGCATATTGAAAAAATGATGATGGCATGAATGAGTGTGGAATCATGGGAGTTGTAGTCCTGTCTCTTCATCTTCCCTGCCAATAGAAAGTAATGTGATGGACTCAGGAAGAAATTATGTTCATTAATCAGCGAATGTATTAAAATTGTATTAACATTACGGTGGTATGAAGCAGGATGCGCTGCGAGTCCTTGGGAGTGAATGCCAATGAAAGAGACCTGCACAAACATTGGTCACAAACAGAGCTTTTATTATGCTTATGCTACAGTCGGCCCCTTCCGCTCTTTTTTGTTCCGTATGTGGGGTAACGCAGTGCTGTTTTACATGGTTAAAACAATCATACTAAATACATTTGAGTGTGTTGAAAATTATGTTAGCTCAGTGGCTGGAGACTTGTTGCACTTTGCAGTAATCTAGATTGATATTAGAATATCCTATAATTAAAAACACAATGACTAAATGTGTAACGAACTGCTCTGAGACAGAAGGTTGGGTTGAAGATCCAAATGCAGTATTTATTGAAGGGTAATCCAAAGTCGTAGTCTATAAAACACGCAAAAGGTCATACACAGGCAAGCAGTCCGAAAAGGCAAGCAAAACAGAAGGAAGAGGCAAAAGGGTAATCCACAGAGAAGGCAAGAAATCAAAGACCAAGATACATGAAACCAGGGAACCGCTCAGAAATGCAGTTGTGACACTAAACAAGACTTCGCAATGAATGACAAAGATAACCAGGCTATATAGGCAGAGTTAATGAGGTGATGAGACACAGGTGTCAACAGTGAGTGCTAATGAGTCCAGGGAAAGGATTATGGGAAATGTAGTTTGTGATGGAGTGACAGTCCGGGGTGGAGTGCCCTCTGGTGGTGATCATGGGCACTCACACTGGTGAATTGTGACAAAATGACTATTGCTAAATGACATGCAATTCATTTTAAAAAATATTGTATGATGGAGAAGCTCTCTCTGATTTTCTATGTTACCCATTTAAATAGTGTTGATTCTGAGGCAAGATAAAAAAAATTACTCACGCGGAATCAAGAAAAACAACCAATTCAAACAATAAGACTAACTGCACTCTAAAAAATGCTGGGTTAAAAACAACCCAAGTTGGGTTGAAAATGCACCGACCCAACAATTGGGTTGTTTTAACCCAATGGTTGAGTTGTTCTTACCCAGCAATTGGGTTGTCTTTAGCAACATTTAACCCAACCATTGGGTTAAAACAACTCAATTGTTGGGTCGGTGCATTTTCAACCCAACTTGGGTTGTTTTTAACCCAGCATTTTTTAGAGTGTGTGTTTCACTGTATAACAATGAATTTTTTTCGTTTGCTCGCTTGTCTGATAAAACGCATATATTTTAATTTGTCTTTAGTGTTTACATGGTTTCTATGGAAATCAAGAGTAGCACAGAAAGGAAATAATTGATAGTAATTATTTTAACCTAAAAATCTTACATATTGTGCCTTTAACCCCACTAACATCCGGAAATGTAAAACATAATCTCATTTCCACAGTCTGAATGAGTGTTAAATGTTAACAAAGAATGTTTTGCAGTGCATTTAACTCTTCTCATCCTCCTTGAACAGATCACACTCCTTCTTTTGTACTTCTCCTTTGGAAAAGTCTTGCAAAGAGAGCAAAGCATTGGATGGGCTGCTCAACATTCGATGCTTTGAAAACTCAAAGCTGGGAGAGTCTGCCATCTTGAGTGTTATTTGCCAACCTATGCAGGTGCCTAACATTTAAGACAAATAAGCACATTTGAGTAAAACATAAACTTTAGGTTTGTGCAGTTACTAATGGTGTAATTTATTAACCCATTTTGTGCTGTTGGTGGTAGGTGCTTCGCTCAAACATGCAGTCTCGGACCCCTAAAAGGACCCTGTTTGTATGTCGGCATGGAGAGAGAATGGATGTTGTGTTTGGGAAACACTGGCTCTCACACTGTTCTGACTCCAAAGGTAATCTGAACAGATGGGTCGTGGCTCCTCGCTCACGTGGTACTGTTAGTTTGCCAGCTCAGTTTGTCTTCCTGTAGGCAGGTACGTGAGGAGTAACCTGAATATGCCTGCTGCACTGCCTGCATGGGGTGGAGCACAAAGGGACTATGGAATGGATGCTCCAATCACAGTGGTTGGATCTACACAAGCTAAGATAGTGGGTATGTCTGCTGCTCAGTGTTTTAATGTTCACATGCAATTTCACCAATTGAATTGTCTGTCATGCTCTTTTTATGTCATCTGTCTGATTTCCAGGTGAGGCTCTGATGGAAAGTAATACCAGTATTGATTTTGTGTATTGCTCACCCAGCCTCCGATGTGTCCAGACAGCTCATGAAATCCTCAGAGGTACATACTGTAGTCAGGAATCTGTAGGCAGAAGTGGTGTAATAAATGCCAACATGATATAAAGAAGGGTTGAATTTGCCAATGTAATAATGGAAGAATGAATCACACTCTTATTTCTCTTTAAGGATATGAATGATAATTTATATATATATATATATATATATATATATATATATATATATATATATATATATATATATATATATATATATATATATATATATATATATATATATATATTTTTTTTTTTTTTTTTAATTTTTTTTAAAAAAAAATTTATTATTGTCTAAAAACAAAATGACAGCTTCCGTAACCCAAACACAGCTTGTTGATAGGCGCGCTCTTGCTCTTGCTCTGGTTGATGCACACACAGGTATATCCGGGAGAAGTTCCCATACAAGGAATTCTACCCTTTAAGACATCATACAGTGCCATACTCGAGAAAAAAACGTTCTGAAACTTGTTTGAATCCTGAAGGAGTGTATTTGTCACAGAAATATACTATCATACATCCAACTAATTTTTTGACATTTTTGCCATGTTAAGCATGATAATCCAGCTGTTTAACTGTATAAATAAGAATGCATGAGATAGCATTAGACCCCCCCCCCCCCCCCATATTTAAACAGAAAACAGTTATTTTAAATTGTAATAATATTTCACACAATTACTGCTTTACTGGATTTTTAATCTAATAAATGCAGCCTTGGTGATCATAATACTATCCCTAATATTTAATGGATATTAGCTGAATATTTCAATCTATTTATGGATATTTAGTATATATATATATATATATATATATATATATATATATATATATATATATATATATATATATATATATATATATATATATATATAATATATTTATTTATTTATTTTATTATTTATTTTTTCACCCACCAATAGTTCGCTTTTCCTTGCGGTTCCCTTTGAAAATCCCTGTTTTAGAGAATTCCAGTTGTATTAGATTTGTACTTAATCCAGAATATTCCAAAAAGTTTTATAATAAATGTGGAAGAATGACACTGTTATGCTATATCTTTATTGACATTGTCACTTTATAAGTATACTTTTAATTAAAAATGTTATATTTAAATGCTCTGTGACATGTCATGTACTGCTTTAGGAATGCAACAAGATGGCAGAATAAGCATTCGAGTTGAGCCTGGGCTTTTTGAGTGGACTAAATGGGTGTCAGGAACATCTTTGCCTGTTTGGATACCCCCCACAGATCTTGCTGCGGCCAACCTTAATGTAGACACAACGTACAGGTAACAACTGTAGTGAGCATGTTCTGTTGCCTATTTAGGAGCTATTTACATTTCATATTCAATCCTAATCAACAGCTGCCTTTCCACAGACCCCATATCCCCATTAGCAAGCTAACCGCCTCGGAGTCATATGAAACGTACATCAGTCGCAGCCACCAGGTGACCAAAGACATTTTGGCATACTGCAAAAATAAGGGTGAGTCATCAACATGCTGCGTTAGCTTGACTATTGGTGTGTTCATATCCTCTGGGGAACTCAGTTGTGTTTTACGACATCATCATGTGTGTTGAAGTAATTTTTATCAGAGTAAAGTGGCGGAGTAATTTCTCTTAATTTAATTGCACAAAAATACAGCAAGGTTCTTAAAAACTACTTCCAGAAAATGAAGAACAAGGAATGTGCATCAGTGTGTTTAATTCATTTATGAAGCCACTGTAAGCTTTATTATGACATATTATAGGCTATTGTTATATTATAATGCTATCATATTTTGTCCAGGCAATTAGCTTACTTCACTGTAAATAAGAAAGCATGAAAATATCTCTGCTGAATACCTTTAAGTATTGTGGTATTCCGCCTGTTTCCCACTGACACCCCCGACTCGTAAAGATCGGGGCTTAAAATCAGAGTTTTTAGTTTGACATGCGTCCCATTGGATTAAATGGAGAGGGCGGGGTTTATGACTTATACTGCAGCCAACCGGAGCGATTAAAATGCTTGGACTTCACTTTTCAGGATATGTGCTGCACTTGAACTTGAACTTGAACTAATAATAACCCTCCATCTCTTTTTTTCTATCAGGAAAAAATATTCTGTTTGTGGGACATGCTTCCTCTTTGGAGGCCTGCACTCGCCAGATCCAGGGTCTTTCTCCCCAGAATCCTAAAGATTTTGTGCAAGTAGTCCGAAAGGTTAGTTTAATCCTTTTACTTCAAACCCATTTTTATACTTTAAAAGAGATGTTTTATGGAATCTTTCCATCCAGATTCCATACCTGGGTCTCTGTGCCTGTGAGGAGCAGGGGGACTCAGGAGTCTGGCAGCTGGTGGATCCACCAATTCTTCCTTTAACTCATGGGCCCAACCACAGCTTCAGTTGGAGAGAGACCCTACAGCAAGAATGACCTAATCTGCAGGCAGGGTCATTCCACTAGAGACTGACATGTTACCTGCGCTGGAAGCACACAACTGGGAATATTTTTTTAAACAGATCTAACCTGTCATATCTTTTAATTATGCAAATAAGATATTGATACAGGATTTGGCAGAGTTTTTGTTTGCAGATGGACAGAGGAGAATGCACTGAGCAATGAACATGTGTGGTAGTGTTTACCGAGCCTTTAAAGAGGCTTTCTCAGGGCATTGGCTATCACTTTAACAGGTCAAAATGCACAGTGGCATAATGCAGCACTTATAATAAATATTAAAGATCATGTTCTGCCATGAAAATATGTACAATTATGCAATGAGATGTTAAAGGCAGCCATGTCTCAATTATTTCTCTTGCAAATGTAACTTTGAATGCATAAAAAGTGTAATATTTGTTTTAGCATAGCTGAATGGATATCAGATGCATTTGTAATATCTTTACATTAAAGCTGAAGTGTGTAAATTAAAAAATAATAATGTAATTAATCGTTAAAAGGCTTCTTGTATCTTCCCATAATACTGTGAACAGACAATTAGAAGCAAGTCATTTGCAGGTTGATTTTCCAAAAAAGTATGGATGCTCTGTGTCTGAGTAGCCAAACAGCCAATTTGTTTGAGCAGCCAGACAGTTGGTGTGAGACTATCAGTTTTTCGACAAGTGACAGACATATTCTGGAAACCTGGTAGAAAAAAAAAAATCATTATTGTTGTCAATACCTTTGGTGAGTGGTTCTTACACACTTCAGTTTTAACGCCACGTCTCTCAACCAGGCGAATCGCACGGTAAGTTTCCAGCAATAATAAGCTTTTGTCGGTCAAAAATGTGAAAATGCAGCGTGATGTGACATTAACTATGGCAGCTTGTCATACTTTGGCAAGCTGTTTTGACTTGTATTCATTCACAGGATATGAATTCTTGATATCAATAAGTCAAATGCCACTATGTTAATTTTTTGATATCATGAATGTGATTGTTGCTAGTAAGAAAGCCGTTTTTAGATATCTGAAATTATATTGATATCAAGAATTGAGTTGTTGATATCAGTGCTAATTGTTGATATCAGGAGTTTAATTGTTTATTTTAAGATTTTAATTGTTGATATCAGGATTTTAATTGTTGATATCAAGATTTAAGTTGTGAAAAAAATGAATAGGCCTACAAATCAAAACGGCTTGCCATAATTAACAGTCAATCATAACATTTGACGTAGGCCTACTTAATGTGACGACAGACAGATTCACCTGTTTACTTTGGATACTGTAAAACTGTTTAGTAGGATAACCATATTAGTTTTACAATCAGCAGTTTTACAATCAGCAGCAGATTTTAAAACGACTGGCCTCATTCCTGAGACTAACATTAATATAGCATATACTTGGAAAAGTCAATAGTGTTTGTTTGTGTAGAACACATTTGAGATGTTTTTTTGTTTTCAAATTTGAACAGTTGGCTTTTTTGTTATTATCAGTGTTTCTTCGAACTTGTGGAAATGATCAAGAAGAGATCAGTGAACAAATCTATTTCGAGTCGAATCGTTAATAACTTAGTTAACACCTTAATAACTTAGTTTAAAAAAAAATACAAATAGCAACATGTTTCTAGAAATGGCTTTATTGGAATGTTCAGAGCAATGTTCGAAAGAACCGATTCACGGAAAGGATTCGAACGAGTGACAGCTGCATCGCCTCGCCTCGCCTCGCCTCAGCAGCGCCTGAACTCTGTGCAACAAGCTCATCCTCACTGCAGAAAAGAAAAGTACTGCGAGATATCGTCATTAAAAACGACATAAAACAGCTACTAGAAGTAGGTAATTCATTGCTTTCATCCTTTCAATTAGGCCTTCTCAAATCTAGAAATTGCACGTTTTATTCAATTACGTTTAGAGTAATTTTGGGCCCGGATCCATTAAGAAAGTCCGCTCTTTATTTGAGAGCTCCTAGGATCTCGTTTATCTGGAGATGAAAGTTTTGCGAAGACAGTCAGGGGTCTCACGCCTTAGTAAGGTGTCTTATTTTTGTGGTTTCACGCCTTTGAAGGTGACGTTCCTGGTATGGCGGGAAACAAGTCGATTGAAAGTAGCTATGTATGTAAATTAGCTGCTTCGCACTGTTATCAAGTGCATCACCATCAGTGTTGCCAATCCTACCATTTAATTTGCCGACAGTAGAGGATTTTTTTTTTTTTTATGTGAGTAATAGCAAATTATCAAATAGTGTTGTGGCATACCATAATAACCGAAACTTGAGTAAACTATAACTGTTCTGTTTTATCAATAAGGCCATTAAGACATTACTAAAACGGCCTTGGTCAGGTTTCCTAAGGACAACAATATAAAATCGTTAATGTCCTGGTTTAACCTCAGGTATCTTGTCATGGCTTCTTCCTTTGACCTGTGATTTGTGGGCTAATCTGATCTATTAGACATATTGTTCTCTTCGATACACATGCCCTCTAGCAGCATCAAGAAATTAGATTGAACAAATGCAGCATTGATGCATTTGTTCAATTACAGAGAGCTGGTCACTTCAGGTCAGCTACTGTTACAGATCCTTATGGGAGAGAGTGGCAAACTCCAGACATTTTTTAAGTGCAATTTTAAACAAATACCTTTCAGTTTAGGTATTCAGTTTAGATCTTGGTGGCAGAATGAACACAAATGACTCTCTGATTAGCATTTTAAGACTTAGTTATTAAATGTATTAAATACTTAAAGCATATGGCTACTTACCATACAGTGATGAACCTGCAGCAGTTGACTACATCCTCTAATTACGCAAGCTGTAAAGCAGGCTTTCCCCCCTCTTCCTTTCTGTTTGGCACCTGCGATCTTTCAGATGTGGACCGGTCGGACCTTCCTCTGATTAATGGGCCTGATTGGCAATAGAGGAGACTGACAAACGATTGGAGGGTTTCATTCCTCTAAAAATCCAAGTCATTATTGGAGAGCAGTGAATCTCTGCAATCTAATAATGCTCTCAGTGTTCTTTTCAAGCTTTTAAACTAATTCGTGATTGATCACTAATTATCGGTGACGGAGCCTCTCGAGACAGCACTTTCCAGCTCTGAACGTTTGTTCCTATCTTAAAACTGTTTGAAAGGAGCTATAACTTCCAAATGGTTGACTCTGCTCTCTGGTGGAGAGTCAATAGACCGCCTTGAGACGTTTGAGTGAACATTGATGTTCTTTGCCAATATGCAATATCGCCTCTCGACAGAATAAAACACCTGGAACTGGCCGTCTGGTTTTGATGGGACCGTAGTCGGCAATCAGCAGTGTTACTGCTCTTATTGAACTCCTTATTGGGTATTTGTATAGTGCTCCCCACACGCACTTTAACAGCCAGAAGCCGGTTGACAAATCCACATTCTGTAATTGCGTGACCATTGATTTCAGTTCCAGTCAAAAAGAGAAAAAAGGGAAGTGCCTTCTTAAAGACAAGACATATATTAGTGTAATGCCGATAGCAAAGGCACGCATATGTGGAGTGAAAGGAGCACACACACATACACGCGCACACACACACACACAGAGGGTGTAAAGACACTGAGCCCCTGTCTCTCCCACAGACGTCTCACCGGAATAACGTTTGCTTTTCAGTGTTGATATAGTCTTTTTGCTTGTTCACTTTGCATTCAGAGACAGAATGAGTGAGTTTTGTAGCTTGTTGTTTGTGTTGAGGTCTGAATCTTTCAGCTGAAACTTGTGTTTCTACAAATTATGGACAGATGATTCATATTTATGCAGTCTTAACCAGAACATTTCAGGTAAGATGTCAGTTTTCTTGTTCATATATATGTTCATATATGTTTATGTTCATATATATATATATATATATATATATATATATATATATATATATATATATATATATATATATATTTTTTTTTTTCATTATTTTTTTTAATATAGACTTTTTCAAGTTAAGGAACAGGATATTATTGAGCAAATAAAGGAAAAACTTTAATTTAAAAGACAAAAGAACAATGTATTTCTGTTGCATTCACACATGCTTGAAAACTAATCTTTGTGTTTAAATTTTAGATATTAAAAACATTTATTATATGTCTAAATGCCATAGGGAATGAAGCAAAATACAGCCTACTACAAAACTAATCGAGCTGTCCGGCTCAAATGAAGTCCTCAGGAACTTCCATTTATTTCCAAAAGGAGGCAATAGAGCTTCATATGGTGTGATGCAAGCTGCTGGTCCATTGCCTCATGCAGCAACAATGTAAGACCTGTGAGTTTTCTACTTTTTGCTTGTTGTTAAGCCCTTTTATTTCAAGGCCTACACACAAAAGGTCCATTGTTGGCTTGTGCAGGTGTTTCTATTCTCTTGAGATGAAAACAGTAAAGAGAATTTGCAGTGAATTTGCTTCTGTTTTATATATAAGATAACTTAAATAAATATAATATATAAATACAATAAATGTGAAAATAAATATATACAAAAGTAAAAAATATTAGAAATAATTATAAAAATAAAAATCACCACAAATATTTTTATTAGAGTTTTTATAGCAAAGGGGTCAAATGCTGCCATCTGCTGTCTCTGTTTTGTTTTAAACGAGCAGTATGGTTTCATTATATTTTTGTGGCAGAAAGAAATACAAAAATATGTAAAATGTGATATATATCAATTGTTTGCTTGTAGAACAGATGACCTGCACCGGAGCTGCTGCTGCTGTTCGCGCAGATCCTTGTTCCAGGCTGTTGAGGTTAGCAGCTTTAATAATGCATTGCACACACCTGGGAGAGATTATGGTCTGATTTACTTACCATGATAAATGAAAGTAGTCCATGCATTATTTGTTGAGATATAGTTGTTTTAAATGCATCCTTCCTTTTTTTTATTTGCAGAGGAAACACAGATAACCACATGCTATTCAGCATCAATGGTGCAGGCAGCCGCTGCCTTTGAAACTCAGATTTAAACCACTTTCTTATTTGTTTTCACTTTGTAATGTCACAGGGTCAGCGTAGTGGCTTGCCGGTCAATGCTGCTGTGTTATGGTAAGGCGTGACCCGAGAAAGGCAGTAAATGTACCGCCTTTGTTCTTGATGTTGTTCTTATGTACGGACAATGTGAGCCGTTTGTCTGGCTGAAGTGGTCATTAAAACTGACAAATAGGACCAGGGCTAAGAGCCACTGGCTGAACCCATGCTAGGGTCTCTTAAAGCTTAATTGGCATTATTTTGGCTTTGAAGGGTCACAGGATTAAACCTTTTATTGTGGCCACCGTAATGACAATCTTCCTCCCCCACTTCTGCACCCCACTGTTTTGTTCTTGCCCAGTCAGACAACCACCTTCACCTCAGCACGAGTGCTCTTTTTACCTCCTTTTTTCCCATAACCTTTGACCTATGATTCTTGTAGTCACTCTGACACCCGCCAAAACTAATCGGGCGATTTGTTTACACAAAACATTGAGCAAACCATTTCAATAATATTAGATAATTAATTTAATGTAAAATGACTGTTAAACTGAATGAACCATTTAGGATCCTTTTTCTGGAATACTCTAGATTTGCGAGGTATGTTATTATGTTGTGAGAAGTAGAAGAGACTCGGGAAAGTTATTGAACACAGAAGGGTAAAGCTCTGCATTAAGGGTTTTCATGCCAAGAGGATTGCAAAGGACCTTCTTCCCAAATTGCAATGAAGGTTGGCGTATATTATAAGACCAGCTTATTCAGTGTGAGAAAAAATAGTGAATGTGATATTATAAAGATAGCTATTTATGTATTTATTGCACTAAAGCTAATTCAGATTTACTTGTATAGCACTTTTCACACTGCAGAATTTACACTTTACTTTTTTTGCCAACATTTTGAAAACCCCATTATTAGATACAATGAATAGAAACCATTTGAGGTAAGACGTTAACTTGGCATTTGTTTGGTGCCTTCAGGGACATGGTATGATGGACAGGTATTAAGAGGGAAGGGAAAATACTGAGAAGAAGGTTTGGTTCTCATTGTAGGCTGGCAGTCAGGGTAAGACTAAAAAAAAAAAGAAGTGAGTGGGGGAGAGAAAGTGAGAGTGTGTGAAAGAGGAGAGAGCAAGAGGGAGGCTGAGAATGTCTCAAAGGACTAATGTCCTCATTGTACAACCTGGTTTGAATGCAGACAGAATCTCTGAGAAATTAGGGCAGGAGAGAGAATCACCGGAGCACGGCAGAAACAGTGAATACTTACCACCAGAATATGTAATACCTGGTGTCAAAAAACCTATTCATTACATACCTTTTATTAGACAACATTTAGATTTGAGCAGTAATTAGTAGATGAAGGATTTTTGAGGAATTAAAAAGGAGAAAATTTGATTTGTTTTGTAATGTTCTCCGAATGGAAGCTTGCACCAGCGGAATCATGTTTTCTAGAATGAATCTGTTTGCTCTTCGGTCTTATCAGCCCTGTGTGTGTTTTTGAGAGCTGGAGAATATGAGCAGTGATTCCATGGGTCGTGTGTGTTTTTGTCTGCGATAGATAGAGCGGGATGTGATAAGTATGCATGTATGTGTGAAAACAGCAGCGGTTTGTTTTGCTTCACTTGGTGAACAAAAGTCTCATCCGGCTGATCAGTGAAATGGCAAATAGATCTGCATGTAGGCTGAGACAAGGCGCTTATCAGCGTTATCCAGACAGCGGTGCACAGATAGAAGAGTGAAAACAGACGTGCGCACACTGAAAAACACCATAGGAGGCGCGCCTCATTCTTCCCTTGGGTGGATATGTATATGAAACGGCATACTGTACCAAAAAAATATTTTGCGTTAGTTCTAGTTGTTTAGTTTGTGTTTTAGTCTTTTTATTGTAACGTAGCATAACACACCACTTATAATTCAGTCCTTTTCAGCTGTGTGGTTATTTCTTTTAGGGCGATCAGATCTTGTATCCTAAATTTAACATTTTTTTAGTTAATGACATTGTGCCATTTATTAAATGGCTACTTGACAAATAAATAAATACAGAGACCTAAAATACTGGAGTGTATAAAATGTGTATAAAATACTGATTAGAGTTGAACTTACTTTATCAGTATGTGTATAAAAAAGGATGTAGCTTGTTACTAGAAATATGAAACTAGTCCACGGTCGACTAAACACTTATGGCCATTTTACAAAAAATGCAGAATGCTGTCTTTTTACCAATTAGAATCAAGTAGATTATAGTATAATATGGTGTTATTATTGTATTACATAGTATAGTAGTTAAAGATTGTGCTTATCTTATGTTAAGTTTAATACTTTAATATAATTATTTTTATGGATTGTTCTATTGACCTTGTGTTTGCCATTGTAAATAGCCTTTAGGCTAATATAGTGTTATAAATATATACTACTGTTTAAAATAATGTGGTCAGTAAGGTTTTTTTCAAGAAATTGATCATTTTATTCAGCAGCTTGATTAAATTGATTACAAGTGACAGTAATGACAACATTAAGAATATTTAGAAATGTTTCTTGAGCTGCAAATCAGCATATTAGGGAGTAATGAAGCTGAAAATGTAACTTCGCCACCACAGGAATAAATTACATAAAATATATTCAAATAAAAAACAGTTATTTTAATTGTTCAGCATTTTTAACCAAATAAATGCAGCCTTGGAGCATAATAAACTTCCTTCCAAGGAATTAAAGAAAAATCGTACTGGTTCCAAACGGTTGAATGGTACTGAAGAAAGAAATAATTTCAGACCTGTTTAAGTTTCAGTAGAGGTCAGAGGGTTGACTAAAGGAGGCGTGGCACCTTTGATTTGTGAGAACTTGAGAGCAGTAACATAAGAGGGTATTTCACAACCTACTTAACCAGTTGAACACTTTTGCTCAGGTGTCTTTTTACCTCACACATTCCTATTCTTAGTAGAAACACACTTTGTTGGGAAAGCCAGTCATTTTGGGATGCCCCTGGGGCAGAGGAAGGGTCATGGGGTTAGTTAGGTGCCATTCTCCCAGCAGTGGTTTCACTGGGAACTGGGACCCTCCCATTTTTGGTACAGACCTCTTGCCATTTAGCCACCTGCCTCCAATAAAGAAAACCAAGCGGCCGGTAAAATTCAGCGTTTGCCTCAGGCAGCTGGACGTGTTATTGATCCAGTGGGGGAGGCTTTCTCTTGCTCGTCTACTACTGATGGAGGCCGGACTTTGGTCTGAGCCGCATTCCTGGGTTCTGTTCAGCTCGGAGGCAGAAGGGAGGGAGGATGTTTAGGGGTGGAGGGGAGGAGGGACTGGAAATCATTTGTCATGTGCCTATAAAAGTGTGCCTTTCGTTTTCAGAGCATGCTCTCTGAGGCACGCTCGGCTCCCACAAAATCCAACCCCCAAATTTGAACTGGAGGGAGGGCAACGCCGCTTGTGTTATACTCTTCTGTGTCTGTTTGGCTTCCACCCTGCATGGCTCCCTATGGCTCTATGGTTGAAAAGGTGGATTACACTGGAAAAGATGGACAGGATTGACAGGAAGCCTTTTGAGATAGGTGCGTGCACTTTTTCTTAATTCTATTTTTTTTCTGTACATTTTCTCTCTTAAGTAAGGAAAACTTCATCAGAAAGATAAGAACTAGTCTGTATAAACATTTGAGAAAAAAGGAGGTCAAAGAAACTTGAAGTAGTTTGAAGTGTTGTTAACTTAAATGGAAAGAATGGACATGATTGCTTCAGCAACCAGTGATGTATAAGAAAAGGTCAGGAGGCATGTTTACCTTCTGTTTACATGCTGGCAAAAAGGCGTTAGGAGTTTTATACTTGTGTAATGATTTGAGGAGACACGTGGACACATTCTGAGAACTCCTGCATTGACAAGGCTGAGAGTTTTACATAACTGCTCGAAGTGTCTCATCATTACTTCATGTGTGGCTGCTCTTATTCAGGGTGAATGTCTGTCTGAGATGGGATGGCAGGGCGGAAGGGATTTGTCTTGACTGCAACCACGTGGGTATGATGAAAAAAAGACAGATTTCATAAAATGGGAAACACGTGGTTGTGTTTCTGAATTCTTTATGCAACTTCTAGACTTTCTGTAAACGTGTGAAATTTTCAAAAGTCTCAGATTTGTTGTGTTCTTGGGGGGCACAAGCTGTAGTCAGCTGTCGGAATATCTTAGCACTGACATATTCTTGAGTACTATTAAAATCTGTGTTTCCATTGTTTTAAGAAGTTATTTTGGTAAGGTGTTAATGGTAGATGTGTTTTGAAAAGTGATGAACACCAATAGACTTGTCACCTGCTACATCTGAAGTAAGACACCAATTCTATAAGCAGTAACATAATTTCCGGTCACCTTATAAAAACTGAAAGATGTCTTGATGTACAAAAATATTTAACGTACCTATTTCACTGTATGTAGTCTAATCTATAACAATTTTTAATAAGGTTATATTAGGTAACATTAGTTAGTTATACTTCTACAGCATTGATCTTTATGTTAAATTCAGCATTATTAAAATCAAAGTTGTATTTGTTAACTTTAATACACTGTGAACTAACAATGAACAACTGGATAACTAACATTAACAAAAAATTATAAATACTGTAACAAATGTTTTTTCTCATTTTTAGTTCATGGTAGTTAATACATGAACTATAAGGAAAAGTAAAGTAAAGTGTTTCCATATCCTCTATGCTGAAACTACCAGTGTGTTATTTTCAGACCAGGAAGTTTATTCAAGGCTTCTGGCTAAGACAATATATATTTAGTTTGAAATCAAGAAGCTACTGAACAACATCAAAACACTTAACACATTTGACACCACATCCATATTGCCATCCACTAAATCTAACTTTTACATTTCTACAATACATAGTTTGCCTCATTTTTGTCGCATGAAATAAGTTCCTCAGAAGCATCTTATTCCTTATTCCTTTGTATGTATTTTCATTTGTAGTCATACTAGTAGTATAGCATTATTAACACAATTTCAGTCAGTAGTCCAGATTTTGAAGCACACAATTTTAAATTGCAAAACAAAACATCATATTATATATGGTATTATTTGTGTCATTTATTATTTATGCTAATGTTGCAACTTTTTAATTTCAGAGAAGAAAAGTCAGGCTGTTTTGTTCGCTCTCTTATTTTAATGTCCAGAAGGGAAACCACGAACAGTCCGTGAAATAATTTTCCCACTCAACTGTTGTGCAGATCCCTTCTCCAGCAGGAGATGTAAAGATGAGCTGTGTTTTCCGACATAGCCTGTTTGTTTCGTCATAAAAGCTCACCAGACATAATACTCACTCAAATGCTTTGATACTGGGAATTCACATCTGGGAAGTGCTGCTTGGCAACAAACAGCCGAATGAAAATCCCACAACCTATTTATGCACCCTTTGGCACTGTTTGTAAGTAACTGTTACACAATACTACATATGAAAAGTGTGTTTGCACTCTAAATCATTGACTCTAAGGTACTAAGATAATTACACAAATTCATCGCATTCAAAAAATCTCATAAACTTAAAGAATAGTATGTAATTTTATGGACACATACACTCTTGGTCAGTAGTTAGTAAATACGTCTTAAAATAAAACTGCACGTTTACATTGGAAAGCACTTTTTTTAAATGTTCCCCATCACAATAAATTGTTCTAACCAGAAATATTTAGTAAATTCATGAATTTGCTGAAGATCCTCGCAACGTTCATAATAATAGATTGTTTTCTTTGTCCTGAATGCTGTAGACTAAATCTTCAATTCATAGAGCATCCCACTCAAGGTGCCAGAGGCCATGAAGTTGTTTTAGGCTTTTGGCTTTACTGCCCAATGCCAACACTTTTTTCCTATTGTATTCAGTACCAGATGTGTCATTGTCAAAAATTCTATTTCCTTTTTAACTTTCTGAAGGATACAGTTTCCTCCAAAATTGCTAAAATGGCGGTACAGATGCTGTAAAAAATGTTATCCTACTAAAATTATTTAAAACTGGAGTTTAAATGCTGGCTTAAATCTAAAGATGTGTTCTCAAATATAGTTTGGTTTTTTAGGTCCAGACCAACAAAAGTTGGTATGATTAAAACAAACCCTGGGGAGATTTTATTAGTGCGGTTATTTTAAAAAAGTGTGAATGCTGCCATCTGAACCCTGGTGCGCACCATGCAAGCAGACCAAGACCCCTGAAAAGATGAGTCTTGCTCTGCTTCCAAACGAATTCTGGTGCGGTTTGAATGAAATGTTAATGCAACGCAGACCAAAAACATCTAAACAAACACGATGTCACAAGATGTGACCCTAAAACGGACAGAATGCTTAAGCATACCTGTTTTTTCTCGTGTTGCCCAATACAGTTCGTTACAGGCATCAGAACTGCGTCTCCTCTCAGCCGATCTTCTTTGTGTGTGTGATGGAAGGATTCCTGCTGCTTCTTTGACTCCTTTACACATTTTATAAGCTCTTTACGAGTTGTCAGCTCCATCAAAATATGTACGCACATAGAGAGAGCACATTTAGCCCAGCACATAGCATTGTTTTGGATGTTCGACAAGTTCATTCACAAAATACACATCATAAAAGTGGTTGTTTCTTTTTTTCTTTTTCTTTAGTGTTTGGTGTTTAAAATAACAGTGTGAACTCTAAGCTGAACAGGACTAAATGGATTGTTTTCTTTTTTTGGTCTGGACCAAAAGAACCAAACTGCAATATTACATTCACACTGTCATAAAAAAACAATGCTGTGTTCTGGGCTAAATGCATGTACGCATATAATGGTATTTGACAGCTGAATACATGTGAAGAGTTTATAAAATGTGTAAAGGAGTCAAAAAGGCATCAGGAATTCCTCCGATGCACACAAACTAAGGTCTGCTGTAAGGTGACAGTTTCTGATACCTGCACCTGTAATGGGCAACGTAGCTCCCATGATGAGAAAAAAACAAGTATGCTTCAGCATCCTGTCCTTTTTAGGGTTTTTTGTTTGTTTGTTTAGATGTCTTTGTTTGGTCCTTGTTGGGTTTATATTTCAGTGGAACCGCACCAGAGTTAATTGGAGTGGAAGTGAACCGAGAACCATCTTTTCAGGGATCTCAGTTCGCTTGTATAGCAGCGTTCACACTTAATCAAATGAAAGGCACTAACAGAGCAATTGCACCAGGGTTCGTTTTAATCAGACTAAAGTGTGAACACACCCAAAGTGGCAACCTAATTGCACCTTTTCAACCACCAACCAATTAATTAATTAAACTTAATTAAAATGATTAGACATGACCAAATTTTGCGTTACAGTTATGGAAACAAAGGTATTAACTTTTTTTACAGTGTCCCTCATGTGGTTTTCTCTAGAGATCTTATAGTCAGACTGAACCCAGGAAGGGTTCGCAGGTCGATGGCCCAAAAGTCCGGGCAGATTATATAAATTTGGGAAATTACCGTTAAATGGTTAGTTCACCCAACTGCTGAAACTGCTGAAATCACGTGACATTGGCGACACGAATCTTTGATCGATTCACTGATTCATTAACCGTTTGATTCTTTTTGGAGGCACATGGAGGAGAAGACAATGCTGAATAAAATCATAGTTTTTGATATTTTTGGACCGAAATGTATTTTCAATGCTTCAAGAGACTCTAATCAACCAACTGATGTCACATATGGACTACTTTGATGATGTTTTTATTAGCTTTCTGGACATGGACAGTGAAGTGGGCATTGACTGCATTATGCTCTGGGACTAAAATATAAAATATCTTAAACTGTGTTCCGATGATGGACGAAGGTCTCACGGGTGTGGAACGACATTAGGGTGAGTCATTAATGACATCCATTTCATTTTTGGGTGAACTAACCCTTTAAGAAGAAGAAGACAATATGGAAAGATTGCATGACATGCTTTCATCCTTACGTGAACAAAATTATTTAATATCATATGGCAATTTAAATATGTCAAAGCTGATTGATCACTGCTCAAATTAAATATTGCTTCAGAATAAATTTACCCAAAAAAAGGTACATTTGGTGAAAGGCACCTCTTATTAGCCTCAATAATTTCTCATGTAGACAGGTTAAGTAAAAATATAAGGATTAGTGCATATAGTACATATAGAACTTGGATTAAAACTTGTTTGTAATTGTACTTTCTGAACGTTAAGTCTATTATTACCTGGGCAATAAATGGGGAAAATGTGAAGAACTGCTTTGCAGGCTGATTTAAAGTATGCCCCTAAATTTTCTGCTTGTGCTCCTAAAAATTTCAGTTAGGGGCTGCAGTGCTCCTATTAAAAACAAAGTAAAATATGACCCAGACTTTCATAGTTCACTTGTAATGAGAATAAACATGTTTGTCCTGTGAATTATATGCTGAGATTATTTAATATTTTTTATTTAATTTTAATTATAATCATTTATATTATTCATATTAAATGTATTGTATTTCTATCCAGGGTAATTTCATTGTTTGATTTTAAAGACATTTTTGTGTACTTTTGTGGGAGGCGAGGAAAAAACTTTATTGAGTAAAGTTTCTGCTTTGGGTCAGTCGATGATTATGATGATGAGCAGTAGTTGAGGCTTCCTTTATCTTTTTTTTTCTTCTTCTTTTTTTCTAGACAATAGGAAAAAAGGATGTCACTGTCTTTAGGATCTCAATGTAGGTGTCATGAAATGTTCATCTTAAGCTGTATTTACCATAGTATAACAGCTGCAGCTTTGTTGCAAACAAGGTTGCAGGAGGACCTCAACCTGTTGTTATGATGTCTTAGCTCACTCTGCTTTGGGCCAGAGTACATTGAATGTGTCAGATCTTTTGTTTGGTCTGGCAGACACACGTCATTGCTCACACAACGTTATCATACTGACATCAGCTGTGTGTTTTTTGAGTATGGGGTGAAAGAGTTCAGTTAACACAACGCTAAAAGCATACAGCAGAAGGCCACTGAGCCTTGAAGGAAAGCAGTCATTTTCCTATTTTTAAGAATGTCCTGAGTATTATATGAGGTGTTTCCTTTCCCACAATTGCAGGACACTGTGGTTACCCTTGGAAGCAATATTATTCTCGAGCTCTTTGTTTTCTCAGCTATCTTACCTGTCCCTGTGATAGATTTGAAGGCTGAGTGTGAATGAGATCAGCTGATAAAATCTGAATCCTAAATGCTGCAGTGGAAGCTGTTATTGTTCATATGTGAGTTTCTGTAAGGTTTATGGGCAGAAACTGCAAGTAATTGCTGTTGATATTTTACTTTGGGTGTTGTTTACATTTTTTATGTCTTTCCTAAAAGTTCAAATGCTGCAACAAATATTAGCTTCTAGAGGTGTGATATACACTCACCTAAAGCATTATTAGGAACACCTGTTAGATTTCTCATTAATGCAATTATCTAATCAACCAATCACATGGCAGTTGCTTCTAGGGATGGGCATTTTTGTCAATTTTTCATTTCGATCATCGATAGGTCTCAAAAACGAGTAATCGATTAACCATGGGCGGGGCTTGTACGGGGGGCGGGGCGTCTCCGTCATGGAGATATGAAACTATTTTAAGACTGTTATGAAAATGTATGCGACAAAAACATGAGATGTCTATGCAAATATGAACATATGACTATAAAAAAATAACTGTTACATTATGATGCATAAATGTCTTAAAGAAAAAGAAACTAAATAGGCCTAACTGTCTCAAATAACCCAGTCAATGATCGGGCATTGTATTTGAGCTGCAACTGTGAATACACCACCCCGCAGAGCTTTGCTAGAGAATTAATAAACTCAGTCAAATGCATCCTATATGAGATTAATCAGATGTATGCCTGTTACAATTTACATCTGCCCAAAAGGACGCAAATGCGCACGTGAACTTGGCCAACAGGTTGAAAACGAAACTCATTTTGAATGCGCTCTTCAACGCTAATACACGGGCAACGAAACCACAGATAATTTACAACACTTTAATCGTGTACTTATTATAATTCTATGTAGCCCACATGACAGATTGGCGCTGCACATAATTCTATTTTTCATGATCAAAGTGTGAACCGCATCACTGCGCGTTTTTGAATCCATGAGAAACATTAAAACAGATCGACTGTTAAAAAAATGAGTAACACTGCTGCATTATTAATATCATCAATTATTTTGAAAAAGAAATAGCCTATCTAAAAATAATATGACCGTCTCAAATAACCCAGAGTCGATAATGTCGGGCTGTTCGAATTTGAGCTGAAGCTGAAGAGAACCAGCCGAAATAACGGCAGCGCTTTGCTAGCTGGTTATTAAACTCAACCAAACGCCATCCTATATGAGATTAATCAGATATAGACAACATATAATCAAGTATAAAACAAATAATCTTACAACTTGCATCTGTGGAAAAGGACGCGGATACGCAGATGAACTTGACCGCGCTCTGACTCTGGTTGGGGATTTCCTTTATTAACAGAGATTAACAGCGCGCGCTAATCCACGGGGAGCTATAAGCACGGAGAATACAACATTATATGACAATCATGTTCTCATTGTAATGCTGTGTATGTGATAGATTGGCTGCCGCACATCTTGCACTGTATTTCATGATCATTCTCAGTGCTTCCTTCAGGCATCGCTGCGCGCTTTAGTTTCACTTTGTTTCGCAGTCTGGAAGGCGTGCTGTCTAATGCTAACCAATCAGACCTCAGTTAATGTTTAGAAGAACAACATTGACTGAAATAACCAAACGTTACAACCGAGGTATGCAGCAAAGCATTTGTGAAGCCACAACACGCACAACCTTGAGGCGGATGGGCTACAACAGCAGAAAACCCCATCGGGTACCACTCATCTCCACTACAAATAGGAAAAAGAGGCTACAATTTGCACAAGCTCACCAAAATTGGACAGTTGAAGACTGGAAAAATGTTGCCTTGTCTGATGAGTCTCGATTTCTGTTGATACATTCGTCAAGAATGAGAATGAGAACATGGATCCAACATGCCTTGTTATCACTGCAGGTTGGTGGTGGTGGTGTAATGGTGTGGGGGATGTTTTCTTGGCACACTTTAGGCCCCTTAATGCCAACTGGGCATTGTTTCTGACTATGTCCATCCCTTTATGACCACCCTGTACCCATCCTCTGATGACTGCTTCCAGCAGGATAATACACCATGTCATAAATTGGTTTCTTGAACATGACAATGAGTTCACTGTACTAAAATGGCCCCCACAGTCACCAGATCTCAACCCAATAGAGCATCTTTGGGATGTGGTGGAACGGGATCTTCGTGCCCTGGATGTGCATCCCACAAATCTCCATCAACTGCAAGATGCTATCATCCTAATGTATAACTGACACGGAGCCGGAGAAGCGCAAGGTAAAAGTTAGTGCATTACTTGTGTTTGCATTAGCAAACCCAGCTCTCAAGACGATAGAATTATTCCCCTCCTAGAGTATATAGAGCTGAAGTGTGGACTCATTTTGGCTTCAGCTAAAAAGAAGCCACTAAGGAAATCGACAAGAAACATTTTGTTTGCAAAATAGGCCAAGTTAAAACCTGATACTCGGGAAACACATTGAAACTAAGAGCTCGCTTAACATCCTGACGTCACCCACGCTGCTGAGAAGCGTTTCGATATAATGTACTGCAAGTTTTCCTCTCAGTAACAAAATAAACACACACCAAAACTGACAGCGGTGTCAGCAGAATGAAAGATCATAGCGATGTGCATATGGATGCACCAGCTCTGCAGTTCAGTACTTGAAATAGCACTTTATACAATAGACTGCTTTATAGAAAATATCTTAACTATATTAAATATAAAACAAACAGTCATTCAGTCATGAAATGGACTGGCTTTCTGTTGTTAAATAGCCACTGCTATACTGTAAGCCTTTTAAACATATACACATAAAGAATCCTGCAGTCACGTTACATTTTACTTTACTCAGATTGCACAAAATAGTGATTAGTGATATAAATTATACTGTATTAATTAAATAAAATACTTTGTCTCGTGTTTTAGTAATATGGTTGTGTTCTTTATTCTTTTAAATTATTTTTTTTATAAAAACACAAAAAAGAAATATCACAATATATTGCCTCTCTTACAATATCGCAATATATCGTATCGTAACCCTTGTATTGTGATACGTATTGTATCGCCAGATTCTTGGCAATACACAGCCCTAATCCCATATCTTACTGAATAGGTTTTTAAGCCTTCCTTTTTGAAAAACAAGTGATTTTAAATCATTCAAGAACAATAAGCAGCAATAAAATACTAATTTCGGTGTATGCTGTTTCTAAGGCCGTGTGAGATACGCACACACATGAAGCTGCTGCTCATACAGCTCATTGTTTTTGGTGCCTAATTGGGCTTGAGTGGTCAAATACACACTCATATGTGTCAAAAGGCAAATTTTTGCTAAAATAAGAAAGTTGTCTTAAGTGAACACAAAAACAGAAAACTTACTATTTTTTTAGCACATCGTTGTCATTTTCATTTGTATCTTTGTTCTATTGTAGTTTTTTGCTTGTCATTCGTTTATTTTACTAATTTATCTCTCACTGTTTACTTGTCTTCAGCAAGCTTGACATTTTTTTTGTAAACTTATGTTAGTTGAGCTAGTGTTCAAATCTTGATGAAATCTTTATTTAAAGCAAAAATTAGCATATTGTGATTTATTGTTATCGTGAAATAACATTACTCATATCATGATATAACATTTTGGTAATATCACACCCATATTAGCCACTCATGTCTAATCTAGTGTAGCCAGACCTTCACACTTTTGGCAGAAGGTCTGGACTCCATCGCAGCTTTTTTTCATTATTACCGACAAAATGTAAACACTACATTAATAATAGATGTATTGTGCAGTGTAGGCAGCTTTTGTGATTATAGCAGGAGGTGCGTTTGTCTTCCTGGCAGGGGGTTAGGGCGTGTGGACTGTGGGCACCCATCGGCGGGAAAACATAAATTGGCGCCTATGTTGACAGTGATATAACCATAGCAACAGACAGGAAAAAACTATTTGAGACTGTATGCCATAATAGGTGTGCCTTGAGTCTTGGTGTGTGGTAATGCAAACTAAAATACCTGCCGCTTGTTGTGTGTTATGTGTATGTTTCTACGTACTATTACACAATTTTAATTTGATCTTTTTTATAAACAGTGTTTACATATAAACATTTGAAGGCTACATGCCATATAAATATATTATTTACTTGTAATTATTATCATCATACATAATAAACTTATTACAGACTACTGGAATTTCATTCAAATGTTCATATAATAACAGATTGACACAGGAAGTGTAATATAGTGTTTACTTCATTTGGTAGTTTGGGGTCTTTAGGATTTTTTTATTCAGCATTAAATTGATCAAAAGTGATTGTTACAAATGATTTCTATTTCAAATAAATGAAAAACTTTCTAATTATCAAAGAATTCTGAAAAAATTCATTATCAAGTTTCCTCAAAAAAGCAGCACAACTGTTTTGAACATTGAAAAGACATTTTCTTGAGCACTATTTATTTCATATTAGCAAAATGGACTTTATAACTGAAATATATCCAAATGAATCTGAACTGAATCGACAAAAGCAAGTGCTGTTGCTCTTGCGACTGGTTAGGACACGGTGTTAGTTGCTGTGTTGAGTCCAAACCACTCAGCACTTATACTGCATTTCAATTTCTTGTATGAGTATGTATTGTTGTCATCATTATTGAAGCTGATTATGTCAAGGGTCTGCTTTTTCACCTCCGTTTACTCATCAGTAGCGCAGTAAAAGTGGTCATGGAGTCCGCTGAGCTTTTGCACAAGTGGAGTTTGCCATTAGTCAGGTTAACAGCTCCCGTGGTTCTCCTTCTTTCTTTCTTGCTTTCTGTCTCGATCTCTCCCTCTCCGTGGGGTGTTCGAAGTGCCAGACACTCACAGGTTGCCATTTTATGGGGCTCTGCAGAACCAGATTTATGGGAATGATAAAAGCTGTGTAGAGCAATAACGACACGGGCAGCTGCTCGGAGCCTTGCTCACGTCTTGTACTGCTGCATCCCCAGTTCTCTGCAAACTCAGAGAGAAAGACAAATAAAAATGTATAAATTTTGTCCTTTGGAAGACATTAGACGATATGGTCCCCTTACATGTGTGGTGCTTAAATCTAGACTGCTGTCACAATGAAGAGCTTTGTGACTATGTGCTTTGATCTAATGCTCCTGGCCTCTTATAGCGTGGTAGTTTTTGGTCATGTTCAGAAGAAATCCATGCTTGTAAAAGCCTTGTCTCATAGTCTGCGATAACATCAGTCATTCATCACTATAAAATAAGAGGGAACAAAAAGCTGATGGGACTTGGGCAGAGAGAGAGAGGGATAGCGACCGCCACCGTCATTAATGGCCTGACAGAAGTGAAGATGGATGCCGCTTTGTGTTGTGTAATGGTCCAGTAGACTACCAATGATAAAAACAGATCATAAATCTACAACTATCTGCTTGCTACAACAATTTTATGTGTGCTGTCTCACATTTATTGGATTCATTCAGAACATATTCCATGACCTTTGGTAGTGTCTGAAGGATATGGGTTTTTCAGTGGCCGATGCCGTTGCTTATCTCTCTCAACTCTAGCACAGGATTCGACTCCAAATGAGTGAATTCCTCAACTCTAAATATCTGTAGATTCAGGGTCGACATGTGAGAAGTGTTGGTTCACAAGAAAAAGTGAGGGTGCGCTAGAAATTAAAATATAGAAGCTTAAGCCCCACTTTAAGCACTGCACATGGTAAGGAAAAATGGCTGCATGCATGTTGATGAGAAATATGATGAGCAATTATACTTTTCTCCTAACCCCATTATTGGACACCTTTACTATAATAGAAAAAGTGCAGTTTTTAATGGCCTTGTGTACAAGGTTGCTGGCTGATACTGATCTCAGCTTGAATAAATCTTAAACGACTACATTCAAGATGCTTTTATAAAGAGGATCTTTTAAATTTCTGGATATCCTTGACTCATAATGACCTGCATAGTCAATTTTTGAAGGACATTTTACTCACACACTCACTTTAAACCATCATGAATCATTCTGGGTGTCACAAGGGTCCACATCAATTTGTTCTGTGTGTATTTTCTCCTGTTCTGCTTTGCTGACAGCGGTGTTTCTCTGTCCGCAGCTGGAGAGGAGAAGAACAAGTATGGGGCCCTTTGTTGCCATGCTGAGAGAGACAGATCGGGTCAGTGCAACTGTTGTCATTTCTTCCCCCCATCGTATATCCCCCATCGTATATATCCCCCAGCAGCACCCCAGCTAGACTCATCAGATCAACCCTGAAGAATGGGGTCAATCTTGGGTTCGTCGACAGATTAGCTGCTCAGCCAATAAATGATCTGAGGACAAAACCCTGGCCAAATAGCAGTTATAACCTTCTTTCAAAACCCTTTCAGAGCTACAGCTAGTTCCAGATGGGCACATTTACCTGTATAAACAGTGAGTGCACTAAGGTTGAGTTCAAGCATCTCTTGTACATGTTTTCAAATGCAGTCTTTTATATTTATAAAAGAACATTTTAAACGGCAGCCTCCCTGCCGTACATTTTTGATTTGTAAACCTTTCAAAAAGAATCACTAATAAAAAGCGTAATGGCCAAAAGATCCAAACATATTTGAAAAAGAGCAAAATAACATAATTTGTGGCTTTTTGTCAACAACAACAAAAATCTCGTCTGAGATTTTAACTTTGTGGTGGGCACACTTTACCTCCTGTTCAGTCACTCTCTTATGTCTTCCCATCCCTCTTTCCGTTCCATCATTTTGCCAGAGGATTCATATGCTAATAGGGTTCAGGAGATGAGGTGGTTCTCACGTTCAACTTGAAACTCAGGCTTTTGTGTGCCTAAAGCACAAGCTGCAGAACAGAAGCTAGAAGTGAAATTAAAATCTGCTGAATGCCCCAGCGGGACTAGGAGGGTAGTGAAGGGGAGGGCAGGGGCGGTCCAGCAGCTGCTGATATTGGATAAATGTGAGATGCCCACTGTTGCGTTTCTTGCTTTCCTAGGGGACCGGCTAAACGAGGCATGGCTGTGTGTTTCTTTAATCTTACTGCAGGCCTGTCCCTGGTCTACTGATCAGTGCCTTTCTGAGGATGGTTATTTGGCAAATGGTACCCGACCCCCACGCATACCCTGCAATTCCATGTCATTGTTTAAATATTCTGGAAGTTCCTCACACCACTTATAATACAAGTCTGACTCTGTATTCACGCGTACTCTTTAGTTAAAGGCCCACATGCCATTTTATTTAAAGGGGTAGTTCACCCATCTGTGTTATTTATTCACCCTCATGTCGTTCCAAACCTGTATGACATTCGTTCTTCTATGAAACACAAAAGAAGATTTTTTTTGTTGTTGTCCATAAAATGGATTCAATGTTGCTTTTGACCCTATTGTCATTGTATGGTTAAAAAACTGATCTTTTTTAATGGTCCACAGAAAAAGGAAAGTCATACAGGTTTGAAACAACATTTGAGTGAGTAAATGGTTTTTGGTTAAACCTTTAATGGTGTTTGGACCAGTCTGCAGTGGCTGTGCAAATAGAGGCCATTTTTTCAGGAGTTACTCTCACAATGTGCAATCACTCGGGCAACCACAAATCTTCTGTGCTTGCTGATGCAGAATGTGCACACAATCTGGGCTTCAATGATTAATATAGCCTCTTTTTCCTTACAAAAACATTCTGCCACGCTTAGAGTTACAACTCGAGCCTGCAATTATGAGCAATTTGGAGAAAATATGTGATAATTGTACAGTATAGTCCAATAAGTTTATTATTCCTGTCTCCCATAGCTGAACTAGACAAAATATATGCAGCACTTTATGACCAATCAGAACAGCTCTGTGATTGATATAAGGAATAGTTTTATATGATCGCAGTTCAGCATTAGACCCACTTCAGTGTTCGTTTGCTTTCTCATCTGGGATAATTGTCTTGGGTTTTATCGTTCATCAACTATGCAGCCTGGTTTATGTTTGTGTAAAGACTGAAAAATGGAATAGAAAAGACATGGTCTTCCAGACACTGACGGGAATGCACAACCACAGAACGCAAGATTGATAGTCTTGTTAGTCGTCACCTTCCAGACCCTGTAATGCTCACACGTCAGCCCATGGTCTTAGAGGATCCTACAACATGTGAGTCACAGGTGTATGTCTAGTGACCATGCCGGGGTTTTGCTTTATTCTATTTTTGACTGTATTTATTATGCAGCACCCCCTAAAAGGATTTGGACGCTTATGTCACACTTGAAAGGCTTAAAGTCTAGTTCTGACAAAAATCAGAACTAACTTTTTCTGAGACAATTTTCATAGTTATTATTAACTGTGATTTTTAGTGGCTGTAAGAATTCAGTTCCCCTCAAGTTCACTCTGGTGTCCTAGCTGGGTAACCACAGGTGCAATTTATCACCTATCACCTTCAGTTGGCCGAATTAAAATTCTGTGGATTGATGTCATTTAATTTACCGAAATTTAATTCGGCCAACTGAAAAATTTGATGTGATCAGTCACTTGAAAATTTTCAATTGGAGACCGGAATTTTTTTTACAGTGTATTTGCCAGTAACCGATATATTGGCTGATAAAATCTAAATAAACATTTTTGAGAGCTGATTACAAAAACTAAAGTCTTCCCATGTCCCACACAATTATAATACTTTCATTATAATTGTATGTAGCCTATATGACAGACTGGTGCACATGTTGCACTTAACTGCTTTTTGAAGTGATTCCATTTATATTTTAAGCTTTAATATGTCTGCCAATATCGATATAGTAAGTGACCGTATACAGTAGAACACAATTATTGCAAATTCAGTCTTCCCAGCCTGGGGCAGGTCTATAATTTTGTTTCTGGTGTCCTTTGACAGCTCTTTGGTCTTGGCCATAGTGGAGTTTGGAGACTGTTTGAGGTTGTGGACAGGTGTCTTTTATACTGATAACGAGTTCAAACAGGTGCCATTAATACGGGTAATGAGTGGAGGACAGAGGAGCCTCCTAAAGAAGTTATTTTGACATAATTTGCAAATAAATTCTTTAAAAATCAGACAATGTGATTTTCTGGATTTTGTTTTCTCATTCTGTCTCTCATAGTTGAAGTGTACCTATGATGAAAATTACAGGGCTCTCTTATCTTTTTAAGTGGGAGAACTTGCATAATTGGTGGCTGACTAAATCATTTTTTGCCCCACTGTATTGTGCATCCCGTTATTTGAGATAGTGAAAGAAATAAAAACCAGAGATGATTTGACTATGTGATTTGGCTTGTTATCCTGCTGGTTGTAGCCATCAGAAGATGGACATGGTACACTGGACATGGTCAGCAAAAATACTCAAGTAGGATGTGGCGTTTAAAGGGGTGATGAATTGAGAAATCAACTTTCCCTTGAGCTTTTGATATATAAGAGGTTATGGCAATATAAGAATATCCTCTAAGTTTCAGAGCTGAAAACTTCATTGTTAGTCAAAGAAAAGCTTTTATAGACACCAGGCCCAGCAAACGGTCCTGTGCTTCATACTGACGTCATAGCTACGAAACACCGCCTCTACAGCACATCTAATCCAGTAGCCCCGCACACCGACTCATGGAGTTGATCGGCTCGTGCTAGCTAGCCAACAACAATAAACATGCAGATGAAGATTAAGATATTGCGCTATTCCTAGTTGTAGAAGAACACAGTCGTTGCATAAGCTTCCTTCTGATCCTAATATTAGGAATGTGTGGTTGAACTTTATTTTTAATGAAGTTCCAGCTCACATGGGGAAGACATGTTCACTTCATTTCACTGCGAGATCGTTCGTAAACAAATCTCCGGTCGACGATGCTGGATTTGGATCCGACAGGAATGGTGCAACACACTTGTAGAGTAAAACGTGTTTTTATATTTAATAGTATTGCATTGTTATAAATCGTTTTGCTTATGTGTACGTGTCTAACAAAACATACCTCAGCACGCTGGACTCGTATGGGCCAGAGCTCGCAAAGCCCGGCAGGCCGATTAATGTCTTAGTATTCTGTTCATGTTCTGCTATTCTCTCTCTCTCTCTCTCTCTCTCTCTCTCTCTCTCTCTCTCTCTCTCTCTCTCTCTCTCTCTCTCTCTCTCTCTCTCTCTCTCTCTCTCTCTCTCTCTCTCTCTCTCTCTCTCTCTCGACATCTGAAGGGCAGCGCACGCTGAACGTGTATGTGTGTGCGCGCACTTCACGCTTATATTGTCCGATCTTGCGGGCTATGTGTAATATAAAAAGAATAGTCCAATCAATTGCGGGTCGATGAGAAATAAATCATTGTGTTTGTTTGATAAAGACGTTTACGAGCCCTGTGATCAAAATAATCATTCTGTTTGCCGCTTCTCCCTCATTCTCTCCTCTCCCTGAACTGACCGGGGAATTTAAGCTCAGTTTCACTCAGTTTCAGTCAATCTCACGTCAATCTTGAGTACCTATAGAGTAGTATTGCATCCTTCATATCTCCGAAAAGTCTTTAGTTTTGTTATATTTATAAAGAAATACAGGCTGTACCGAGTCTTTCCGGAAAAAAACGAGCGGCTGGAGGCGTATGGTGTGGGCGGAGCTAAAGAATGACGATCGCGCACAAAGCGGTGAAATAGGCTGAAATAAATTGAACAGGAGAAGCAACAATATCAGGACGTCTGTCTCTGTGGTATGTACTGTATTTAGTGGCCTGTCAACATTTGTGTGTCTTTACTCGCAGTTTATGAGGACATGATTTGGTTTATGGACTATTGTATGAGACTAAACCTTAGCAGTAGCAAGCAAAACGGTTTTGCACGTCAGACTAGTGTAACGTTATACATAGAACAACGTTAGCGCATTTGAATGACAGCACGCTTTGTGAGAACACTAGGTTTATGTTTGGGTGGTTTTACAATAACGTTAAACAAACTGACACCTATAGTGGTCAGCTAAACAAATGTATTTAAACACACACCATAGATCGCATGCTCCATTGATAAATTAACTAACGTTATACACGATCGTGTTGTTTACTGATGTTTACTTACGCGATGATAGCCAACATCATAGACATTTGAAGCAGTTTTACTCACTGCCTGCTTCCAAAGCAGGATTGTGAACCTTTATCATCACCGCTCCATCAAAAACACACTTCTTTGGTTACTGTTGATTTCGTGAAGTCCTTTGACAGCAGTGACTGTGGAGATCCACTTTTGCGACACGAATAAAGCGTGATGTTGTGCCGCTTCCCGTCATTTCTGCGTTCAAATCGGTTCAAATGCAGCGCTGCCTTCCCGGAATGCTGTGCTGAAGCGTTGAAGTCGCATAGGAATAGGAATGGGATAGGAATAAAGTGGAGTGTGGCGCGACAGAAGTGTTGCACGGACGACTGGATCTGCACCTGAGAGAGTGTTTATGGGCGTGCATTTCCTCTCTCGCTCTAGTCACGCGCGCGTGCACCTTTCCGGGAGAAGAGCCCGTACGGCCCATACAAGGACCTTCTGCTCTAAAAAAAACTCTCCGAAACTTGTGAGAAACCGGAAGGAGTATTTTTGACACAGAAATACTCCATCAAACGTCCACCTTATTTTTTGAAACTTTGTCTATGTTTAGGATGGGAATCCAAGTCTTTAACAGTGTAAAAAGCTCAGTATGCATGAAACAGCATTTCACCCCCCCTTTAAAAAATCACTTGTATGACCCAAATTTCTCAGGAGGCATAAAATGGCCAAAATGTTTGACAGCCAGTACAGAGCGGGACAATTCACTGCATCCTCGGGAGAAATGTGGGAACATGACTCTATGCTTACAGCTTTGTAGAGAGGGGCACATACTGTCTGACGGGCCATAGGGCCGGAGCCCAGCCCTGCTCCACTTGATTCATTTATTAATTTAATTTGCAAGCCCGCCATGAGAGGAGTCAGAGGGTGCATGACTCTCCCGGGCCCTAATAGCTTTTAGGCAGGATGACGAGGGTTGATGGAGAGAGATTTATTTATTCTTTTTTCCCCTAAAAGCTGGCCGTGCTCCAATCATCACAGATCTTGTTTGTTTTGTCACGGGGTGTGATGGCTGAATGTGTCTCGGAGGGAGTTGAAGAATGACTGCAGCTCTCCCTGCGGTCGGGCCCCCACAGCTGCTCTGAACACCACACCTCAACTCAGCCTGCAGAAATGCCCGCTGCTTTTTTCTGCTTTTGCATAAAATATACATAAGCAACAGAGCACAGTGATTGAAAAGTATTTCAGATATATTTTCCTTTTACATTTATAGCTCCTGACAGGGATTTGTGATTTGCTTTATGCATATTAATTATAACGTTACCCAAAACTGTATATAGAAATAGTAAAAATGTGGTATGTTCAATTTACTTGCTATGGAATGTTCATATATGCATTTTCCAGACACTTTTATTGAGTGATATTGCGTTCTAAATGTGCGTTTAGATTTTAAAACCATGACATGGTATTAAAATATATCACTGAAAAAAGAAACTTAAAATTATTTGTTTTGAAGGTTTTATAGAGTTTTTGTATGCTTTTTAGTTAATCAAGCTTTAAGATCAGCTGCTCAACCAGCTTGGCCAGGCTGTGAAACCAGTTAAAAGTTAATTTTGTTAATATAAACACTTTTTAAAAAATTTTTTACTTTAATGGCTGCAACACCCTCCAAACAATTTGTGACGGGGCAACATAAAAGTGGAAAGCTTTTAGAATATCCATCTTTAGAATCTTTTGAAACAGTCCACAATAAGTGAGGGTATCGTGATTGAGTGTAAAAGGAACGTTTCAGTCTTTGCAAGCAAGGATGGGTCATGGCTCATCACTTGAGAAATTTCTCAATGCAAGATTGGATAGAATTTAGTTACACAGAATCTACCATACATAATACATTGTGAAAAGATTCAAGTAATCCATAGAAATTACATGTACTCAGTACATGTAGGGCAAGGCGGGAAACCTCTGTTGAATGTGTGTGACCTTTGAGCCCTTGTATGGCATTGCATGAGAAACCACCATGCTACTGTGTTAAATATAGCCACATAGCTTGGGAGTACTTTGGAAAACCGTTGTCACTTAACAGTCTGCCGCTGCATTGAGGAATGTCAATTGTATCTCTGTTACACAAGGAGAAAGATATACATCTTTTCAATGCAGAGATGCCATTGAGTTCTCTGAGCCCAAGCTCATCTCCGATGATCCAGAACACTGGATATGTCTGCTGAGGTCAGCTGAGTCTACGTATCAGCTTTTTTTTTTTTAGGAAAAACAGACCCAGTTTTCAGTCCCAGTGACAAAGGGGACCATCCCAACAGTAAACAGCAAACGGCATGGGTGAATTGCATGTGTGAATATACCACTGACTTGGAGGCATATATTGGGATTTTATAGAGACGTATAAATAGGTCATGAATTGAACAAAAAAATCAACTTTCCCTTGAGCTTTTGATATATTAAAGATCATGATAATATAAGAATATCCTGTAAGTTTCAGAGCTGAAAACGTCCTTGTTAGTCAAAGAAAAGCTTTTTATTAACACCAGTCCCAGCAAACGGTCAATCTTAGAATGTGCCACAGCTTGATGTCATTGTGTAGTGAAACACCACCTCAATAGAATAGGAACAATGCCTGATTCTGAAGCCATGCCCACTGACTCATATAATTATAGGCCTACATAGAGCTAAACCGGATCGAACTTCTCAGCAATAAACATACTGCATAAGCTTCATTCGGATTCCAATATTATAAATGCATGGATGAACTTTATTTTTAATGAATATCCAGCTCACGTGGGAAGACTGCACGTTTGTTCCTTCAATTCACCACAGATTTGTTTGTAAACAAGAGACTGGATTTGCAGACAGGATGAGATTACATAGATGAATGAAGCAACACGCTCATGTAAGTAAAAAATAATCCGTGTTGGTTCATTGCGATTCAGGATCAGACGGTATGTGTGGGCCAGGGCTCGCAAAGCCTAACATCTCCGCCCCCACCAGCCAACAGGCTATCTTAAATAGTGAAATAACATTCCTTTCTTGATGTGCGTTGTTCACTCTCTTGACTTGATATTTGAAGGAAAAATACAATCACAGAAGTTTTGATTATGCTGTCAGCAACGTATTTGGCGTGTGTGTGTGATGCATAGTTCGCGGTTATACCCACCGATCGGGCAGGCCAAGTAATTAAAAAATAACATTCCAATCAATTGCGGGTGGATGAGAGATAAATCAGTGTTTTTTAATAAGGGCATTTTGCGATCCCTGTGAAAACAATCTACATATACTGACAGGGGAGCTAAAGCTCATTAAATATGCAAATCGTATCTAATCCTAGCCGTGGGAGTCTGTTAAGTTTTTAAGTGCGGCACGCCCATACACACGCCAGTGTTGCAGGAAAGAGCCTTAAAACCAGGGTAGAAAATAGCCTATTGCTTTTTCATTATTATGTTTTTGAATGTAAAAACCATGCGAACGTCATAAGTTGACCAGACAACAGTATAAAAAGATTAAAACGATATTTCCTGATGCCTTAATGGTATCAAGATGACATAGTTTCTGAGAAATAAGACAATGCACGGCCTCATTGAGCATGTGCTACAATAGAGTGGTTTTGTAGACACAAACTGCCTGCAGTCCAGATCTGTCTCCTACTGAAAATAAATGCCCATCAGGAAATGCCCATCACAGACGGTTGAGCGGATGTTTTGTATCAGACGAGATTGGGCAGAAATTACACTTGCAAAACAACATCAATTAGTGTCCTCAATTCCAAACTATAAAAAAGTTTAATCAAAAGGTAAGGCGATGTGACACAGTGCCTCTGTCCCAACATTTTTGGTATTTAGCAGCCAAAATGTGGTCATGTTTTCAAAATACAATTAAGTTGTTCAATATGAAAGAGAACATCTTTTTTATTTGGGCTTGTGCATTCTTAATTTTCAAGGTCTGCTGCATTTTTTTTTTCTGGCTGTACCTTTTCTCCATCTGCTAATCAACATTTGCTCAGAATTCCCTGTGTAGATAATGTTAAGGAGAGAGAGAGAGAGAGAGAGAGAGAGAGAGAGAGAGAGAGAGAGAGAAAGAGAGAGAGAGAGAGAGAGAGAGAGAGAGAGAGAGAGAGAGAGAGAGAGAGAGAGAGAGAGAGAGAGAGAGAGAGAGAGAGACGTCCAGGATAGGGGAGAAAGTTGGATAGAGAGGGGACTATTAATCTTTCCATATTATTTCACAGGGCAAAGTGTGCAGCTCACACTTTTGCCGGTGTGACAGGTAATTATTTTAGTCTTAGTGCTGGCACCCTTGCGCTTGCTTTCCCTCTCTCTCTGGGCCTTTTCTGCCAAATGACTTTCTGTTCAGCCGTCCCAGATAAGTGAGAGGAATGTGGGCCAGGCAGTGCTTTTAGCTGTAGGGTCTTCAGCATCCCTTTCCTCTCTGCTCCTCCCCTCTCTCTCTCTCTCTCTGCCGTCTGGGGCTGTGAGCATCTTTACCTGGTGTTTTTTGACATGAGAAGGACAGCCGGGTATTGGGGGCAGGGAGGCTCTTGATGGTCTTTTACGTGGAGACGGGGCTTGTAAATCACCTGAGCTGATTTTTACAGCTCCACATCTTGAAGGATCAGACGTCTGGATGGGATAGTCAGGTCTGTAAATCAGTCTGCTTTGATTTATATGATTATAAATATGATTCCAAAATGAATGTGGTTGTAATCTAGAAATGTTCAAAATAGCCGCTGATCCGATCTTTGTAGTTTTTTCTAGATTTACCCATGTACAAGAGGAGCAATATGTTGAAAGTCTCAGATGGCCAGGCTTTGTGTAAGTGGCTTCCCGCTGCTGTCAGATGAGTTGTAAGAGCTGAATCAACAGGACTGTATTTACAGAGGACAGGCTGCACCCTCACATTTGACAGCCTCACCTTATTTTCCAGATCGGATTTCCTTACACACCATAAAGCAGAGCTCCTATTGCTTAAGTGGGGACAGGTGCACACTGCAGATGGGCTCTGACCACCAAGAACACGGGCCGAGCTTTAGGAGACGGTTGTCTTAACTCTAGTGCTTTATCAGAGACCTTTGATGGCTGTTCGGATCATCTCCATAAAGTTGCAGATGATTGCTTGTTTTCTTTTTCTTTGTTTCATTCTCTTTATAGCTTCCTATTTCTTTCTTTCAAACTTTGTTCATGTTTTCTTTTGACCTTTTGTGGGCAGACCCACAAAATTAGTCCTTTTCATATATTTCTTTCTTTCTTTGTCCTACCTCTAGACCTTTCATCCATTCTTTTTTTATGCATCTATCAAACCATCCTCTTGTCCTATGTAGGAAGTCAGGGATGCTGAAGCCTATCCTATAATCTCTGGCTGTAGGCAGGGAAACACCCTGAACATGAAACACTAGTACTTTTAGTCATATTGGGTAATCATTTCATATTTTTACAGGCTCTGGTAAACAGTATAGATTTCCAAATGCAGTGTTCTGTTCTTTACACAAATAAGGTTATTTAAAGACATTACATACCTTTGGGGGGGTTCAACTTGGCCGTTGAACATGCTGGTTGGTTGAGTTCACACCGCCTTTTGATTGGCTGATTCCACGCAGCATTTTTAATTCAACCACCATTTTTAAAAGTTTGTTGCAAGTTTAAAAAATATGGCCGATGAGGTTTAGGCTTTATTGAGCTTAAATGCGGGAAATCCAGCAGTACCTGGGAAGTCGCACGCACCGGAGTAATCTTCACAGTACTTTAGACCATGATGGAAATGCAGACAGCAACAGGTCTGGGGGAAAAAAGTTCCTAGGACAAATTGTTCAGGGCAATTTCAGTGGAAATGGGGCTATGTTCTATATATATATATGTAAGTAACTTTGATAAGTGTCACAGGTGAATCAGACATTCCGGAAGGACAGTCCTCTTCACATCTGGGATGCTGTTGAATTTTTAACCTGATAGAGTAAACCTGATCGACTAGTTGTGAATGCAGAAGTAAATATATACCAGGAGTGTTTTGAGATGTATTTCAAACAAAACTGGAAGTAAAATTCATCTGATTCTTAAAGGGATCCCATGGTGTTGAGACTTGTATGGCTTAATATAACATAAATTATGTCTCTTACTGAATTATGTAGTAGAAAACCCATGAAAGATCTACGTTATTTAAAAAATCGATTTTATATTTGGACCATGGGCGGCGCCATTTTGTTTGCGTTCTAGGTTGATGACGTAGAGTGGTTGAACTCCTCAATCAGCTGGCATTACCCGTAGCTATTTTTACCACAACGCAACTCGAAAATTGTTTCAGAGTTAAACAAAACAAATGAATTGCTTTGTAATTGTACTTAAAACACACTCAAACATACATGTGCACACAAACTCACCTACACAAGTCACAAACAGATCGGCGGGCGCGCACACACACACCTGACTGCTCTGTCTCAATCGCATGCATCATCACCAAAACATCCTGCCTCTCTTCCTCACGTTACTTTATCCCATCGTCCTACCTAGATATTTCCCTCTGCTGGTCACATTAGGCATTATAGTTAATCTACTATCAACAGTCTATCTGGGGAACAGGATGTGTTGAACAGGATATACACAGGGAATAGATTGAGGGTTATGTATGCGCGCGCAGTGCGTGCGTGTGTGTGTGTGTGTTCGCGCCGATCTGTTGGGTTGTGTGTGTGTTCGCGCCGATCTGTTGGTGTGTGTGTGTGTTGCTGTGTTCGCGCCGATCTGTTGGGGTGTGTGTGAGTCTGTGTGAGAGAGAGAGTTTGTGTGCACATGTATGTTTGAGTGCGTGAAGTCGGACAGCTGTTTGTAAATCGGTTTTACACTCGTTATTGCGGTGAACGTGAGACTGAATGACTGCACTCGAACATGTCCACTATGGTGTCGGACAACACTACAAATGTCCGTCCCTTCAAATAATGCCCTATTTAAGGGTATAGGGTCGATTTCAGATTCAGCCCCTGTCGTGGAGACTGAGCAGCCCAACATCTCGATTGAGACAGAGCAGCCTGTCGTGTGCGCGCCCGCCGATCTGTTTGTGACTTGTGTAGGTGAGTTTGTGTGCACATGTATGTTTGAGTGTGTTTTAAGTATAATTACAAAGGAATTCATTGGTTTTGTTTAACTCTGAAACAATTTTCGAGTTGCGTTGTGGTAAAAATAGCTACGGGTAATGCCAGCTGATTGAGGAGTTCAACCACTCTACGTCATCAACCTAGAACGCAAACAAAATGGCGCCGCCCATGGTCCAAATATAAAATCGATTTTTAAAATAACGTAGATCTTTCATGGGTTTTCTACTACATAATTCAGTAAGAGACATCATTTATGTTATATTAAGCCATACAAGTCTCAACACCATGGGATCCCTTTAAAACTACCAAAATAGTAACAGAAAATAAACGTCTGAGAGCATTATAGGTTGCTACTGCAACATCCTGAGTATCTCTTTACCAAGCCAAACTGCCGCAAATGAAACTGAAAATAAGTTGCAGATGCTAAACACATCTTCATTAAAAGTAGTGAGACTAAATTATCTTAAACCAGTGCTGATGCCACTCGCCTGTTGTGGTTTTTGATCTTGAAATGACCTGATGATGAATAAAATGCAGCTTATATGTGTTGCATTTATTGAATGCACAGGAATTGAATATCATGTATATTCGTTTATCAAGTCGGATGGCTATCTGTAAAAGCACGTTTAAAAAGGTGTTTAAAAAGGCGACCTTCATGATCACAGATGTCTTTACATTTCTCATACGGCTATCATGAGAAGAGCATAATAAAATTAAGTTCAACCTAACAATTCACTTTCTACAAAATATGATTTTTTTTGGTTGTGAGTAAATTAATTAATTATAAACCAAGAACGTATTTATTCTCTGGAAGCCGGACTAAATGAGAAAACTGTTATCTGTTATCGTATTCCTGATTTGGGTCCTCAGTCACCTTTTTGGTCCCAAATACAGACATTACCTGTCACATAATTACTCAAATAGATACACTGGTTTTAAGAAAACTCATTTCCAATTAATTGCAATACTAGAAAAGGGATTGTAAATCCAAGCCCTTCGCTACATATCGCATATCTCGCAGCAACCATCTTTTGACTTTCTTAAAAATGTTTGACCATTCCTTTTTTAAGTGTTCTCTCTGTAAACCTTTCATTCTTCTTTTTCTCTTGAACTGTAGTAAAGAGCTGTTTAAGCAGAGGATGCAGCTTATGTGGGGCAGCTCTGTCACAGAGATTAGAGCAGGAAACCAGGTGTGGGATGTGTCCTGACTGGCGCTTACATATTACACAGTCGGCTCAGATTGAACGCAGTATAGACCCCTCTGCAAAGGATCATGGGCACTCTGCTCTGAATGAAAGCTTTGTCTTGGTTTGCCTTGAATTTCAGCGTGACAGGAACATTTTGTTTAAAATCTAGTATTAAAAGATTTTTCAAGAATCCAACTGGACAGTTTGATGCGGTGTCTATTTCAGGAGCTTGAAAAATTAACAAGTCCAGACTTTTCATTTAGCACATCTCATCTCTCGCCACACTGACTTTCACAGAAACAGAACTGAATAGAGGTTTTGTTCCTAAATGTGTAGCGTGCTCGCCTCTGCACTGTAATGTAAGTACTCGAGTGGCCCAGGTCCTCCAGTCATTTACCCTACAGCATAAATCACCCACTAGAATCGTGTTTCCATTTCTGTGAAATACACTGGCCAGATGTTGTCTTTAGAGTTGTAGAAAAATTATATTTAAAATGAGCTCTCTTGAGAACACCAACAATTTTAGGAGGGGGGAAATCCACTCTGCATTTTATTCTTGGTTATAGAGAAGAAAAAACTGCAGTGCTGATCAGGGCGTACATTTTTTCACCTCAGAAGTGTGTTTGGCCTAGCAGCTATAATTTGACCAGAGCAATTAGGAAGGACCCATTTGTCATTGGTGAATCGGGAATATATTTGACAACCCTGTTGGAAAAAAAAGGTTATGTTTTGAAGCCTGGCAGCCGGTTTGAGCTGGTTTATGCACTGCAAAAAGGCTCTTCTTCTTACTTAGTATTTTGGTCTTGTTTCTAGTCGAAATATCTAACAATTCTTAAATCAAGATGAATTTACTATATAAGTAAAACGACATAAAACATTTTTTTTCTTGTTTTCTGGGGAAAAAATATCAAATGGAAGTTTTTGCTTAAAACAGGCAAAATTATCTACCAATCCGGTGAGAAAAATAATCGTATTTCTGATTGAAATCTTGTTTCTTGTTTCCGTCCCAAACAAAAATAAGATTATTTTTCTCACCCCATATGCAGATAATTTTGCCTGTTTTAAGCAAAAACTCCCCAGAAAACAAGAAAAATATCTCATGGCATTTTACCCATCTAGTAAATGCATCTTGAATTAAGAATATTTAGATATTTGGACTGGATATTTGGAGTGTGCTTTTTTGCAGTGCGCTGGTCCTTAGTTGGTCATGATCTGGTTTTAGCTGGTCCTGAGCAGGTTAAAAGCTGGTCCTGAGCTGGATCTAGTTTCTTAGGACCAGCACCTTGACCAGCTCAAACCAGTCGCCATGCTTCAAAACAACCAGCATATGCAGTTTTTTTCAACACATGCAACCAAATGGGAACAAGCAGCTGCAAACAAGCGTTCTTAAATTCTCCCATCCTTTAGCATTTTATGTCCAAACTCAAACCAGTCAGGTATGAATAGAATTGTAAACTCTGGCACTGTTACAACATTACTCTGTTTGTTTGTACATCCTGACCAGCCCTACAACAACAACATTGGCTAAATCAATAAAGTGAGGTTGTTCGACTAGTAGAACACACTGAATGTTGCAATTCTAGTCAGTGATACTAGTGATGCAAAAAGAATTACACACTTCAACTTAGACAGCAATGAGATTAAATGGAGAGAAAATGAATCCTACTCATTTGTCTCTTGAGAAAACGACCCTACTTTTATAAGTCTCAACAATGTCACAAACTGTTCTCAGATTTGCATTGTTGCCGAAATGTACAATCTAATATCAGAGATCTTAAAATTAACCACATTTATCATCAGAACCTTGCTATGGAAAATTATCTGCACCTTTGTGTCTAATTTTCGAGACAAATTTGATACTTGAGTGAAGCATGACTGAGAACATTAAGTCTCATGAAAGAACAACCTCTGAGCAATAAAAATGCTGAACATCTTCAGAAAAGGCCAGGCTGCTCTATCACTTCCATCGATCTCACTGCAGTGACGTGTGTAACTGTGTGTGTCTGAGTTTGCTCATTTATGTGCAGCCGAGACGCCGGCGTTTGACTGATGGCTGCATGGAGCGGAGGCACGGGGCCGTGATGTGCTTGACGTTCTTTTACGGCTCTGGCACAAATATCACTCATTCACCCACTGCTGGCACTTAACGCTGCACAGCCCACATCAGCCCTGCTGAGATCTCCATTTAACACACTGCCCAGTGATACCATTACAGTTGCAGAGATCTCAATAATTACCACAGTTGGATATTGTTGCTGGTTAGAGTCCAACCGGGCTAGTCCGTGCTGAAGCCTGAAGCCTTGTTGCTGTCATGATAATCACTGCAGCTCAGCTGATACTGGAGACCAAAGACAAAAGAGTCTCTTGAAAATGTCCACAGATATGCTCTTACCGACATCTCGTCTGAAAAAATAAAAATGTATGCATGGTTAATGGTTATTTATCATCTAGTCCAGCAGTTGTAAGAGAAGTGCTGTATTTAATATTTATTTACGATGTAGTATGGTCTTAATTTCACGGTATGGCTGAAATATGGCAGAATTAAAAATAAAAAAAATCACAATTTGAATTAAAAATGACTAAAAACTAAATTTAAGCAGCACGGCATTTGTTACAATGTAAAAATGTCTAAACATTACACTTTAACAGTGTTATTAAATCATTCCTGTTTAAAATATTAAAATAAGTGAGTGTTACATGACAACAAAATAGTAAAGTTTTGCCATCGAAAATTGTGTGTGTGTCAAGCAGATAACAGATCAATGCTTTTTCCAGTACTTCTCACCGTTTCTTTGCTGCGTTCTTTTTGGGAACGGTTGATTGTTTTGCATCCCGGTTTGCATGGGTGTGATGGGAAGATCCTGTGGGTGTGTTGATAAATTGGTGAAGAATGTGGGATGTGGATGACCAGTAATTTGAATGGCTTTGAATAAATAAGGCGCGAGAGCCAGGCATTTGTGTAAGTTCATGGCTTTCTGAACGGCTCCTCGGCATTATGCTTGTGTCTGTATCTGCCGTGAACAGGGGTATGTCTCAATCTATCTGTGACACAACTGCAGAGTGGAATGAATAATGCATTTAGTACAACTGAAAGCCTTAGAAGTATCGAGCAGCACCATTCCTGTGGGTATGTGCTCCAGACACCTCATTTCATGCTGTTTCTCCTTCCTCTTCTCTTTTTTTAAATGCCTTCCACCTCCCTCTACTTCCCCTTTTTATTACCTCCACAACCACATTTAGCATTTTGTTAACATAGCAATAAAAAGTTATGACCGCAGCATTGTAGAACAGATATTATTTTTTTAAATGATGCTTCAGTGTTGTGAGTGGTTGCCAGGGCATTGCTATGTGCAAGGTGTTCTGAAGGGTGTTCATTGGGGTTTCTAGCGTGTTTGCTAACAGGCACCATATGTATGTAAACCTTACCTACAGACCATTCGGTGGTCTCTTGATATGGCTGGAGTTTTTCAATGTAAGTCTAAGGGATTCATTGGACCTGTTTTATCTTAGAAAATAAATGGCACACCTCTTCTAAACAAGCCACAGGATTTAGCACAACGCTGTGGTATGGGGTATGTGCTAAAGTTTAATGCTTGGGTTATGGGTTTTTTCAAATGCCGAAAGATACAATTTTAGAATTTGGAAAAGAAACGTAATCATTGAAATCAACAAAGCCACAACAATATACCATGCCTTAACTAAATCAATTAATTGCACAATAAAAACAATGAGCTCGATAATTTTTCCGGCCGCGATAATTGCCATTTGCATGCTTTTTTGTTTTCCTCATCTCTCGTTGACTGCACGCGCCTCGTCCGTTTGGGGAGGTGTTTATACCTGACGCGCAGACCTGGTGCGGCGTGATGAGACGTCATTCTCGGCCAGCAGATTCATCTGGAACTCATGGCTCTTCGGTTGGGGAGCCACACGCAAAGTTATGAAATTTGATGTGCACAATGCCAAGCGAGATGGGGTCTCGCGCACTCCGCGTCAACGTCTTTTTTGCCGCGCGTACCCTCGTGCTCGAGCGGACGCGTCGTGTATAAACGAGGCTTAAAGCTACACTGAAGTTTGATAAACGCAAGCTTCAGTTCAATCTTTGTGTGCAATACACATTCTCCTTTTTTTGCCAAATAAATGAACAGCATGTCATCAATGTCTTCTCTCTTTCTGTATCCAAATATCACTTTCCTCAGACATGGTCAAGTTCAGTTTGTGCATGATAAGGCTATGATATAACTTTTTATATATATATATATATATATATATATATATATATATATATATATATATATATATATATATATATATATACAGTATCCTAAATTGTGGATAATTAATCATATGCTGAAGTACTTGTGGAAGTGGATTAAAAGAAAAAAAAAAACAATAATAACCGTACAGAACGGAAAACCGTGACCCTAAAACCGTGATACGAACCGAACCGTGGGTTTTGTGAACAGTGTCGCCCCCTAATATGCACCTAAAACAATCATTCATTGCAGTTTTCATCCATTTTATTTATTGTTTTTGGTACTTATTTAAATGCATTTTTTTAAACAGACTGAGAGTCCATGCTTTTATTGTTTTTGGTTGTTTTGTTCATTTATTGTGGTTATATAAAATGTTTTCCATTTTTAGTGTTAATAGTCTTTAGAAATTAAAGTTTATTGATCTTTGAAAAGGTGTACCTGCATTTGTATGCCATTATCATTATTTTAGATGAAAATAGTTTCAGAACGACAATATTATCGTTTATCGCAATAATTTCTTGGCCGATTTATCGTCCAGCAAAATGTGTTATCGTGACAGGCCTAATTGTCGTGGGTTCTTTCTGTTGAGGCTAACGAAGACTAAATACAATTATGTGAACTTTGAAAGTTCAATTCATTCAAGAACTAACCAAGCCAAATCATACATGGCTTCCAAGATTAGGCGTGTGCATGTTTGTATGACCGTAAGCCGTAACTCAGTCAGACTAAAGCAATCGTTTGTCTTTTTAGGTGTTATGTAAATGCTTTTTCTAACTGAAATTGTACATTCAATTTTTTTTTTTGCATGTTCAGGTGAACAAACCTAGATAACGTGATTGTAGTTCGACTTCGTCCAGCACGTCTGCATGTTAATCGGACTTGCACTGAAAGCGTGGTGACGGACATTGTGTATTTTAGTCCTTCAAATATTGAATTTTGCTTTGTGACAGATAGAGACTAGAGCTTGATTACGCAAAAACCCTCTGCAGCTCAGTTACTCGTGTGCTTGTAAATGTACTTACTCCCTTTGCACATAATCTTTCTTTATTTGGCACTTTCCCAGTTGTTTCTTGCCTCTCGACCTGATAAGTCCTTCTATATCTTTGTTGCCATTAGGTTTGTTTATTTAAGTTCACCCCTGGCCATTTTTGTGCAAAACATTTCCTCCTATCAACTCGCCAGCATTAAGGCGCACACGAGCCGCTCGCAGACCGAACGAGTGAATCACTGGCACAGACGGGCTAATAATGACCTACAGAGTGTTCTTAGTGGAGTGCGTTCTTTTCCATCACACCTGGTCTTCTGAACTCTCAGATAGATTAGTGTGAGAACTGCTAATGAGCTTCTAAAAATGACTCCGCTAACGAGACATTGTGAAACTCAGGTTCACGCAAACACAGGATGCCGAACATACCTGAACATTGTATTTACACACACACATAGCTGAGAGGACATTTACACGCGGACTAGTCATACGCACATATCATTTATTTTCTTTATACTTTTGTCGACTCTTTCCCGTGCTGGTGGTTTTATGGGAGGGGGGGGGGGGTGTATAAACGTGTGCAGGAGGGATATCTAAAGGAGTGCAGATACAACACCAAAACACTCACAGCTGACTTTCCACGCAGCTCTAGTCTCGTCTGTAATGGCAATGTGAGGCTGGACCGGACTGAGCGATCTGGGAGAGACGCACGCTGTCCGAAACTGAGAAGCGAGTGCGAGGCAGGCAGATAAAAGTGTTCTCTGCACTCGCTCTGTCCTTCAAACTTCCTGATGGATTACTATGAAAGAGGGGAGAAAAATAATCTGAGGATGAATTAAACGCGTAAAAAGAGAGTGAGGGACGGGACAAAAGGTGAGCGATCTAACCCATTCCATTCATCCCCTTTTTCTTCATCATCCCTTGCTAGTTCGCGCTTTCGCACCCCAATCCCCCCCCCTCTTTTTTTGCACTTGCCTTTGTCCTAGTCCTCTCTGTCTGTCTGTCTGTCTGGCCGGCTGAATGCGGGTGTCATGGAGAGAGAGCAAAGGTCTCTGCTCTGGGGGGGGCGGGTGCGCGATGAAGCCATTGTCAAAGCCACGGCTAGCTATTGTGTTCATGTCCAGCCCACTGCCCCCCAAAACTGGGCCTCTCTCTCTCTCTCTGAGCCCCGATGCTGCAGATGGAGAGGGGTTGCGCGGCTGCGGCACGGAGGTACGGCAGCTGTTTGCTGCTCCACTGCGCCCCATCCTGCAAGCCGGGGTGCTATCCAGCACTGCTAAAGGAGCTGCGTCACACAGTGAAGCCCTTTTTGAAGCTGATTTATCTTCTCAGTCCTTATGCTCTTTTATCTCATACATCTCCATCCGGTCTGTGGACGTCTTATGGTTGTGGTGTGGATCTCTCCTCCGTTCATGTGCCCATGCTAGACTGTCAGTCACTACACTGACTGCATATGAATGTGAGGGTAGTGAGAGGTGTAGGACAGGGGTTTTCAAACTTTATGATGCCAAAGACACCCAAATATGGTGAACGTATTATGAGGGACCCCCTTCCTAAAATCCATCTATATGTTTTTTATGTATGGAAAAACATTTAAACTGTTAGATAAATAGTAAGTGTGACATTATAAATACCAAAGTTAAATTTGCTATACTTAATGTTGGATTTATAAACCTAAAGAAGAACATTTTCAGTTACAAATGATTTATATAAGCAACTTTTGATTGTGGATAATTGTTTGTAAGGAGCATGAAGAATACAACCGCAGTAAGCGATATAAAGGGGACTATGATGAGAAAAACTGATTAGAATGATACAAGAAAAACAAACAATTCTGAAAAGTATGTATTGGGCAAGAAAAGATAGACACATTTAGAACAGTTAGAATGTTTGGTAGACTTTATCCATTTAAAATGTTGTATGTATGTGTATGTGTACTGTACTCCGCTAGATTAACTGAGACTTGTTATAGCACTTGCTGTTGCCCTTGGTTGTTTATTTGCTTCTATTGCTCTTCCCATTTGTAAGTCGCTTTGGATAAAAGCATCTGCTAAATGAGTACGGTAAATGTAAATATATATGAGTAATGTGCGAGAAATAGGACCTAAATGTGTGCATGGAGGAAAGTTACGGGCATATGTGTAAGTTTTAAAGATCTCATGACCCTCATCTGAGATATCAGACAGACAAATGGATCAAGATAGACGATATATGACATGTTTATTAGGGCTGAGGATACACATAATATATAATGTAATTGTGTTGCAATGTTTTTGAGACTTAAGATTTTTTTTTAAATAAAAAAATTAAGCAAGTCATTTTATAAGCAGGATATTTTGTGTTTTTGTCAATAGACTGAAAGTAAGTGGTGTCCAAAACAACATTGCAGACATTCTTCAAAATATCCCCTTTTGTGTTCTACAGAATAAATTAAAACTGGTACAAATTCATAAAACGAGGGTGAATAAACAATAACTATCCCTTTAAAGTCGTCAAAATTAATACTGTTTCAGTTGACAAAACTAAGCCCTCTGGACAAGTATTGAAGCTGGAAAATATGTGGATATGAAATCTATCTCTTTTGTAGTTTTGGCAATAATCAGTATCTCTATATCTTATAAATTAGTGGATAAAGAGATATTTTCTTATTAGGTTAAATAGACTGGGAATTATAAATAAGATCAATTTAAACTTTAGAACTCTGTATTATCATTACATGTCTTTATGAACTGTAAAGAGCTGCTTCTCTTTTTAATAAAAGTGCCTCTAACCTGTCGCTCGTGCTTTTGCCTTTTAACTGAATGCAACCAGTTAAAAGGCAAAAGCACGAGCGACAGGTTAAATCTGGAGATGTACACGTTATTCAATGTATTACAGCATGTCCATTCAGATTTAATGTGGTCAGTGTGCAGTTTTCATCTTTGACCAGGAGAGGGAGGAAACTGAACGTCGTTGCACAAATCAAGAAAATCCACCCCCATTCCCGGCTCTGAGTAAAAATGGTTCCGACCCAGATTGCTTCCCTTTGTTGCTTTTGATATGATAAAATAAAAAGATTAGGAGATACAGAGTTCAAATCTTTCAAAGCGGGACTATATCCATATCCTTATATCCATACTCCTGTCCGAGTTCAGGCTCATCACTTCACAAATGAATGTAGCTTTTCATCTTGTTTCATCTGGTTCTGTAAAATCTATTATGTGTTTTGATATACAGAAGATCTTAACTATTTCTTAATTCATTCTTTATTAATAAATAAGCTTCATGTATATACATACATCAAGTTTTAATAGTTTGTAAAACAGACAAGGCAAGAATAATAAGCATTATCATAATTCAGCCAGTATCTGTGAGGAGCATCTTTCTGAATCCAAAATTGATTTGGCAAATGTGATCTGAAGTATTAATCGTATCTAATAACGGATATCTTGTTAAAAAGCTGTACAGCTTTGGGCAGGAATCGGTTATGTTTGCTGGCTGCCTGCCTTTTAACCAACACAAAAGACAGAACTTTTTTTGTTTTTTATCTCATTAACCTGGCAGAATAATGCTAATTTAATAAAGATAAAAATCTAATCCATTCCCAACAATAAGCCTTTGAGCCTGGAAATATTCTGGAGCGTATCGAAGCCTCCCAGAAAAATCCCTTGATTTAATTCATGTTATTTAAATTATATTTGAAATTATGTATTTAGTTTAATGCTGACCTCATTTAAAAGGAGGAGTAGACCATAAACAGAAATAGCTTCTGATATATGTTTTATAATCATTAAAAAATACAATTTGATGCTTTTTCGTTTCCAATAAAATAAAAAAAACGACGAGATCTCTGTGTTGCACGCACCACTCCTTAGCTGCCAGCAAAATTATAAAGCTATTGTGAATTGCACTCGACTCCCGTGTTTTAAGCGCAGGATAAGATTACGGAAAACTAGGTTGTGATATACTGTACGTGCCGTCCTGGCTGGCCTAGCAGATGAGCGCCTATAGTGATTTAATTAGCGATGGGGTCCAGCACGACCGTAACGGGGCAGACGGCAGGTAGAAGCGCATACAGTGCAGCCGGGACTTGATTTGTTTCCTTTCCTGTAAGCCCCTCTTGCTCCCCCCTTGCCACCCCCCACTCTCTCGGAGCAGTGTAAACACACAGCTCCAGAGGAATGTTGGACTCTCTGACCTCACAGCAAACGCTCTTCTGCAGTTCATTCGGTTCAGCCTGGCCGCGCTGTGCTCCGAGAGAGCGCACACACACGCATGCACTGCCAGATTTCTTCCTGCTAGCGGCGGCTGCCATTGTGCGCACAAGCTACAGTGCTTCTTCTCTGCACGCAACTGCGCACATTCAGCTGTTTATGCCCACCACGTATGCTTTCAAGTCTGTCGATTTCACCTACGGGTGCTGTTGGTTTGAATGAATTCCAATCGCCCTTCCCCCCTCTCGTCGGATGCACGGCTCGACCGCGCAGTGCCATTGGGCATAGGAGAGGCAGCAAGTTCTAAGCGGCTTTCCGGACAGAGGCCCACAGATAGGAGCGGATTGGCTAAAGATAGATCAAAGCAGACAGCATCTGTCAGTGTGTGTAAAGGCAGAGTAAAATGAATGTTTGACCTCCTCTCTCTTGCTCCGGCCGCTTTTAGAGCAGCCTCTAGTGTGTCTGAGCTCTGATGAGATGTGTCAGGCTTCGGTCAGAACCCTCTAGACGTGCAGTTACGACCAGAATACAAGGCCGTGCCGGCTCGGCTTTTGGTGCAGTGTAGAATGCACTACGCCTGCTCACTTTTTCAGCGAGGTTGGTTCCTGGAAGTATTTTCTATTATTAATTTTTTTCTTCCTTAAAGCGTAATTAGCCATGAACCAAGCGTGCCAGCTCCCGGGTGAATCACAACATTACAAACTTTACAAAAAGACAAAGATGCAGGATTTTTTTGTACTGATTTGATGATTTGATTTTGTACTTGATGGCTTTAAAGAGGGAAAGAACTACAATCCCATGATGCATTGTAAATGACAAATTAAAAATGACGACAACATTTATTTGCATTTAAAACAATTATTTGAACAGATTGCCTCAACAAATGCATGCACTTTAAAAACAACAAAAAAGTTCTTAAATGGTTCTTTGGCGGGGTGTTTGGTTCAATGAAGAACCTTTAATATACAAAGAACCTTTCCGTTGCACAAAGGGTTCTTTGTAGTGCAGAAAGGTTCTTCTATAAAATGGTTAGAAAAATGGTTCTTTAAAGAACCTTAAACAAAACGCTTCTTCCAGGAACCAAAAATGGTTCTTCTATGCATCCCTGCGAAAACCCCTCTTCGGTTCTTCCTGGCACCTTTATTTTTAAGGGTGTACACAATCAACAACAACGGTGTTATGTGTAACAAACTTCCATATTATTCTGTAAAACAGGTTGCATCAATTCCGGTTCGGGTCTTTTGTATGTGCTTTGTTAAGTTAGGCCCGGACGATAAAACAGCATCGGTAATCAATGGTAAACCTTTATTGCTAATAGAAAAAAGTTTGATATAAAGTGTTACTTAAATGCATTAAAATGTAAATAGACATGAAACCACATATAGCAAGTTTGGTTGCATAAACAATGCTCAAGTTGGCACCATCCCTGGATCATAAGCAGCCTATCATTTGCCTTGATAAAGTGCTACGAGTAACAAGTAAACAGCTAATAATTTAGCAAGTTGCTTTGCTGCGGGTTTGGTTTCGTCGTTGCCATGGGACATCAGAACACATGCGAAAAACAAACTGTCTACAGCAGAAATGAGCACGACAACCGCGCATGTCGCTAATAAGTCTACATGTTTTGTTCTCAGAGAATCTCTCTGTGTGAATGAGTGCCATAGTTTCGACTACACGAACTCAAACAGGAGTGACACACACAGTGTTTTTTCAGCATCTGCGTCTCAATATATAAATACATGAATGCATGAACTTCTGAGATGGAAACTAAAAGATCTTCAAAATAAAAGTCTGGTTTAACTTGAATAAGTAAGGAATGATTATTCTGTGGATACTACGGTTACCACACCTCAAGACATTGATCCAATGATATATTTAAAAAGATTTGTCATGTTTTTGTACTTAATTCGCTATTATGAGAAGGACTATTTCTTCCGCGTTTCATCCAACGGCTATTTTGCAAGTTCCGAAACGTCATTTTAAAGCTTGTAGCAGAGGCTTGAGCCATTGATAGCATTCTACTCCAGTTATTAATGAAGTTAGTGAAAAAATGTCATGTGTAGCCTTTAAGTTGCTTTTCTGGGTTTTTTCTGTCATTTCCGTTATTACAGTTAACTATTTATATGGAACTGTAATGCGGTCAAGAGAGCTGCCTGGAACTACGTTTGCTGTGCCTTTCCCAGAAAATAATTGCACACCTCAGAATGTTCATCAGCCAATCAGATTTAAGATTTCAACGGCCCCATAGTATAAATAGAAATATATAACTATTGTATGCTAAAATGTAATTCTTAAAGTAATGCTAGTAAAGTTATGATAATTTTTTTAATAAACAACCAAGATATTTTCACCCCTGCTTTAATTTATACATTTCTTTTGTGCATCTTATTTAATTGTTATATTTTCATTTGACTTCATTTAAAAGATTAAAGTTATTAATCCATTTAATTTCGACACCATTTTTGATGTTACATTTGTATTAAATCATAAAACACAGCATTTAGAGAAAAATAACATGAATTGCATGGGGCCTTAAATTAAAAGGTAGCTGTGAAGTTTAATTGTGAACAAACCTTATGTTTAAGGTCTAATAAATATGTGGATAAACGTTTCTTTCCCCATTACTGGTAAGTGAATATTGTGATAAATATTGAAACTGTATGATATGGAAAAAAAAAAGAAGATAAAATTGGCTATATCGCCCAGCCCTACATTAAATAAAGAGTAATTTTACTCAAGATACCTTCAAAGGAGCCAGCAAAGATGAGCATAACTGATGTGTACCACATATGCATTTTTTTACATATTTAAATAGAATAAAAAGCCAACAATAAAAATAACTAGCTAGGTTATCCGACGATTACTTTAAAAGTCCATATACATTGGCGTCAGTTCATATTACCAGTAACACTTTCTCCGACAAGTGGTTGCAGTAAGACCTGTTTTCCTGTTTGTTCATGTGACGTTTGGCATAAAGACTGCAGATTTGTCTTTAAAGGTTTATAAGTTGTCGTGAAAAATCTGAAAATGAATGGACTTTTTTATTTCCGGAACCCAACTGTTGCCCTCAATTACCTGCTTCATGAGAGTACTCATGCCGGCGGGCCCGGGGCGGGTTTCCAGGACCCCTAATTAAAGCACTAGCGGCTAGCGAATGGGGCGGGCAGTGGGTTGTTGGCGGTGGGTTGAGATAACGGCAAGGAATTTCACCTGAACAAAGACACTGGTTGTGTTGGCTCCCCACCAGAGGCTTGATCTACAAAAGCTGTAATTTTCACAAAAAAAGAGACCCTGTTCGGACCCTTCCAGTTCAACTCAGTCAGCACATCATCCCTTGCAATAGCCTATGCTACGGCTCGCTCCCACCTTTTATGTAAACGCTGGCTGAGGATATTAATGTGGATTGTGTTTATTTATCTGTACCGTCCTGATGGCATGTTATTGAAATAGGCATAATTGCAGTACTAGGACTTTGGAATGGCATATTATCTTCATCATATATACACTATAATCAAAAGCAGCCCGTCCCAGTGTAGTTTGATTAAACATTGTTAAATAAAGTTGTGAGACACACCAGAGGGTGCATGGGTAAGCTGTGAAACTGTCGTTTGCCCTCTGTTGGTAGTTGAAACATAATGCAGTTATTGATAGAGTTGTTACAGAGGTCACTTATTCATTTAAGAGACCTCTTAACCTTCTTGTAACATAATAACTAGTTAATTATAGCAGGGTAAATATGCAATAACTACATGTCTTTATACAGTCATAATTTGAAATCAGTGACAGGCTTTCAGTGCTGTAGAACATTTCTATGGCCATATTTCATTTCAGATCTTGTGATGATTATTAGACTTTTAGTTTAGGTCAATAAATTGTATATACTAAAATAATTTAAAAAATGACACAAAAGAACTTATTTAAAAAATGTACTTTATAAGACTCATAAACTTGTTTGTGACAAGTCACACAGGTATATTTGTGGCAAAAGCCAACAATACATTGTATGTGACAACATTATTATTATTATTATTTTTCTTTATGCCAAAAATCATTAGGATATTAGGTAAATATCATGTTCCATGAAGATATTTATACATTTCATACCATAAAAATATATATAAAAAATTATTATCAGTATTAAAATGCATTGCTAAGGACTTAATTTGGACAGCTTTAAAAGCTATTTTCTAAATATTTAGATTCCCTCCCCCCCCCCCCCCTCATTCACTGTAAAAAAAAAAAAAAATGGTTCTACAACAAAAAAAAATCTTAATACCAATTTCTCATAGCATTTTGTTGTTGTTGTTGTTGTTGTTGTTGTTGTTGTTGACTCAACTTTTGTAAATGACAGTTATACGAACTGAGAAAAAAAAGCTGTCTGTGACACGTTTTTTTTCCAGTTGTGTTAACTTGTCATTATTTGTTTTCCGGAGATATGCAACTATTCTGTAGCAAATCTTTTGTAGTTGAGCCAATTCAAGAAATGTTGTCCAGATCAGACCTTCTGAATTTGAATATTACTGGGAGGAAAGGGTGTTTTGCAGACACAGACATCAAGAATCAGCATGTGAATCTCAACAAAGGTGACATGCTTCATGCCGCAATGCATGCTGGGAGCCAACATAGTGTTACAATTTTGGCTTCCAGCATGTATTATGGCATGAAACATGCCACCATTGTTGAGATTCATATGCTAATTCTTGATGTCTGTGTGTGTCTAAAAAAACTTCCCACAATGGATTGGAATGGAATTGTTGGTAAATATAACACACCATTCATAAATAATCACTTTGATCATGAATAAAGTAGTAAACCACTCTCCTTACATTTTCAATAAATTTATTTTACATCTGAACTTGTTAATTCTTAATAAGAACTTCTGTTTCCAACTGACACAAAATGAATTGGCTCAACAACAAAATATGTGTTACAGAATAGTTCTCTCCAGAAAACAATTAAAGAAGTTGATTCAACTAAAAAAATTGTTTTGTATTACAGACAACTTATTTTCAGTTCATATAACTTATTTACAAACGTTGAGTCAACAAGAAAAAGTTAGGGGAAATTAGTTCTAAGATATTTTGTGTTTTACAAGATTTTTACAGTGTGGATTTTTGCTGAACCAACAAAACAAAATCAGTATTCTCACATTTTTGCAAGTTGTGTTTTTTACGTGTTCCAGATTTTCAAATAGTTGTATCTCGGCCAAATATTATAAAAATGATTTATTCAACTTTGATATGATGAAAATATTTATATTTTAAAAAATGTTTTAGAAAGAAGTCTCTTGTGTTAACCAAAGGTATTTTTATTTGAAAGTACTTTGCCAGCCACCGCCAGCATTTTTGGTCATTTTTTTTTGGTCAAGTATTTCATGGCCCCAATGATTATCTGAACATGCACTATATCAAAAGAAAGAACAGAGCCTCTGCTTTAAAAACAAAAATGTGGGGAAGTTTCATTAAAAAAAGCAACATTTTGAGCAAAAAGCTGAGAAAACAAAACATAGATCGAGTCCATCAACACCCCCAAAGCTTTACAGTCATATACCACTTCCTGGATTAACGTTCCATTCATAAAATTAGGCCGTTTTGACTTATATGCTGTTTATTGTCGATAATCGCATTATTTTAAAACACAGTCAAAGAAGAAGCAGAAACCAGCAATACCATATGCAAGTAGATATTATGTTTAAGCTTCTTCTTCTTTTCCTATATTTTCCACTGGAGATACTGTACACGTTCAGGATATGTGTAAAAGCGCCCCCTACCAAATAACAGTGATAACACGGATAAGCTGTAAACCTGTCAATGGCGGGGAAAGAATGAAAGAAACAGTAATGCTTTTTTTTAAAGATTCTTTTATAGAAAGCTAATTTCTTTACTTTCACTTTTGATCAATTTGCTTGCTGACTAAAAGTATTAATTTCTTTAACCAGGAAAGAAAATGCCTCTGCACTCAATTGGATAGACCTACAACCAACCAGAGCAATGATTGTTTGTGTGACATATATCGAGCAAGTGACGTATGTTGAGCAAAGCATAATTATCAACAGAACTCAACTGCACACATGCTGAAAGAAGAAAATGAGTGTAAACGTTACCTTTGCTAGTGTTATAAAAAGAATGTAAGGATACACAGAGTACTTACCAACACGATCAGCATTTTTTTAAAGAAATAGTAATGGTAAATGCATATACAAACAAGTTCTCAGTTTAGTAGGCTAAACAAATTCAACCCAAGCACCCTTTAATGATGTGGATGATTACATTATTGTACGAAATTGGTCCATCATTGTATAAAGCCTGCCCTGACAATTTCATTGGTCTGATCAGCTCTGGTTCGAACATAGTTGCTCCACAACGGATCAAGTCCAGACCGAACTTCCCGATCTCAAATGTTGTGGGCGGGGCTAAGTTCGGCTGGCATCCAGGCTAGAACAAGCTAGGATTGATATCATAATTTTCAGTGAATATCAACTCAAAGCTATCATATAAGCACGATCATTCGAATATACTCCAGGGTTTCTACTGATACAAAGCCATATGCTAATCACTGAAGTAACCCTTTAAGAAGACTCGGAATATAGTCTATAATTCGTGTAGCCCATAATTTTTGTGTTTATTGTGCTTGGCTCCACCCTCCTACGTATTTCTGCTCAATTTTAATTTCCCCTCAGTTTTCCTTTCAATCTCCATCTGGGATTGCAGTATATTTTTGGGTTTTCTCTGATCAAATTTTAACCGCTCCAATCAGCGTTCAGAGGGAGTGGCTGAGAATGAAGACCAAAAAATAGCGATTGGTTATGGCAGATCCAGACTGGCTTTGGGCAGATCCAATAGTTTTAAACTTCAGCAGAGTACCTGCCTTCAAGGAAGTTAATGCTTGTCAATGGAGAGTGGCCAGACTCTGTACAAATTTAATGTACGAGAGTGGTAGGACCAGGCTATTTTTAGGTGCTTTTTTAAGCTTCTAAGCCACATTTGTTGCAAATGCATGGACAATAGCAAGCAATACCATTTTGTTTCAGTACCAAGAAAGAAAGTAAGTCATACATGTTTGGAACAACATGAGAAGGAGTGAATGATGGCAGAATTGTTGTTTTTGTGAGGACTGTAACTTTAAAGCGCATCAATTAGTGTAGCCCTCTGATGCAGTATTTGGTCTGAAGTCACTGTTTGAGGGCAAAGTGCAGTGAATGGGAACTTTGTGAGGAAGACTGATGGTGTGGAAAAGATAAACAGATGGTTGCAAATATCGACTGCTAAATTATTCATCAGGGCTCCAGCTTTTGGTTAGTGACAGAGTGATAGAGTTTACTGAGATGATGAAAGCGGCGGAGTGAGGGAGAGAGCGGGAGAAAGAAAAATAAAGAGAGCAACACCGGCACGAATATAATAGCTTTGCATCGAATTTGCAGAAGTGCCACTGCCTCATTGAAACACGGCCGTTATTCACGTCTGTTCTGAATGTTGATGTTGTTGTTGAAATATTATCCTTAGATGTTTCCCAGATGTCAGTGCCTGCTGTGTTGGTCTTAGGCGCTGTCAAACATCGCTCTCTGATTGTGATTTGCGGCGGTGTTGAATAAAGGCCTGCCGAGAGGAGGATAACGTAGCATTAGCACTGCTTATGTCTACATGCTCATTACATGCGGCCCTTTACACGGCTGGTGATTTAACAGCACTCTGACACTTGATGTATTCACTACCGAGCATCATTGGCATCTCTTATACACATTTACACAGACAAATCTCTCACGCAGGCGCACTGTCTTTCACACTCTCACACACACACACACACACCTCACGCTCTTCTGCGTTTAAGACTCCGGGGAAATAGAGCAGAGAGGAAACTACGTGCCTTCACCGAGCAAGGGCTGTCTGGTGTCATGGCAACCAGTGCGGATTACCCCACCCTCTTCCATCAGCCTCGAGAGGGAGGAGGAGGAGAAAAAGATGGAGAGAGAGTCTGGGAGGGCTGAGGACAGGCGGATACTAGGTGGTCGCAGTGCTGTTAGCTTAAATAAAAGTAAAATAATTTGAGTTATGTTATATTATATTATATATTATTTAATAATAATGATATTTTAGTTTTAAATGCACAATAAAATGTACTATAAATAGGAAAAATATAGTATATAGTGCGTAAAAAATTATATATTAGCGTAAAAAAGATATGTATATAAAAGCATAGTCATTTTTTAAAAATTTAAATGATAATTTTATTTTTAAATATACAATAAAAATGTCTATAAATAGAATTAAATATATATTTTTAATTTTAATCATTTTAATATTATAAATGATCTAGATACAATTATAAAACTATGATAATTGATGCTAGTTCAAAAGTAAAAACTTTTATTTTCATTTAAATAATAAACATATATATATATATATATATATATATATATATATAAAGCTGCTTTAAAAAAACGAGTGAAAATTAAACTAAATTGAAAGCAAAATTGGTCAGAGATGTGTTTAGAAGAAACAAATAAGCATTCACAACTGTTAGAGGACAGTCCCGAGAGATGTGAGGTGGAGGGGAATGCTGAATTATTCTTGGGGAAAAAGGTGGATTCAGGGAGACAGAGAGAGAGACTGGCAGAGACAGAGCACAGGCCAAAGGGAGGAGGAAACATTCAGAAAGCAAGGGAGCATGGAGGATGATTTGAGAGAGAAAAAGGAAGCAGCCTAGAGAGAAAGAGGGAGGGAGGCAAATGGGACGGCAGGTCATTTCAGGACACTCACAAAAAATTGCCATCTCTCAGGGGCCGCCGATGACTGCAGAGTGAGACAGAGAGCGAGGACTGCAGCAGTAGGATGACGCCCAGTTACTGTCATAAACGACTACACAATACAGCAGAGCACCATCCTTAAAATTGTCATTTACAAAAAAACATATTTAATTCATCAACTCATTTTAGTTGAAACAAACCAGGTTTGTCCTACCGCACAGACAAGTAGACACATTTTTTTACGTACCTAATGTCTAAATATGTAACTAATGACTTAAATGTCATTTTATTGCAGTTTTATCCTTGTTTTTATGTGTAGTGTCATAATTTGGCTAGCTTCTACCAAGAAAGGTATTTTCGCTGTATATTTTTTTTTGGATGTATGACCTTTAAAGGGATAGTTCCCTTTCTTTCTTTCTTTCTTTCTTTCTTTCTTTCTTTCTTTCTTTCTTTCTTTCTTTTGCTGAACACAAAGGTAGATATTTGGAAGAATGTTTGTAGCCTGGCAGATCTCGGCAGCCATTGACCACCATAGTGTTTTATTTTCCCCACTATGGTAGTCAACGGCTGCCGAGATCTGCTTGGTTACAAACATTCTTCCAAATATCTACCTTTGTGTTCAGCAGAAAAAACGAATTTCATACGGGTTTGGAACAACTTGAGGGTGAGTAAGTGACAGATTTGTCACTCATATTTAATAGATAAAAAATATGGTACGTTTATTTTCTTCTCCCCATTTCTTTATTTATATTTATTCATTGCTGTCCTGGCTGTCTATGATTATATGGTCAGTTGCATTTTATTCACTACATTAGCATCCATGACCTGTGTCCCACCAGGGAGCAGGAATGTTCTGTAAACCTGTGTAAAGCCCTATTCAGACTGGACTAGTTTCACAGTTTCTAGTTTCATAGGTGTACTTTAATTTGAATCCCATCTGAATAAAACATATGTGTTTTTCTCACTCAGCCTTGGTTAAAATGACCTACTGTTTTTCGGCTAATTCAGGGGGTCCTCTGGTAAATTTCAACTCCGGATAGAAATGTCCATGATTGCGGGTATATTGTTTTTCACCTAATTTATTTTGACCTTCATGAATACTGAAACTATAGCTAAATGTCCATGATTGCACTGCCTGGTGCACCTTGATTGTGTATTTAGAACGTATGCCAACTTTATAGATAAAATAACTGGTGGTTCTGCTTTCACCTAATTTGACATAAAAAGAAAATTAAATAAATAATCAGAGTCCGATCCCGGAAACTGCTTAGAGTGGCTAATGCAGTATGATCCTCGTCTCAATTAATTCCTTCCCTTAATTACATACATAATGTTAAATAATTAATCACATATCAAGTCTGGTTTATTTAAGTGGGTTTTGTGATGGGATCCAGAGCACATAATCATCCGTAACACCCACTTCCAGACAACAAACACTCCCATCTTAAAATCCACACCAACCCCAACCCCAATGTGAATCAAATCACAGTCACCCTATGTTAAAGGGATATTTCATCCAAAGCAGGGAAATTCTGACTCTTTCTTCTGACAAAATAAATTATTTTGGAGCACGTTAGTAACCACACCATTTTAGTGACCATTTACTTCAATATCAAAATTCTTAAAAAAAACTCAAAACTCAAATAAAAAAATCTTCCACAGAAGAAAAAAAGTCACAGGCCTGGAAAGACACTAGGGTGAGAAAATTATCACAAATGTAAAAATATATATATATATATTTGTATATTCCTATATTTGTTGCTCAAAAATTTGAGTAATCGGCATGAAATCGAATAATCGTATCCAAAATAAAAGTTAATGTTCACATAATATACGTGTGTGTACTGTGTATATTATTATGTATATATAAATACACACTCATTTATTTATATATTTAAGAAATATGTGCATGTATATACTGTATGTATAATTTATATATAAATATAAAGATTTTATATATAAATAAATAAAAATTCTTATATATGTACATGCATGTGTGTCTTTATACACTGATCAGGCATAACATTATGACCACCTTCCTAATACTGTGTTGGTTCCCCTTTTGCTGCCAAAACAGCCCTGATCCATCAAGGCATGGACTCCCCTAGACCCCTGAAGGTGGCACATCCCACTGATAGGAATTTTGAGGCCAAGTCAACACCTCAAATTCATTGTTGTGCTCCTCAAATCATTCCTAAACCATTTTTTCTTTGTGGCGGGATGCATTATCCTGCTAAAAGAGGCCGGATATGCTAGTTATGCTTATGCTTCAATGCTTAGATAGGTGGTACGTGTCAAAGTAATATCCACATGGATGGCAGGACCCGAGGTTTCCCAGCAGAACATTGCACTTTCTCCGCCGGCTTGCCTTCTTCCCATAATGCATTCTGGGGCCATGTGTTCCCCAGGTAAGCGACGCACCCGGCCATCCACATGATGTAAAAGAAAACATGATTTATCAGAACAGGCCACATTCTTCCAATTGATCCGTGGTCAATTTCTGATGCTCACGTGCCCACTGTTGTTGGGGCTTCCGGTGGTGGACAGAAGGCAGCATGGGCACCCTGACTGGTCTACGGCTGGAGCCCCATACGCTACAAACTGCGATGCACTGTGTATTCTGAAACCTTTCTATCAGAACCTGCATTAACTTCTTGAGCAATTTGAGCTACAGTAGCTCGTCTGTTTGTTTAGACCACATGGGCCAGCCTTTGCACCCCACGCATCACTGAGCCTTGGCCACCCATGACCCTGACGCCAGTTCACCACTGTTCCTTCCTTGGACAACGTTTGATAGACACTGACCACTGCAGACCAAGAACACCCCACAAGAGCTGCAGTTTTGGGGATGCTAGCCATCTCAATTTGTGAAACTCGCTCAAATCCTTACACTTTTTCCTGTTTCTAACACATAAACTTTGAGGACAAATTGTTCACTTGCTGCCTGATATATCCCACCCACTAACAGGTACCTTGATGAAGCGATAATCAGTGTTATTCACTTCACATGTCATGATGTTATGCCTGAACGGTACATAATATTTATACACAGTACACACATATATTATGTAAACATGAATTTTCATTTTGGATGCGATTAATTGTGATTATTCGATTTGACAACACTAAACATACTATTGTAAATTCAATATAAAATACTTTAGTTTTTTGTAAATCACAATTGAGTCTGGTTTGTTAAAAAAACATTCTGGATTCTGCCCTTTGCCTTTTGAAAGGTTTGGGGGGATTCCGCCATTCGTGTTGCAGGAAATTTTATCCTTGAGAGTTTTTTGCTATCGTCAAGGTAGTTTTTTTTTTTAAATAACTGAAACGGATCATGGCCACTCTTCTAATCCATCACAATCAGCAAGGCTTTTGCTGTAATATGAGCACCCCAAAGGAAATATTTTAATGATGAGCGAAAGATAAAATTACAACTACATGAGCAAAGAACATTTTAAAGCAACCGACAACATGTTTTGCATTGTTCTTTCAGTAGTCATTGGAGTGTGGTTTACATTTTCACAGCGTGCATGATCACAGTATGTGCCCACTGTACTGTGACATCAGATGTTATTATATTTGACAATATATGTCTTTGATTAGAAAGTATTTTGTGTATGCATGTCCTTCATATTGTTGAAATATTGTATTTGCATACCGCACACGCATACAGTAGTTCAATATTTTGAATTAAATAGTCATTTATGGAAAACGGCTCGGGTTATGTATATAACCCTTGTTCCCTGAGAGGGAACGAGCACTGCGTCGAAACGCTTTGGGGATGCTCCCTAAGCATCAGCGAATCTGAAGCCTGAATAAACACTAGTCCAATCCGATTGGTCGTGCGTGATGACGTCATTGTGACGGCGTACCCGGAAGTATAAAAGGGGAGCCGGCGCATAATGGCGGCAGTTCTTGCTCTGAAGCATGCGCTCCAGGCGTGCCGAGGTGTGGCGGTACGACGCAGTGCTCGTTCCCTCTCAGGGAACAAGGGTTATATACATAACCCGAGCCGTTCCCTTATCGAGGGAACTTCCCACTGCGTCGAAACGCTTTGGGGAACGAGTACCCACTAGGCCACACCGAGGGTAGCGCCTGTCCTAGTGTGAAGCCGGAAACCGGGCACAACTAGGGTTGGAGCACCCTCGCGCCAGGCGTCGCAGGGAGATCCAGGCTATAAAACCTGATAAAAGTGTGTGGAGTAGCCCACCCCGCCGCCTCGCAGATATCCTGCAGGGGGACCCCAGAAAGGAGGGCCACCGAAGAGGCCATGCCTCTGGTGGAATGTGCCCTCACGGCTACAGGTGAAGGCAAACTGCGCACCTGGTAAGCCATGGTTATTGCCTGGACTATCCAGTTACTGATAGTCTGGGTAGACGCAGGCAACCCCTTCTTGGGTGAGCCAAAACACACCAACAATTGTTGCGATCTCCTCCACTGTGCGGACTTCGCCAGATACACCCTGAGTGCCCTGACCGGGCAGAGTAGGTGAAGCCTCCCCTCTTCCGCCGTCACGTGAGGCGGAGGATGAAATGCCTGCAGAACCAAAGACCTGACCACCCTTGATGGGACCTTGGGCACATAGCCCGGCCTAGGGTGCAAGATGGCCTTTACTCCACCCGGGGCAAACTCCAGGCAAGTCGGCGTTACTGCCAAGGCCTGGAGATCCCCTACTCTCCTTAGAGAGGTAATGGCGAGTAGAAAGGCCACCTTAAGGGTCAGATTCTTAGGTTCTGCTGACTCTAGTGGCTCGAAGGGGGCCTCAGCCAATCCCTCGAGAACCACTGCCAGGTCCCAGGTTGGAACTCTGGACTGAGCCACAGGCCTCATCCTCCGAGCCCCACGGAGGAACTGTACAACCAGCTGGTGCCTACCCAAAGGCCCATCACCCAGAGGAGTGTGGAAAGCCGCAATGGCAGCCACGTACACCTTGAGTGTGGACGGGGTTAGGCCCGCAGAGAAGCGATCTTGGAGGAACTCCAGCACTGAAGCCACTGGGCAGTTAACTGGGTCCTCCTCACGCCTCCTGCACCAAGTGGAAAATACATTCCACTTGAGGCTGTACAGTCTCCTTGTGGACGGAGCCCTGGAGCTGAGTAAGGTCTCTACCACCTCTGCCGACAGGCCAGCCTCTAGGTACCTGGCCCCCTCAGGGGCCAAACCCAAAGGTTCCATATCTCCGGCCGGGGGTGGAAAATCGACCCCGCCGCCTGAGACAGGAGATCCCTCCTCAGAGGAATCTGCCATGGATGACCTGCCAGCAGGGCTATGATATCCGAGAACCAAACTCGCGTCGGCCAACGGGGTGCTACCAGAAGTAGACTGACCCCCTGCCGACGGACCCTCTCCAGGACTCCCGGGAGCAGAGCAATCGGGGGAAATGCGTACAGACGCAGCCTCGGCCACGTCTGCACCATGGCATCCAACCCCAACGGGGCTGGATGCGTGAGGGAGAACCACAGTGGACAGTGGGACGTCTCTTGAGACGCAAACAGATCCACTTCCACTGGGCCGAACCTCTCGCATATGGCCTCCACCACTTCGGGGTGGAGCCGCCACTCCCCGGGCCTCAGCCCCTGCCTCGACAGGATGTCTGCTCCCTGATTTTGAACCCCCGGGACATACATTGCCCTGATGGACAACAGTTTCCCCTGGGACCACAGGAGGATTAGATGCGCCAATCTGCACAGAGGGCGCGATCTTACCCCTCCCTGGCGATTGAGGTACGCTACGACAGCCGTATTGTCTGTCCGCACCAGGACATGTTGGCCGCGGAGGTCCGGGAAAAAACTCCTGAGAGCTTTGTAGACCGCCATCATCTCCAGGCAATTTATGTGCCAGGAGGAATGACGGCCCTCCCATGGGCCCCTCGCAAAGCGGCCGTCCATGACCGCGCCCCAACCAGTGAGGGAGGCGTCTGTTGAAACGGATTTCCGGCAACAGGACGCTCCCAACACTGGTCCCTGGGACAGAAACCAAGGTTTCTTCCATATGACTAGGGAACGAAGGCATCTGCGCGTTACCCTGATCATACGAAAAGGATTCCCTCTGGGGGAAAACCCCTTGGTTTTCAACCACCACTGGAGGGGTCTCATGTGTAGCAGGCCGAACGGTATCACGTTGGACGCTGCTGCCATGTGCCCCAGCACTCTCTGAAAGTGCTTCACAGTGATGGTGTGGCCTAGCCTTATTCCTGAGACCATCGCCAGTATGGTCTCGACGCGCGCGGGAGACAATTGTGCCCGCATCGTCGTCGAATCCCATACTACCCCTAGGAACGTAGTCCTCTGGGACGGCGTCAACACACTCTTGTTCGTGTTGAGTCTCAGCCCCAAGCACTTTATGTGGGCTAGAACGACATCTCGATGCCGAACCGCCATATCGTACGACTGGGCCAGTATGAGCCAGTCGTCGATATAATTCAGTACACGGATGCCCTGAAGCCTCATAGGAGCCAGGGCTGCATCCATGCACTTTGTGAATGTGCGTGGGGAGAGGGCTAGGCCGAAGGGAAGAACTCGATATTGGTACGCTTCGCCCCCGAAAGCGAACCTCAGGAACTTCCTGTGACATGGAAGGATGGAGATATGAAAGTATGCGTCCTTCAGATCTATCGTGACGAACCAGTCCTGGGACTGGATCTGACTCACGATCATGGGGATAGTGAGCATTTTGAATCTGAACCTCCTTAGAGACCGATTCAAATCCCTTAGATCTATAATCGGACGCAACCCTCCATCCTTTTTGGGAACTATAAAGTACCGGCTGTAGAAGCCGGACTCCCTCTCTGGCGGAGGAACATGTTCTATGGCCCCCTTTGCCAGTAAGGTCTTTACTTCTAGTTCCATTACCCGACCCCGCTCTGGTACCACTGTAGTCCAGGTCACCCCCCTGAACCCAGGGGGAGGCCGACCGAACTGCAGTCTGTACCCATTTTCTACAATGCGCAGGACCCATGTGGATACACTCGGAAGGCATTTCCATGCGCCGAGATAATCTACTAAGGGAACCAGCCTCTCGAGGCTGGCGTCGGGTGTTACACGAGCCTCGTCCCCGACCCCCTGAAGCGGTTGCCCGGCAGGAAGTGGTTGGGGACGAGTCTCTGTGTGCGGACGCGCCAGCTGCCCAGCCGCAGGTCTTTCCAGAGGCGGCTGGAGCAGCGTGCGTTCGCGGGAAATCGATGTGGCCCGAAGCGTCGTAGACGGCGGGATTACCACATCGATTTCCCCAGGGCGCCGCGAAGGAAGCAACCTCGGTTGCCCCCTCGCGGGAGGGACCGCCCTGAGAAGTCCTGCCGAGGCTAGGACTTCTTTGCGGCAGCCTTTCGCGCCTGAAGGACGTTCCTCAGATCGCCCTTCGGAGCGGAAGGCTGCTGTTGAGCGCGCCGCCTCTGTTGCCAAGCTCCCGGAGGAGGGGCTCTAGAGGCGACGCTCTCTTTTTGCATCTGACGATGCGAGGAGGAGCTGGTCGGCGGCTGAGGCTGCCCGCTAGGGCCAGCCTTCCCGGGCTTAGAGCGGCGAGGGAGGTACTGCTGGAAGGCCGCTGACTGTCTCTTCGCCTCCTGGTGTCTGGAGACGACGGAGTTAACCGCGTCCCCAAACAGACCAGAAGGCGAGATCGGGGAGTCCAGGAGGAAGGATCTGTCCTTCTCCTTTATCCCCGACAGATTCAGCCAGAGATGTCTCTCCGTTGTCACCATAGCTGCCATGGAGCGGCCGATGGCACGGGCCGTCTCCTTGGTAACACGGAGAGACAAATCCGCGACCTTCCTGAGTTCCAGTACGTCCTCCGGAGAGGGACCCTCGCCCTCATCCAGCTCTTTTAGAAGGTCAGCCTGGTAGGCCTGCAAGATCGACAGAGTGTGCAGCGCACTACCAGCCCGCCCAGCCGCCATATAAGCCTTGCCCACCAGCCCTGAGGTGTCCCGACAGGGTTTGGTGGGCAGCACCGGGGTTTTAAGGGACGATGCCGATTCGGGCGAAAGATAGCTCGCGAGAGCATCCTCCACCCGCGGCATCGCCCCATAGCCCGCCTCGCGTGCCCCCAGAACGTTGGAATAGTCCAACAGTGGGGGATTAGAGACACGCGAGGAATAGGGCTTCCTCCACGATCTACACACCTCGGTGTGCAGATCGGGGAAAAAAGGCAAACCCCGGCGCGGTGTTTGGACCCGGTGTGCGAGGAACCGGTCATCCAGCCTACTGGGTGGCCGAACTTCCTGTTCCTCCTGTGGCCACTCAATGTTGAGTTTAGCCACAGCCCGGGTCAACACCTCGACCAATTCCTCCTGGGCGGGCGGATGAGGCGATGGAAAAACCTCATCCCCCGCCCCGATGCCCGCGCCCTCCGGCTCCTCAGAACCGGAGAGAACGAGCATCGGACCCTCCGCCCCGGGGGAAGAAGCCGCAAAGCGGGCTTCCACACGGGGAGGAAGATCATCGGAACTGTCCGAGGAGGATTGGGAAAGTGCCGCAGCAGTCCCAAAGCCCTCGGACAGATCCCGCTGTGAGCCCCATGATCTGCGACGCCGCGACGCCTCAGCGACCGCGGGTCCAGAACCCTGGGGCTCACGAGGCTGGCCGGTCTCATCGAACACGGCCAGCCTAGAGCGGAGCAGCCTGAGTGTCAGCCGCTCACAGTCTCACAGGCGGCTCCCTCGAGAGCCGCCCGAGCGTGCTGCACACCCAGACACTGCACACATAACAGGTGTGTATCCGATCCCGAGATGAAGCGGGGACACGGATGCACACACTGTCTAAATCCGCTCTTTCCTTCCATACTTTTACTATAAAGTTTTCACTCACACACACACTCGCAACTGGACAGACAACAGTAAATAGACAGACCAAACAGAGAGCGCTATGCTGAAGAGCAATAACTGCCGCCATTATGCGCCGGCTCCCCTTTTATACTTCCGGGTACGCCGTCACAATGACGTCATCACGCACGACCAATCGGATTGGACTAGTGTTTATTCAGGCTTCAGATTCGCTGATGCTTAGGGAGCATCCCCAAAGCGTTTCGACGCAGTGGGAAGTTCCCTCGATAAGGGAACTTCTTTAATTACTAGTGTATCATATTCCATTTATGCGATAATTCCCTCACACTGCAGACATTAATTGCTTTTTATGCACATTAAAATATACACCACCCATTAATAAGCGAGTGACAGTCAGTTTTTGCATTGCTTGTTCCTTGTTTCTCGTGCCTCACAGTCAAACAGGGCTAAACCAAGAGCAGCTCACCATGAACTGCCAATCTAAATAAATTAAAGCCCTTAACACAAAAGACAAATAGACTGCCTAAAAGGCTGCTTTCAAGCCTGCTGTGCACAGGTAGGCAAGGAGAGACAGTAGCCCGCCTGGATGCATGTTGTTTAATAGGCATACAGGAGCCACTCGCTAATAGCTCTCTGGTTACTTTGCCATCGCTTGGAACGCAGGGTCATAATTAAGGCCATTTACCGTAAAAGCCAACAGATTAAAAAAATATTCAAGTGTAATAAAAGAAACGGTGAGCTAATGCAGCAGGAGTGTGTGTGTGTGTGTGTGTGTGTGTGTGTGTGTGTGTGTGTGTGTGTGTGTGTGTGTGTGTGTGTGTGTGTGTGTGTGTGTGTGTGTGTGTGTGTGTGTGTGTGTGTGTGTGTGTGTGTGTGTGTGTGTGTGTGTGTGTGTGTGTGTGTGTGTGTGTGTGTGTGTGTGTGTGTGTGTGTGTGTCGGAGTCTAAGAAAACCTTTTTTTTTTTCATCTCCTATTGTTTGACTGCACGCCCGGAATTGGCTGCTTGTCTTAAAAATGCGAGGAAAAAGTTGATCGTAAATGAGAAATCTGTCTTCAAAGGAGTCCAGCTTTCAACCAATAGTGCACAGGCCAGGAATGAGTGGAATGTGTTTGCACTGGCAATGGGGAATAACAGTAAAGATAATGGTAACAATGAGAGTGTGAGTGTGTGTGTGTGTTTCTAGTGGGCACTACAGGCCTAAGGCCTGCTTAAGTGAAGATGGCATACTAGAGTGTATTTACCACACTTTTAACAGAGGCAGTTGCCATACAGTATAATTACATGTCTTAAAAGCTTAGAATAAAGTGCGATTGAGAAGTGTTCACTGAAAACCTATGCAGCTCTTTAGAATCTAGAGTGAATTAATGACTGACTTTAGAATCATTTTGAAGTAATTTTTTTCTGTTTTGTTTTCAGAGGTTAAATTGAAATTTGCACCAACACGTTTTGTGGCACAAAGCACAAATTCACCATTCAAATGTAAGTATGTGCTTTTTTTGTGCTTATCCATTACTGATATTAGCAGGCATCAATTGGATGCCTTTAATAGCTGTGTGTGTAAACAAATATTTGGCACATGGATAGAATACAGAACTTGTGTTTGTGTGCAGCTGTTTGTATTCTCTACTCAACAGCCTTAAAACACAGCAGCTGACCCACCAATAGCTGCTCAAAACACACACACACACACACACATGCTGACATGCAAACTTTAAGGCCATTAATGAGAATGTCTAACCAAAGCTATAATGATGTGAAAATAGCAGTTCACCACCAGAAGTGCTAAGGTACAGGCAACAAAAGACCTTAGTCACTTTATATTTCCCAATTAAGACTTTGTATCTTAATTTTGCGACTTAATTAGTTGTAATTGTGAGACGGTAGTGGTCAAAAGTAATGTTCAAAGGGGATATTTGCACAATATTTGCTTTTAAGGACTAAATGTAAAGGAATTTATTAGGAAGAAGAATTACACTAAAATTGGTTAAAGTATTAAAATGACAAAATCCAGCATATACTTAAATATGGATTTTATTGTATTATGCAAAAAAAAGGCATTGACTCACCAAACCTTGCACATATGTCATGCTAGACTTCTTTGCAATCCTCTTTAATTTATTCCCACAGTTGAGCTTCATTGGAAGACCTGCATGATTTATTACAATTCTGCTATATAATTTCATAAAGGATTTCAATGGCTTAGCGGTCAGGAGAAGACTTCAGCAATGCTGCGCGTGAACACTTTAATTGCGTGCAACTTTGTTGTGTTTTTGGGATCATTATCATGATGGGAAATAACACATTTGATCTCCAAACAGATCCTTCAAACTTGGCTACACTGTGTTCAACAGAATTACAAAGTATTGTTCAATTTTTCAAAGTGCCAGCAAATTTGTAAATCCTTCCAACACCTGCTGCAGACGTGCGTTCCCAACACCATTATGTTTTCCCCTGTCGTGCTTAATGGCGCCACACATGCAGTTGGCATTAAAACACTCCAGTCATCTCCTTCAAACATACCTGACACCATCCAATGCAAGGATGTTCAATTTTGACTTGTTGGACTGCAGAACACAGCTCCCATCTCCCACACTCAAGTCATTATGTTCTTTGGCAAATGCAAGGTGTTTTTACTGTAGATAACACTAATAAATAGTTGTTTTACTGGTGCACAACCTCTCAATCCAGCCTCTTGTAGCTGTTGGCTTACAGTTCAAGATAAAATTGAAGGTTGAAATTCTAATCCAGGTCTTTTGAAGCTGTTTTGAGGTGGTCCCACATTCAGGAGATTTTCATCCTCCTGTCAAAATGCTCAATATTCTTCCTTGACCTGCCAAAGCACTTTACATTCTACATGGTAGATCTGTGCTTTGAAATAATTCTGTGGATATTGTGGCCATTCACATCCTGCACATGAGCAATATCCAAAACTGATCGTCCAAATTTAACACTTCTAACAATATCCTAATTGGTTGCAGAGGAAATCTCTTTCCATCTAGTCATTTTTCACTTAAACCTGCAAAATAGCATGTAAAAATATAACTAATATCGATCACATACGGATTTATTGAATTATAGGCTGGGGATAATGAGTGCAAGCTTGGTATGACCACTTGTCTCACAATTAGCATCCCCACAATTCAGTATGTCTTATTGCATCACTTAAACTTAGTATGTGTACATTATTTTTACATTCCAGGCACAACGTGCATACAAAGAAGCCTATTTGGACATCATCATGGAAGATGGACAGAATGTTTTTTTTTTTTTTTTTTTGTCAAATTGTCGAATTAAATATGGTTATCTATTAATCTTGTGGAAGCTTAAACTGCAAAAAAAAAACTAAAAAACATATTGATTCGTATTAAGCAAAATGCATTAAATTTATTGAAAGTGATAGTAAAGCCATTTAAATTATTACAAAATGTATAATAATTCTAAAGATGAACTAATACAGTAACAAATGTAACTCATGGTTAGTTCATGTTAGTTAATACATTAACTAATGTTAACTAATGACCATTATTCTAAAGTGTTACCATTGATAACAATAAGAAATGTTTCTTGAGCATGAAATCAGCATATTAAAATGATTTCTTAAAGGGATAGTTCATCCAAAAATAAAAATTCTGTCATTAATTATAACTTTCATTCTAGCCTGTCAGTCTCATGCAGTTTCCGATGTAAATAGTGCAGCGTTATAAAAAGGTGATGCAGCAATGTTCCTTGATTACTACGCAGGAATGTGAGTAAAGTTCCTAGCCATATCGATCTAGAAAATGCAACTTTTCATTTTTCGTCGGCCTTAGTACACGACGTAACTACAGAAGAGTCAAGTTTTAAATAGGAAAAATATCAGAAGTCTTTGATCATTTTTGAGTGAGATGCTAACGGTCTAATTAGATTCAATGATCTATGCTAAGCTATGTTAAAAGTTCTACCGCTAGAATCCACAGATCAGCCAAATGGATTCGAAAACGGTAAAACTCAACTGTTTAACTTTTGGGGAGTTGGAAAATGAGCCTATTTTCAAAAAAAGTGGAATATTCCTTTAATTAAATTACTGTCTATGGAGGGGTCAGAAAGCTCTCTGATTTCATCCGAAATATCTTCATTTGTGTTCTGAAGATAAAAGAAGGTCTTACAGGTTTGGAATGACAAAATGAATGACAGAATTTAAATTTTTGGGGTGAATTATCCCTTTAAGGATCCTGTGACACTGAAGACTTGAGTAAGTAGAAAACTAAGTTTAAAAAAGTCATAGTGTTTCACAATATTACAGTTTTTACTGTATTTTTTTAGTAATAAATATTTCTTTCAAAAACATTTAAAAATCTTACTGACCCCAAACCAATTTAGAAAATCAAAACTGACTGCATATTTGATTGCTCTGATAATTATATCTTTGTTCAGTTATGATGAAGTAGTGGCTGCACTGCTACTTTTTTTTTTGGATGGGGGGTCATTTGGAATAGTAGCTCAGATGTTTTGTAAAGTGTAGCTTTTCAATTGTTAATGGAAAAGCTACACTTTACAAAACATCTGAGCTACTTTTAGCAATTACTAAGTTCCCGACACAGGTTCTAGATGCTGCTTAATTGTTCATGAAAGAACAAACCCCAAATGTTACTCCACACGGCTACTCTCGTCAGTGCCACAAACCCGGTGCACTCATTCAGAAAACAGCAGCTTGTGGGCTGACCTTGAGTCAGGAGCTCCTTTTGATGAGCGCGAGTAGAGGAAAGAGAGAGCCTTATTTTAATTGTAACAGGGTCACGGGGTCAGTGCAGAAAGCCGAACCACTCACTTACACAGACAGGGTCTCCTCTCAGAATGGAGGCCGCCAAGGTGTGCAGAATGTGTGATGAGAGACAGAGAGAAAAAACAACTACAAATATTACAGGCAATTTGTGTTAATGACAGGCAGGCGTCTGCACTAAGCACTTCCATCTGCAAATCACCTGACGGTCTCGCCAAATTAAGGGCTGTTAAAAATATATCGCTGAATCGTCATAAAAGGTTGTCTGCTTTCATCTATGAACAGTGGAATCCTAAAATAGATAACAAAACACAATGGGTTTGCTGTGAAATCATCTTCAAGCTCTAGGGTCAGACCACAGCATTTTTGAACTTGCTGAATCCTGAAGCTGTTTGATGTCAATTATGCTGTTTTCACACTTGGTTTGATCACTTCCACCTCCCTCCCCCGGCCCCCGCAGGTCTTTTTTTACATTGTGTTATTCGCCTCTAAACCGCTGTGCATTTGATTTATATACTGTATAACTTATTTATATAGATTTAATTTATATAGTTTTAATTATATAGATTTATATAGTGAATAACACTTTGTGTACAAGAGGTAGTTATTTACCACTGTACTTACTGTAGACTGACCATGATTTTGGCCACCAGTGACTTTTCCGCTGTAAGTCGCTAGTCTCTGTACTGTGAAAAAGTCGCTTGTGTCCGTTCCCAGTGCTTTCGCTCTAATGTTGTTGGTAGACTGCACATCTGGCCATATCTAAAGAAAATGCAATCACAAGTGATATATAAAAGATTTAATTCTAATTTGACTAGGAATTAGGCTTAAAACAATTACATTTAACATTCTGCTGTTGCTATAAACTACAGCAGTGCTTGGTTCATTAAATCATTAACTAGATTAACGATCGATCTATCAACAAATTAAACTCGCTCAGACTGTCAAAAATTACTAAAACGTCATTCGAATTTAACAAATAATAACTGTTCTTGTCTCTAATAATCAAGATACTCCATGGGGAACTGTAATATGAACTGCAGCTGTGCTAAACTGTTCACTGCTCATACAGTTAACCATACGAACTATCAATGTATGAATCAAAATCTCTAAGACTGCCAATAGTTTTATTTTATTATATCCACGTAGTTACAGTCAAATCATACAAAACAGTAGGGCTGTCCTCGACTAAGGATTTAGACATTCGAATCAGAATTGTTGAATCTCTCTATGGTCGACCGATAGTCAAATCATCTATGTGTGTGTGAATGGGTTAATTGGGAGGGGCACGACACTTGTCAGCAGAAGGGTAAAACTATTTTTATTTTCCTTTACACACTGCACACCGCAACAACTTTTAATAAAGCGACCAAAACTGCCTGCCAACTGACAGACGAACTGACAATGGCTTTCTTATTTAGGTTTAAATAGCCTAAAAGGTAATGTGGTGGATAAACATTAATAAACCGTTTTCTCATAACATGTTAAAGCCGCGATCGAAAATACAGAGCATCACACAAATATATAAAATAATATTTTGATAAATAAACCTAAAAGCTCAGCCCCGCGCCTCAGGATCTCACACCGCCACCTGACACGCACATTATTTACACGCGAGCTCAATTTTGAATTGACTGACAGAAGAGCTGCACGATGAGTGTGTCTTGTAGCACAGGGCTAAACCAGTATGTACACTGACAATTTGAGGGAAATATAATATAAATTTAATATAAAACCTTGAAAAAGCGCTCTGTGGTGCGGCAGGATTTTAAACAACTTCCTGAGTGGCCGCTGGCAGGCGCTGAATGCTGTCGCCGGTGTGTGTACACTCACTGAACGTGTTCGAATTTTAAAGGCGCGGTGCGAAGCTCAGCGCCCTTAAAGGGGTCGCACACCGGATTCTCAGCTCAGCGCCGCGGCACGTCTTTAAAATATTGAGCACCCCCATATTGCCAAAATGGTATGATCCTCGTTTCATAACACCCGTGAAGATTCGACCGTGAGATTGGTGGTCGAATCAGGCTCTGCATATCGATGCATCAAATCTTCGACTATTCGGGGTCACCCCTCCGGAACTCTGTCTTGCCTGCACTCGAGACGGTGAAGTGAGCTTCACAGACAGTCTACCGCTATTGATTGTCGCTGCTTTTCTTTTGTATAAAGTTGACATTTCTAAACTTTTGTTCACCAAAGTTCGCTCGTGTCGCCGGAAGTCACCCGCTCTCCATGGAAATGAATAGGATGTCGCTGGCGGCGTGAACGGGGCTTTAGAGGTTGCCAAAAGATGTGGATTCAGGATCACACTATACATGCATTTCTATTTCTTTTAATAATTGAATATTACTTCTTTTTTTTCATAAATGCAGCATTTGTACAAAATAAATGATTTATAAAATAGCAAAAACTTTTCTTTCCAGTTTCAGAGTTCTGAGGTCTCCTAACCAAAAGGTTACTTGTTAGAGCTAAATCAATGTTAACAAAGATCTTTTTAAAATTACAGTATACTTTATTGAAAAGTCAATCAATGCATTTTTTTTCCACATTAAGAGCGGCTGGCATGACTTCAGTTGAAGGTCTTTACATAGCTTCAGATAAAAAGTTAACAAATCATTTAAGAGAATTTATTAGAATAAGTTATTTCTATAATAATGGCCACACTGTGATGTTATCGGCAATGCATATCTCCATCATTTTTTCATATCGAGTAAAGCCGATAATTACATTTTATGCGCTTGATGTGCATTTTGTCAACACAGTTTTTTATATTTTGTCAGTGTCATTTGCAGAACCAAGCAACTGCACAAGAGTTCAGAAAACACAGCTATCCCAACAAACCAAAATTTGACATCAAACTGCAAAACACTGTAGAAAATATTGCCTTCTGCAGAGAGGAACATACTGTGTAGCCACATCCAGCTCAGGTGTCGGGATGTGTTCTAATCGAAGATTGATTGGACCGCATTACTATCAGTCATCGCAAATCAGCCAATGTCTCTGCAGAGGGCAGAGCGTGCTAAAGTATAATGAGATACAGACTGTGAGAAAGGCCTGCACTGTGGATAAGCAGATGGGGGGAAAGAGGAAAATGGAGAGAATGCTCGACTAAGTAAAGTTAAATGCTCTTTGTCAGCGTGACATCATCTGCATTCACACTTTGTTGCAGCGTGGAGTTGGACGAGGTGATTTCAGAAGCATTTTAATGGCTTTAATGAATCCCTCAAGTCAGGGCTGATAAAACGATATGCCAAAACGAGCTCTTAAATAGTGTCTGAAAGCTAATTAGAAGAGAAGCTCAAACATGGTACAGAGGTGGTGATGAATTTCACAGTTGAGTCTTCAGATTGCACAAATAACCCCAGATCAACCATTCACCCGCTCACCTAGATGAATGATCTGCTCTGATACACTCCCGTTCCCCTTTAGCTTTCTGCAAGGGACTCTGATAAGAGCAGAAGAGGCTGCGATGTGCCGTGGTGCATTAGTACGCCGGGCGAGCTGTCAGACACTCTCCCTCTAGTCGTCTGCTCTGTGGTATCTGTACATTAATGACTGCTGCTGAGAGACCACCGGCTCTCCACCCTAAGCAGCCTGACCTTCGCTGTCCTTGGCATTCAGACCGTGAATAAGGGAGAGAGCGAGCAGGCTGGGAAGACGAGAGCTGGTTGAATAAAGCCATGAGAGAAGAAAGAGAGGTAATAAAGACAGAATGATAGAAAGAGGTGAAAATAAGAAACAGACAGAATAACACCCCTCTTGACCCGGCAGATGGGTGCTAGGCTTGTCAGACGGTTCCTTATTTCGTCTGCTAATAAACAAGATTATTATAGTCTCTGAGTGGATGGCCAGGGGCAGAGAGTCCATGTTACACTAATAGAAAGTATGGGGTGACCTTACCCATGTGTGTGTGTGTGTTGAGTTAGTGTCTGGATGCGTGGTTATGTTTAAGCCCATACCTGATTGTTTGGGTTGGTTTGTTGTGTATGTTAGGATTCTCCAAAACTACATGTTTTTAGTATATTATAGTATATAATTAGGGGCAAAGCACCGAAAGTGAGGAGCCCCTCTTGAAATCATTAGATTTCTTATTATTATTATAATTCCCCCATTGAAGTCTATGGCAGCCCATAGAACCGCTGGCGGGAAAGTTATTAAATTTGGTACACTGATAGAGGTCAGTACAAATAGTAACCACACCAAATTTGGAGTCTCTAAATCATTCCCTCTAGTGCAACCAACTGTCCAAAGTTTCACTCATGTTTATGCTAATAACTTTTGAATGATAGGGGCTAGAAACAAAATTATTTTTTCCTCTGATTCCTTGGCTCAAGCCGATTCGAATCTGTCATGTAAATTTCCCCACCATTTTTAATTAACCGAAAACTAACTTTTTCAAATTCCTCCTAGGCCGTTCGTCCAAAATTTAACCAGATCAGAAATTGCCAACAAAAACTTCAAGTTGGAATTCAAGTTGATTTGTCAAATCGTTTTTGATAAACGCTCAAACTATTTTTACACAGCGGTTGCAAAAATACACTAAACTCTGCAAACTTGGTACATATCATTACAGGCATGACCGTAGGCAACATGCAGCGTTTCGGCACAGCGCCACCTATTGGTCCGGAGATACAAAAAATGCCTATTTTTGCTTATAACATCTGAACCATTTGTCCAGAAATCATAAAATTGGTCTCGTTAGATTCGGGGCATTATGCAGAGTTAACAGAGTAAACAATAAAACAGATTATTACGAAACTTGTATGGGTCATCACCATGAAGCCCTGAAGTAGCCTGAGAAGTTTCGAAACAGCACCCCCCCTAGCGGATAATTTTTTTTCAAACGCTTATAACATTGGGTGTGGTTAACATATTTTGATGGGAGTAACTTTTTTTGTTTCCTGAATCCTTGCCGAGTCCAACAGTACCAGATTTACCAGGTTTTGATGTATGGTTTGTGCAGCGTTGTAATTAAGCGCTTATAAAACATTAGCGTATTTCTTCGAAACCGCTAGTCCGATCGAGATGAAACCAGCATCAGAAGTTCAGAAACATAGGTCGATAGCTAAAAGTTTTAAACCAAATGTCAAAATATTGATAGTAAGGTGTATTAAAATCCAATCAAAGTCAGGTGTCAGTCCTTTTTTATGTATTTTTAGCTCACTCTGAGGACACACAAAAAAATTGGTAGGATTGTGCCTCTTGGTGGCGCTATAATTAAACAAAACATGAAATTGACTCTATACAGCATAATGTATTAACATGGGGTTTCAACATTTTTGTTTAAAATTGTCTTCAAATGTCTTAACTCATTTTTGCAGTTGGTCTGCTGTTAGCTTCCTTGTTTGCTTCTCTTGTGCTTGGCCCCGATAATGGCTGCTTGCAGCTATATAGTATATTTGTGACTCTGTATGTGCGTTTAAGTGCAGAGATGTATAGAGTATTTGGAAAGGGACGTTGCTAGGGTCATCTGATGTAAAAATAGGAAGGAAGGAAAAATAGGATCTCTTTAAACAGAAGTCTTCCTCTGTGTTTGTTGAGCTATTTGTGGTATAAATGTTAAACAAGAGCACTGTGGGATTGAGAAACAATTTTGGATGCTTGCAGCTTAGGAGGCAAAACAGTCCCACAAACACTGATGGAATGTGGCCCGATTCCACTTCCATGGGCTTGGATCTGCTTTAGCACCAGGGTTTGTAATCATGCTTGCTTCATTAAAGCCATCTATGTTCATGAGGACGTAATAGATGTGGTGTGAGATGTCAGTCCATTTAGTTTTTCATATTCTCATTATTCAGAGAGTGCGGGATAAATCCTCATTTTTCATTACCGCGTGTTTCCTCTCAGCCTTTTACCTCGGAAGAATTCTCTCATCCAGCTTTTGATCTTATCTATTCAATTAGTCGTTGGCCTCCGCTCTGCTTCTCATCCGGAGCCCGCCAAAGCAACATAAGCCATATATCTGCTAGACCCTCTCAGGATGTGACCTGCGCTTCTTTTCTCAAGGATTTCATTGTGTGTGTTTGTCTTAAACATATCCTCGTCGGTCAGCGATCTGTGGCTGAAACGTGAGCCGGACTCCGCTTATGAGTCGGCGTGAAACATAATTCAGTGTCGGAACGCGCCCTGCAATGCACAAAGGTAGAAACTCTAAAAATGATAAGCTCAAACGACTTGAAACTTTAGAAGAGGAGCGGCGGGAGCAGAGGAGGCGTGTGGGGTCCGGGGCAGGTTGCAGCGGCCCCGTACAGGCCCCGTACGGCTCGGTCTCGGAGCAGAGAGGCACAGAGGTGGCTGTGCAGGAACAATGGCTCTCTTTGTAAGCCGGCCTGGCTGTGCAGAGCCACAAGATGTCTTCCCCATATGAAGCTGATCATTGTTCCCTCTCCTGCTTTCTTTTTTCCTCCTTTCACTGGTTTAAGCAGCCTGTCCTGCTTGCTGTCAGCCTGACATGTCTCTCTCCCCAGGCACCCCAACAACCATTCAACACAAATATAAAGAGAAGTCACTAACACTTCCATCCTGCGATCGCACTTGTGTGTTGCTCCTTGTGTTTGTTTGTTTGTTTGTTCACTTTGACTGCCATATGCTCAACCATGAGAAGAAGAGACACACTTTGCCTGCTGTTCCCTAGGCTTGGCATGTTTAGTAGAAACAACAACTTATGTGCTTGTTTCATGGCGTACTTCTTTTTTTTTTTTTTTTGACGGGGAGAGTTTGGCGCCGTGTTCCTGCAATGCATCTTTTAACACCTGACAGACAATGAATGTGAGGTCATTCGCAGGGTGGTGCGGTATTAGGTCTCGGATTCCTCTCGACATGCATCATCAGGTATGCAGCATTTTTTGGACGATCGTTGTATCTGTTTCATGGAAGGAGTCGTTGGGCGTGAGACAGAAGATCGTATGGTTCGGTTTCAGCCTGCTTTCTAAACCTGGCCATATGCCCCCTTGTGCCTATTACCTTACTCCTCCCTGATCTGAGTGCTGAACAGATAATACTTATCCATATGGCAGAATATTACTTACAATGTTGCTTACAGGGGAATCTGAAGCACGGGCGGCCTCGGTTGGGCGGGTTGTTCAGACCGTTGGGTCCCAGTGGTCAACTCATTCAGAAGTCTTTCAAATGGGGTCCGGTAATCTCAGGGTACCACAAGGCGGAGCTAGGGTGTCTGTGAAAATAAAATTGAGGGCTGTCATAGTTAATGATAAAATATGTTTAACTTAATTTTGTCATTGCCATTTAAATGAAAGAATTGTTAAAATAAGTAAATAAGTAACTTTTTTGTGCTGTTTATTCATGTATTACTGATCAGGCATAACATTATGACCACTCACTGGTGACATGAGTAACACTGATTATTTCTTCATCCTGACACCTGTTAGTGGGTGGGATATATTAGGCATCAAGTGAACATTTTGTCCTCAAAGTTGATGTGTTAGAAGCAGGAAAAATGGGCAAGCATAAGGATTTCAGTGAGTTTGACAAGGGCCAAATTGTGATGGCTAGACGACTGGGACAGAGCATCATCAAAACTGCAGCTCTTGTGGGGTGTTCTTGGTCTGCAGTGGTCAGTGTCTATCAAAAATTGTTTAAGGAAGGAACAGTGGTGAATTGGCGTCAGGGTCATGGGCGCCCAAGGCTCATTGATGCACTTGGGGTTTAAAGGCTGGCCCGTGTGGTCTGATCAAACAGACGAGCTACTGTCGCTCAAATTGCTCAAGAAGTTAATGCTGGTTCTGATAGAAAGGTGTCAGAATACACAGTGCATCGAAGTTTGTTGCGTATGGGGCAGCATAGCCGCAGACCATTCATGGTGCCCAAGCTGACCTCTATCCACTGCCGAAAGCGCCAACATTGGGCACGTGAGCATCAGAACTGGACCAAGGAGCAATGGAAAAAGGTGGGCTGGTCTGATGAATAACGCTTCCTTTTATATCACATGGATGGCCATGTGCGTATGTGTCACTTACCATGATGCCCTATTGGAAGAAGGGAAGCTGATGGAGGTATTGTGATGCTTTGGGCAATGTTCTGCTGGAAAACCTTGGGTCCTCCGTCCATGTAAATGTTACTTTGACACACCACCTACCTAAGCATTGTTGCAGACCATGTACACCCGTTTTTCCTGGTGGCTGTGGCCTCTTTCAGCAGGATAATGCATCCTGCCTCAAAACAAAAATGACTCAGGAATGGTTTGAGGAGCACAACGACTTTGAGGTGTTGACTTGGCCTCCAAATTTCTCAGATCTCAATCCAATCGAGCATCTGTGGGATGTGGTGAACAAACAAGTCCGATCCATGGAGGCCCCACCTCGAAACTAACAGGACTTAAAGGATCTGCTGCTAACATCTTGGTGTCAGATACCACCAGAGTAGATGTCTCGATGGGTTAGGGCTGTTTTGGCACCAAAAGTGGGACCAACACAATATTAGGAAGGTGGTCATAATGCAATCCCTGATCATTGTATATAATTGTGTCCATGTGCATTATTTCCTTTTAAAATAATTTGATAAATGCATGACATATATCACTTAATTCTATAAAACATATTTGGTACATTTAAATTTGCATTTAAAGTGCGTATTATTTTACGTTTTGTTATCTTAAACCCCTAAAATGTAAGGTGGTGCAACTGTGGGAACAAATAAACGGAATTATTATTATTATATATTTTTTTAACTAGATACTATACACTTTGAAATGTTATTTAACAACTGAAACTTTTTTAAACACATTGTTCATGACTCAAATTATATATTACATCCATTTGGAAAAGATAAAAAAAAACAAAAATAACTTTTTTATGACATATATATATATATATATATATATATATATATATATATATATATATATATATATATATATATATATATATATATATATATATATAAAACATATAGACCCATTACAATATATATATATATATATATATATATATATATATATATATATATATATATATATATATATATATATATATATCATCTTTCAGCGGGATAATCATATAGTCATCAATTGATTAATGTCTATTCGTTGGTGTTGTTTTTTATGTGTTTTTTTCAGTAGCAGCATTCTGCTTACTGTAGCTTTCTGACATCATCTTGTTAGATGGTTAGCACTTTAAAACCCTCTCAGAAAAGTTGCGGTTTAAAGTGCATCCCACTGCTCCAGCCATGCACATTTAGATATTTTTAGCCATTGGATCACATCTTGCAAAGTTTTTGAACATCCCACATTAAGCATTGTATTTAAGACATATGTAAAGTTTAAAATAGTCTACATTTTTAAAGCAAGACCCCTGCGTTCTGTCCCATTTCTATTTTTGTACAAAGGAGTGCATCTTATGTAAATGCCCCATAAGAAACACATCAGAGCAAGATCGGCAGGTCACCTAGTCATTCAGGCAACCCACTGACTTGTTTTTGAAAATATGTAGATTTGCACATCTCTATACTTTTAGCTTGGTCAGCTCTTGCTTTAATCAGCTTTTTATTTTACCACTGAGTTCTTCTCGGCTCTTTATTAAAACATCACGCTGTCAGGATTTCATAGAAGCTTATTTTTACAATAGCTGTCTCTTAGCACCTTTTTTAGACTGCTCCGTCTCCTTTGTGACTGTGGTAAGTGGCATATTTCTGGAAGAAGCGCTCATCCTGACTGCGTTGCTCTTTTAAGCCGGGCTTAAGGAAGTTATCACACACCTTCCTCCCACTGCAAAGAGACAACAGTTAAAAATAGATGGCACCAATGCTTGTTTAATGCCTGTCGCCCCAGACACATGCATTTGCATATCTTTTATGTGCATGTTTTAGTGTTTGTGTGTGCGTGCTTTTCTTTTTCTTTTTTCTACATCGCCTGTTTCCCTTTTTCCTCCCCTCATTTTTTCCCATCTTGTATTGGGTCTTGTGTTTTGGATCCTCTTGGGGTTCAGTGTGCTTTTTAGAAGAGGGTGGGCAGTCCCGAGATCACCAGTTGAAAAGCAACAGCAGACAGTTGGGTAATTAAAGTTGGAAAGGCTAGTCTTTTCTGCCTGTATTTTCTTTCAGGCCTTTTTGAAAAGTTTACCAGCCTGTCTGCTCTATCAAGGGCTAGGTATTGAGTCCAGAGCTGTAGGGCAGCCATCTGGCCCGAGACCACTCCTTTCGTCCTGTGAGAATGCTTCGACTTTTACTCACTCTCTCTCCCTCCCTCCCAAACCGAATCAAACCGGGCTGGGCAACACTTTGTCCATGGCAAAAGAGCAGAAAAAGACCGCCGCTGATTTTCAACACTTATGTCAGTGTCAGCTGCTGTGAAATAGCACTTTCTCGAGACTCTCTCATCCAAGATGCAAAATCTTACATTTATCTTTCAAAAAATATTTTCTGCTGCCAGGGCAGGGACTAAAGTGTTATTTACTGTTGGAAAGACCCCCGACCTGGTGCTTAGAGCTTTTCATTGGAAAAGATCAGATACTCGTGCTGTTGCTAAGATACTACAAAATGGTCAGCTCTGTTTTGCATGAAGCTTTTGGACATTTGAAACTATATTTAAAATGCATCTGAATGATGAAATGAAGTGATATTTTGTGCAATTAGAGCCTTTTGAGATGCTGACTGATGACAGTACTGTGTGTAGCACATAAATAATCACTCCAGAACACAAATTCATGCAAAGTGGAAGCACATTATTCTCTTCCAGTTAGTTGGGCTTTTTACAATATAAAACATGAGGTTTTACTGTAGGAGGATGAAAAGACAAGGCCATCACTTGAGAACTTTTGGGTTGAAGTGCATCAACAGTTGATAATTAGCATCTGGGACATTTGAGTTTATGCAAAAACTCTTTCAACATTCAATAAATGAATTCTTAGCGATAAGAGGATTGTAAAGCTAACTGCATCCATCAAAATGAGTGCTACTGCAAAAGGATAAAAGTGCCCTCAAGGATAAATAGCAGGAAACAAACCTCAAACTTGGCACAAATCAAAAATAAGGATTTCTGTTGTCTAAATGTTGAGCTAAATTGTGTCAAAGTTCAGGAGTTTGTTATAGAACACTGCTTTGCTCATTTCATAGCATCTACTAAAGCTTTTCATTATTAGATACTATATGAACATTTTCCCTTGGTGGTCTGTATGCTAATTGCCTTTTGAAAACCATATCTATATGTTAGTTCTCTCGCTTGTTTTTATTGAGGTCATAGTGAGAACATCGCAAGATTGCATTAGGTCACTAATGTGTTACTCTAAGCATAAATTAGATGCACTGTATACTTTAACTTTTAAGATATTAGCAGATGAGGAAGAGAAGACAATGCTGAATAAAGTCGTAGTTTTAGTGATTTTTGGACCAAAATGTATTTCCGATGGTTCAAGAGATTCTAACTAACTGATGTCACATATGGACTACTCTGATGATGTTTTTATTCCCTTTCTGGACATGAAGTGTGCACACATTTGGATACGCTGTCGGACTAAACATAAAATATCTTAAACTGTGTTCCGAAGATGAACAGGGGTCTTACGGGTGTGGAACAACATTAGGGTGAGTCATTAATGACATCAATTTCATTTTTGGGTGAACTAACCTTTTAAGTAAAGGCAACTCAATTTTATCAATTTACAAACTATAGTTTTAAGTTTATCCTATTAGATTTGTCATGTTTTCAACTTCTTAAGTAAAGGCAATTAAATTGTATAAATTTACAAACTATAATTTTAAGTTTATCAAACATAAACTTTTAAGTAATGTTAAAAACATTGATGTTAGGTGCTATTAATCGTGATTAATTACAGAAAAATGTGCGATTAATGATTTCATTTGCCAATTGTTGCCATTGTTGATGTTATTGGCTTTATACATTTGTGTACACTTCTTTCACCTTTTCCCCATATTTTAGTATTGATAAAGATGTCTAGCCAAAGGCATGTTGAACAGCCTTTGCATATCTAAACCTGCTATGCAGTTGAGTTTTCAGGATCGGCATCTCAGGCCCGTTCCTCTTTGTAGTCAGGTTTATGGTTATGGATACAGCACATTGTCATACTCAGTCATTAATCTAATGCCTTAGATTGCATTTATATTTACTCATCGTATACAATACTTTTAATACCTTACTTGAAAGGTCCCAATAGTTCATTTAAAGGGATTATTTAGTCCAAACTGATTAGCTCACTACTTCTTGGCCAAGTTTCATAAATGTGTTCAGAACCGTCATCAAAATGTCTGTGCTAAGGGGCCATTGTGTAGATATTTGTTGTAAAAAAGGGTTTAACACCCACAGTAAATAGTGACCATGGTTGCTTTGACAGAAGGTCAGTCAGAAGATTGAGTTCAAGGCTAGCGCAGTTTGAGGCAGCTCTGCATCTTTGTCACGCAGCTGTATGGCTCTTATTCAGGGCTTAAGCAGGAGTTAGTAAACCACGTACGCATCCTTTAAATGCATATGAGGGATATGCCAAGCTTTTTTCCCTCTTTTTTGCTCAGGTTTATCAGTTTACACGTGTAACTGAATGTTGAGCATTTCTAAAAACACATTATAGCGGCAAATACTGGGCAAACAGAAGCTGTATGCCGTCAGTGAATACACAAACACATGACAGCGAGTTCATTTGAATTATACGAGCAGTCCACCTCTCAGAAGCAATTACCATACAGTGCCTTTGATTCAACCTTTTCATGCCATACATTCCAGCTGTACAATGATTAGCGACAGAAACAAGGCTAACGGCCTTGCAACGGACATCGACACATGCTATCAATAACGTAAATAACGTTCTCGCCAGCGTTCAGTTAGATCTTTAGAGAAGGATGAATAGTTCATAACTGAATAATTAAGCTGCATGACTTTTACAGTCATTTGAATTAGGATTCTCTGACATATTAGGTTTGAGGTTGAAGCAGCAATGCAAGCTTCAACATGAATATGGCTATTTGAGGCTCAAGACCTTTTCTGACGCAGCGGCAGTGATGCCCACAAAATTGGTTTGCGGTACTGTCCTGCATCTACTGCAGGCTTGCAGAAGAAGATGTCATCCAGTTTAAGATTTGTTCATGTTATTGTTGTATGTACACTAACCTTCAAAAGTTTGGAGTCAGTAAGATATTTTAATGTCTTTGAAACGAGTCCCTTTTACTCGCCAAGGCAGCATTTATTTGATCAAGAATAAAGTAAAAACAGTAATATTGTGAAATATTGTTTGTTTAAAAGGAGTTTTCTATGTTACTATATTTTGAAATGCAATTTATTTCTGTGATTTCTTTAGCAGACATTACTCCAGTCTTCAGTGTCACATGATCCATCAGAAATCATTCTGATTTATGCCTAGCTGTCACAACACAGCAAAAATAGAAGTTTTTTGGACATGGCATATTAGGAAGTTTAGAAGTGCCTTGCCCTGTTTAAGATTTGATGAGAAGCTTTTATTCACTATATTTGAACTCTTTAAGTTTGTTTGGAATAATTAATACATTTGTATAAATTAGGATGTTCAGTTAAATATTACACTAGAGATTAGGGGGGGGGGGTCTAATCGCTATGACAATTTTTTCAATACTTTTAACAATTTTCATAAACTCTTAACGCACCAACACACCTACAAAATGCAATTGTCAAAAAGGTTAATTTCATGCTCAAAATCACACATTGTACACTAAACTCAAACACTAATTTTCAAAATACCATAATACACTAACAAAATACACTACCATACTCTTCCAGCAGGAACATTTAGTCAATCATAGCACAATGTCATAAAAACACTAAGCTTAGATGGAATTACACAAATTCTACACATACCTCTCCCTTATGCAGGCATTTTCTTTCTTTGTGTTGTTATATTGTTTTTTTCCCCCACAAGATCAGCCCAAATAAGCCTTCTTTTACTGTATACCATTTGGTCATGTGAATGAAAGAACATCAACACCCAGGGCCGGCGCTAGCCATTTGGGTGCCCTAAGCACAAATGCTTGGCGGTGCACCCCCCCCCCCCAACCAACCAACCAACCAACCAACCAACCAACCAACCAAAGAAATAACTACCATTCAGAATTTCTTAGTTAGGTTCTCTTTACTTCCAAAATAACTGCTGCAAATGAATAATTGGAACTGAACAATGTAAACACAAAGTTAAAAGTGCAAAAAAAGTTTAGTGCAAATAACAGTATAAGTGTATGAATTTTATGAAGTATGAATTTTAAAGTGCACATTTTAAACTGCAAATAACCATGCATAACTGCACAGTAGAAATTACTCAACAGAGGGACTACATCTCTATAAAGAGACCATTCTGCTATTCTATAGAACTTTATTAAACATTTTCACTACCATCAGTTGTCAGAGGCCCTACAGAGGCACACGCCTACATTTCCTAGCTGCAAAATCAGCTATCAGGTCATCATATGACAGTTTCTGAGCTACGTCCCCATTGATGCTGATGACAGCCAGACCACTTAAATGCTCCATATAAACACCTCAATCGGAATAAAAATGCCCAAACCGAATGAAATTGTAATCGGTTTGAGAGGGGTGGGATAAACCTTTTCATGAACTGATCAAACGAAAAGTTTCACCATGTAAACGACCTGACCCGATTACTTTTGAGTGTGCGTCCTTATATGACGCGATACACAGCGCGCGCCTTCACCACTGAAGAGTGCGCGCCGCGGCGCGCTCACACCAGGTTATAATGTTGAGAGGAAAGTTAATTTTTCTGAGGGGTAAACTTTTTATTTCGTTAGAAGTTATTAAGATAATGTTGGCATAATGCCACAGACAGCTTGGCAACACCCTCTCATATTAACAGCGTTTGTCCCAGCACTTTTTACTTCAAAAACGTGCATGTAAACGTGGCTATTGTCTTACCTGCAAGCGACCCGCGAGCATCATCCCGCTGTCTCTTCTTTTTTTCTTTTTTCCGCCCCTGACTCTTGGTGCCTTTTCGAGGCCATGTCTGAGGTCGGTGTCTGCCAAATTTGACATTGATTGAGGCATAATCGAACAGACCACTGGGAGGTGGGGAAGGGGGGGCACCAGAGGGAGGCTGGCACAGAGATTCACCTTTTTTCTCGACTAATTTGGTCTAGGCCTATATTACTTTTGTATTGCTTTTGTATATTAACATGCTTTTAGAAATATTTTATTTGTCATTTATACTAGTAGCCTATTGTCATGATTTTTTCACGACCCAGATTTTTTGGTGCCCCCCCAAGCACTTGGTGCCCTACGCGCAGTGCGTGATGTGCGTGTGCGGAGCGCCGGCCCTGTCAACACCTGAACAATTCCTAGACGGGAATCAGCTGTGATTGATATTTTTGCACAACTTCAATCAGCTGTTTCTCAATACCAATGGAATAAAATACAAAGGAATATATATGTATTTAAATTCATAATATGAACGGCTATTCACTTTGACTTTAGCCAGTAAGGTTAGGTTTAGAACATGCTGTTATCTGTTATGACTACCAGTGTTAAAGCACTGGTAAAAGGTTGAGCTTATGTGTAAAAGAAGTTCAAGCATCTTACATGTGTGTTAACTATGTGCATTTTATGTCAAAGCAACAATAAATGTGTTAAATGTATAGCCTACACGTACAGATGTTGTGCTAACTGCATTAAGAGTTTAGGACATTTGTTAAAAGTATTTTTAAAAAATTGCCAAAGCGATTGTAAACAAAACAAACTGTAAAAGATTTTCTTTGTTGATGCATAAATCATCCTAGTTGCCAATTTACAAACCTTGTTCGACTTTATTTTGGGGGTCTGTTTCTGGGCAAGCCTCTCTTAAATGCCCTAAAATTAACTATAATGGAAGATGGCTGCTGCAGCTTGTTGTAATTAACTTGTCCTGATAATGTCTGGTAACACTGAACCTACACCAGTGAGCAGACCTCTCTCTTCTGATGGTCCACTAATGCTCCCGCTGTGGCGGTAACACTAACCTGGCTCTCACAGCCCGCTTTCTACTTCATCAATCCAAGGCGATTATTATGTTTCTCTATTTGTGAGTGTGAGAGGGAACAGGTTCACAATAGCTCCACCAGAACCTCTCTGTGTGTGTGTGTGTGTGTGTGTGTGTGTGTGTGTGTGTGTGTGTGTGTGTGTGTGTGTGTGTGTGTGTGTGTGTGTGTGTGTGTGTGTGTGTGTGCGTGTGCGTGTGCGTGTTAGAGGTACAAAGGCTCCTTACCTCAGAGCATTGGCATTCCCTGAGCGAATAAGCAGGATACAGAAAGAGAGAGAGAGAGAGGGGTGCACAGTGGGGGTATTCATGGGCCCTGTCCCCATGGGAAGGAACCAAGGTCGAGTATTAGCCCCTATTAAAAAACAAAGCCAGCCCTGCAGGGGCCTGGCACTCACTACATAGAGAAAGAAAGAGAAAGGCAGAGTATTGGAAGACAGAGATGAGAAGGACATTAAAGTTTGGGCCCTTAGAACTACATCCTTAAACAATTCAAAGTTTTCTTCAAACCTCATAAATTGTTGGACTGAACAATCATTCCTGTTTGGTCGTGTTGTTCAGTGAAAGATGTCAGAATTGAACATAAACGAAATAGAAGTGCTAAAGCTGTGGTGTGTAATTTTTCCTACAATAGCGACACTGAATGGATTCGCAAAAATAATGAAAGGTAGTTTGATTGGTTGAGCCAATGTTGTCAAACCAAGGAAGGACACAGGAAATGAGTTCATGAACGTGCTGACTGACAGATAATTCCTTCTAATTCACACAAATCAGAATAAAGCACTGGCAATGTTATATGTGTATTATTTAACCTCTTAACCCTCGCCCTGTGCTGAGAAATAAATAAAAAAATGACATACTCCAAATAAAAATGTCTGCAGCTCTTAAACCCTATGGTCTATATCCATAAATGTGGTCTTATTTTAAACTAGACACTTTAAATTATGTTACCCAAAAGTCATAATAACTCAAATAGTATAGGGACAGATTAAAACAAGGGGAAATATGCATGTAAGTGACTCACGTTTTTATTTTTTTATTATTCCCTTATGGAAAAAAATATTAGATTTTAATTTTTATGCCCTGAAAATAACCTAAATATAAAACTGAATGTCTGATCATGCTTTGATTAAAATTTGAGGACGATTCTCTCAAAAATGTAGCTTCTGTAAGCTTTTATGTCAAAAAAGACTGGGCGTCCTTTCAATAAAGTCCAATTATATTAGAACATTTGTGTAATAGTAAAGAGTAGTTTTTATTCAAATAAATCTGCAATAAACTGCTAATTATAATGCATTTGCAGTCCCTGATAACTAAAACAACTATTTACAGAATTTACAAGTGTAAAAAAACTCATTTAGTTGATAAAAACAGTCTCTTATTTAGTCTGCGCGTTGTGTGTAAGTGTGTGCGCTTACACTGGCAGGCGCTGGATACGATGAATGAATACTGTGGAGACGACGCTAAGTAACAGCTAAGTAAGCATGAGGTATTCACCAATGCTTCTTACGACGTCTCTTACAGAAACTACGCAAAATATTGTCTTTTGATTCGTTACTACATCCATCAATCAAATCTATGCTGGCTATGCATTGGCTAGGCATTGAATGGCTTATCCAACTAAAACAACCGGCGAGTTTGACTGACAGATGCATCACCCAGTGACGCGCTCCCTTTCTATTTATGTGTCCTAGTCAGCTTTTGATTGAAGGAGAGAGACCTGGGAGGGTTTAACAAGACCGGAACAGTCCACAGTACAGGGGAGATTGTCAAAATAAGGCTTACAATCGCTATTTCATTGAAAATGGACATGATTGATTACTCTTAACACAAAACGCTTATGCAAACAACGGAGGATTTTTAGTTTTTTCCCCTTATTTTTTCGTTGTTTTGGATTAAAAGTGGGATGCATTTTGAAGAGTGGACTCTTACACAGACATGTATGCTGTTGTTTCGTGGATTCGTCCGATCTGATCTGAACGTCAGGAGATGAAAGATGAGTACCGCGTTCATTATGCTAATGTTTAAATAGCCACTGCTTTAGCATTTAATTTAACCCTTTCCTCTCTGGTGTATTTATTGCAAAAACGAGTTCAGAACATGAATCTTGAGTGTTTTAGCTTTCAAATGATGCATAGTTTGTGATAGTTGATTGAACAGTTTGTATAAAACAAAAGTAATTATAAGTAGAGACACGCCCACTTGCGTCAGACGCCCCGCCCACGATCCGGTGCGGATTAAGAAGTTAAAAGATAGTAAAGTCAGATCCCAAAGCTCTTCAAAATACCTGCTATTGTTTTGTTCCACAGAAAGTCATATAAGTTTGAAACAACACAAGAGTAAATAATGACAGGATTTTCAGTTTTGGGTGAACCGTGCCACATTATGCATGTGCTTTGTACATTGGATTGTGCTATGTAGATGGGCAGTATCTTAATGAAAGTTTGCTTCACCAAAATACTTTTTTTTAAAGATAAATGCAGGCATAAGTTTCTAGATAAAACACCATTAAAAAAACAACTTCTTTTTAGCTCAATCCTGAAATATTTTACAACTCCCTCCAGCTCTTCAAAAATGTTCCCATCTACTAGAAATGGAAAACATGTGTTTATATGTAAGTACAGCCAACATCTCCTCTCCCGTGTAGCTGTTCACTTCTCCATGGCAACAGTAATTACTATGCATGTCTCTAACAAAACGAAAAGTGCCATTTTAATAGAAATATGGATTTTTTGTGAGAAGAGATTCACTATTTCGCTTGAGAATTAACCTTGAGAACAGTTTAATATCAGTTTTTTTGTGACTTTTCCTCAGTCTGGCTTGTACAGTGGTTAGACATTTCTGTCAAGATTAACATATTTTTTGGATTGCTATCCCAATCTTTTAGACTTCCATGCATTGATATTTTATATGTTCTGTTCAGACCGCTCAATACTTCTAGGTTAAACTCTCTATTTCTTTCAGGAGTAAGTTTCATTGGTGGTGATTCACAGAGTCACAATGCTTCTCCCCTCTTGATTAGAAAGCTTAGGAAGGAAGTCTGGGCAACTTCACAGCAATTGCAACCACAATGGCTCGTTACCTCCTGAACAAAACACTCCAAACACATCTCACGAAGGATATTTTGGAGATACTTACTGCAATGAGTAACAAATCAGGCCAGAAACTTGGAAAACAGTTATTTAGCAGCTCATTGGAGGTTAGATATTTGTCGTTCGGTCTTTGGGCTCTAAAGCTTTAGCACAGGAGGAAGCAATGTCATAGTCATTGCCCCCTCTGTGGCTGTCCCATCCCACCTGCGCTTTCCTCTCGGGCAGGTATCCTCCTCCCCTCACATCTGGCCCCCTCACCTCAGATTCCTGGCGTGCCTCTCCCACAAGCCTGGCATCTTACAGCCTGCCTTGCGTCAGGATCGAGTAACATAAATTAGCGTGTCCTCAGACAACCCGTATACATTTAGACTTGGGCCTCTCATGCTGGCAAGGACTTTAACTCTATCTGCCAGCGGTCTGCTTGCAGCTGCAGTGCACTCAGACTGTTTGTATGTACCAGCCTTCCCCCCCCCAAATCGAATTCCATTCATATCCCCCAAAATAACTCTGCCTAATTGCCCACACTGGGCAACGATGAGAGGATTTATCACTGAGATTGATTTTATGTGCAATGAGGCCGTCGGTTAAAAGAATCAATTGACTGATATTGTTGAAGCTCACATTAGTGGGACAATTAGAGGCCTTGATGGGACACTCTATCCTCCGGTCTCTGCACATTCAAATCTATCTTTTGTCATCAGCATCACAACTTGATCATATCACACAGTGTTTGCAGTTCATGGAAATTTATAATTGTGATTTTCTCTGGAGAATCAAATTAAATTTGCACTTTGACAGATTCTGAGATGGTAGAATCATCTTGTCAATTGCCAGATCGTGGGAATGTGGTATCAAACTGTGGCTGGCTCAGACCGGGCATGGCTCTAGAGACCAAGTGTTTGTTTCATGGCATGTAACACTTGATGAGCAGCTCAGTGCTTTGCCAGATATGCTAAATGAATAGGAAAGTCCATCATTCATAAGGTTAAGAGAAGCACCGACCATGATTTTGTTTTAATTTTATGGCCGATTCCCAATTTTTTTTTTTGCTCTATTACAGATCAAACTGTCCTTAAACAAAAAATACCTGTAGCCATTTGAAATTAGAGCCAACCACTGCATTGTAATTACAAAAGATGTAAAATCGTACATCATTACAAATTGTAAAACAAAGATGCTACATACATGTAACAATTGAGCAATTGGTTTTGGTTTCAAAATGTAAAGATAAAAAAATGGTCTGATTTTAGCCTTGTGAAAGTATACTAAATAAAACATGCACAAAATAAAAACAGCTGATTGAATATGCAAATAAGTACTCCATTTTTGGTGTTCGCACCAAAGGAACTGGGAACTGTGGTTATAGGAACAGCTTTTGGAGGGACTAAATTAGCTCCTTCAGAGTGGGGTCTAACCCAGCACAAAAGGAACTACCAGTGATGCAAGTGTACATTGATTGGCCGAACACATGCCATACAAATCACTAGCAACTGGCATTTTTAAACACACAGTTTATATATATATAGTTACTCCACGAATATGGAAAACTGTGATAGATGAACTAACGGCGAAGTCTCTTCTCAACCGCTACTCTACAGAGTTGCTGATGTTGTTGAATAGCACGCTGAAATTACATTTTTGATTGTCAGCTTATGTCACTTCAGAGTTCCTACTGGCGGTGCGAATTTCTACCAGCAAAATGGACCTAGGCAAACATTTAGTTCTCTGGGAACCACCCTGCTGGCTAGTTCCTGAAACTGAGTTCCCTTAACTACTCGGGATGCCTCATTCATAAAAAAACCCATCCCAATTCAATATTTATATTTTTCTTTAAATACTTCAGCTTACTGTGCGTGATGCAGTGTTTTCTTTATTGGCACACGTGCTTCCCTCTCCTCTTTGCATCCACCTTCAGCGTCCCTGTCTCTGGCCTGTGTTAAGGTCCTGTTTACAGACTTTGTCATATTTCCCACAAATTACATTTTGGGAAATTATTGCAACAGATCTGCCAAAATAAAACAAAACAAAAATGGTTGTCAATCATGTGTTTGGTGCAAAAACCAGCTAGTTCCGATTGATGGCCAGTCGACTGGTGCATCTCTAATAAGGTTCTACACATCTTTGCCCCTTGGTTGTTTGTTTATTAAATAAGTTGGCACTATTTTATTATGCTTTCAGCTACAATTAACTGTGGCAACAAATGAACGCAAAATATCTAGTTTCAGAATTTTGCAAATTTCCCAAAGTGTGGAAAAATTATATTGTCAAACATTCTTTAAAATAAAATCTTTTTCATGAAGCATTAAACTTTTCAAAATGTAAAGCTAGAAAACATCTTAAATAGTGTTTTAAAAAAATCTAAAATGTTAGCAAATGTAGATCCTAAGTTGTTGAAATGACACTGCTATAATTCAAAGTGGAAACGTACAATTTCATGATGATAATTTTTTTGGTAACACTTTATAATAAATCTGCTATGCTATTAGTTAAGCATTAGTTAAGCATTAGTAAATAGTTAATTTGTCATTTATAAAGCTTTAATAAGTTTATAATACAACTGTAAATGCTTTTTTCTTGCTTTATATGAATATCTAAAATGTGTTTAATAATTGTTTTTATACCTTATTATTGATCAATTTATCTGATATTTATTCAAATTGTTTACATTATTTACAGACTAGTTATTTAGGAGTTGTGGGTGGTTCATAAGATCATTTAGAAAATGTGTAAGTAAATGATTAAAAAACTATTTAAATGTACATGTATGCATATTATTTAGACCATATAATTGTAGTAACTGTGTAATAAATGTGTAATAATGTGTTAATAAATGCTTTATTAACCTGTATTACTGTAATTCATGATTAATTCAGGTAGTTATAAAACATTTAGTAGTTGTCAGTTACTACTTTTGTCAGCTCACCTAAAGTAAGTATTATTTATGCCTCATGAAGCTTTTTTACAAAGTATGTATTTAAAAGATCAGTGCTAAATAGGCCTGTCACGATAACAAATTTTGCTGGACGATAAATTGGCCAAGAAATTATTGCGATAAACAATAATATTGTCGTTCTGAGACCATTTTCATCTAAAATAATGATACTGATATATATGAATAATGCAGGTACATTTTTTCAAAGATCAATAAACTTTTATTTCTAAAGACTATTTAACACTGAAAATGGAAAATATTTGAAATATCAATAAATAAATCATTAATCAATAAATCATTACAATAAATGAACAAAATACCAAAAACAATAAATAAAATGGATGAAAACTGCAACAGATGAGGTGCATATAAGGGGTGGCACGGTTCACAAAACCCATGGTTCGGTTCTGTACGTTTTTTTCTTTTTTTCTTTGAATCATTAACACTCCAGAAATGTACTTCAGCATATGATATATAACTTAATTATCAACAATTTAGGATACAGCATTAAAAAAAAGTTATATCTTGTAATCATGCTCAAACAACTTGACTTGACCATCTCTGAGGAAAGCTAGGTGAGATTTTGATACAGAGAGAGAGAAGACCTTGATTACATGCTTTTCATTTATTTGGCAAAAAAAGGAGAATGTGTATTGCTATCTCTATAGGAACTTATGTGCCTTTTTAGCACACAAAGATTGAACTGAAGAATTAACTTGCATTTGTCAAACTGCCAACTTCTGTGTAGCTTTAAGTCTTGTTTATACTCTGCGCGTCTGCGTGAGCACGAGGGTGCGCGCGGTAAAAATAACGTCAACGCGGACTGCGCAAGACGATTGGCGCTATGCACATCAAATTTTGTAACTTTGCGTGCAGCTCCGCAACCGAAGAAGCACGATTTCCAGGAGAATCTGGCCGAGCATGACGTCTCATCACACCGGCATCCGGTCTGCGCGTCAAGTATAAACACCTCCCCAAACAAGGCGCGCACGCGCAGTCAACGAGATAGACGAGAAAACAAACAAGCATGCAAATGAAAATTATCGAGCTCATTATTTTTATTGTGCAATTCATTGATTTATTGACTATCGCGACAGGCCTAGTGCTAAACAGAAAAAGGGAAGCACTAGGAATACATGTTAATAAAGTAACTATTACTATATGTCTAAAAATATGTATAAATGTACAATGTGTGTTTATTAATATCTTACTTTGTTTTTTAATTGACTATGAACCACTGACAACTGGTTTGTAAATAATGAAATACTTAATTTAGAAATGGTAAATTGATAATTAACAAAGTATAAATTTACAATTATTAAACACATTATAGATATTCTTATAAATCAAGAATAAAGCGTTTAAAGCTGCATTTACAAACTTCTTACTAATGGCTATCAATGTAGGGACAATGCTTTATAAATGATTAACAAACTATTTACTAATGCTTAACGAATGATTCATAGCGTGAGTTATTATAAAGTGTTTTTTTTCTTTTTAGAAGTTAATAGATATTTTTAGCAACGATGCATTCAATTGGTTAAAATTGACAGTAAAGATATTTATTTATAACATTACAAAGATTTATACTTCAAATAAATGCTGTTCTTCTGAAACTTCTATTAATCAAAGATTCCTGGTAAAAAAAAATATATATATATATCTTGGTTTCTACTTAAAAATTGAGTAGCATGACAAAATGTTTTTTGAGCGTCAAATTGGCATATTATGATTTCTGATGGCTCATGATGCTAAAGACTGTATTAAAAATAGTCATTTTGTCACAAAATTGGCCTTAAATTCTTTTCAGGTCTTGTTTCATTCCCTTAAACATGCAGATACCCTGATAACCATCCTTTCTTATTCTCCTGTCTAACCAGCTGGTCAGTCCTGTTGCAGACAGATCTTCCCCAATGCGCTCCTCAGGCCACACCACATGTGCCAGATGTGAGTAGTCTTTGTGCTCGGAGTCAATCCCAGAATATGTGTAGTTCATTATGTCAACAAGTTGTCCATGTGTTACTTTTTTCCTTCCCCTTTTCTGATTTATTCCTTTAAAAATGACATGACTTTGCAGGACATCTTGCAAGCGATTGCAATTCATATCCAGAGACTGAGCTTACTGGCAGGGCTTCAGACAGATATGAGTGTCCGGTCTTGATTAGAGCAAGGCCATGTGAGGAGATCATCTCTTGAGGACGACATTTGTTTAATATATTTAGAGTGCAACAAATATGCATAAGCCTTGGAGGATCTTGAGACAGACACCTTGATGACATTTAGAAAAACTTGGCATGTTCTTTTAATTATTGTTAATACATTTCCTTTTCTTATCATTTTGTTTACAATGACATGACATGTCAAGGGGCTTAAAAGTGTTTTCAACAGCAGGCGGATATATCTTTTAGTCATTATTAGATAAACAAAGACTTCCAGCCAAGAAAATCACTACAGTTTGAAATGACATATATCTCCATAACCGTATTTGTGACGTCTAACTCATGAGTTGTGCTGTATTTCTTTGTCTCAACACCCCATTAAGTACAAGCTACACCGGCTGCAGTATATTTTACAAATCTTAAACGAATCTCATGTTTCATAAATCAAATTATTTCGAGTTATTCTTCATTTCATTATGTCACAATGAAGAACTGTGTCCGGTCTCCTCCGTTTAGAGCTTTGGAGGGATAAAGAGCGCGAGTTGTGTGTGTTCTGTCTTTTTCTTTTGCTGCAGACAGACCGGGGATGTCAGGTGCATGATGGGAAGTGGGTTCGCAGGGGACAGCAGTGTGGCGTAGGGCCAGAATCAATTGGCGGTGTAATGAGATGGCTTGGTGCCAGGTTTCCATGGAGCTCACTTTTCCTGTCCTTCACTGGAGGATTTGTAAATTAAAGGGAGAGAGAAAGCTTAGGAGGGAGACAGGAGAGAAAAGGAAAGAGGCAAACAGAAAGAAAAGGAGGGAGTGGGTGGCAGAGGAGTAGCAAAAGGGCACAACCAAAGGAGGGGGCACGGCGCTAGACAGAGAAAGGTGCAGCGATTTACAAAAAAGAAAGGGGGGATGCGAGACAGAGCCTTGGACTGCTGTAGCTCCTGAGAGTTTGGCACGGTGCAATTCGCTGAAGATGATGGGGCTTCGTAATTTGCGCTGATATCTTTCCGACATTTTTTTGTGTTTTTTGATGCTGAACTCGAGCGTGGATCTCAGAGATAAGGTGCACATGGTGTAGGGATGAAAAGAAGGTCTCTTCCTTCTGTTACTGTGTGCCGCATCGGTACATGGGTTTCATTTCTGCCCCCTTGAGCCAAGAATCCGTCTGATAAAGCATAATAAAAATTGATGCAGTGATATGCCTCGAAACAACTGATGTGATAAAGCACGAGGTGTCTAATTAGCATCATAAAACATCGCTTATTTCAAGAGTGATTCCCTTTGCAACTCTATTACGAGTAGCCTTGCGCGAGAAGATCTTCCTCATGCTCTCGCGCCTTTTGTCGAGTTCTGAGTGTACATTTTTGAATAGAGCATGTTAAAAACTAAAGGTTTTCTCGCGCACAAAGGACTCTCATCCTGTGCGATTCATGAAGGTCTTTTGTTTATACAAAAGGCAACTTCTTTCTAAGGAGCTTAATTCTTCCACTCCGAAGGTGTTTTGTTCTCAGTTTGACCATTTTAAATTTACCACCAGCTCTCCCGCAGGCACCACAATGTTTATTCATTTACATCATGATTTATCTGTTTATCCAAACTCAGATAATCCTTTTTACTCTGATGACAAATTTATGGCACTCATACTTTATGGCTTTTAAGCTCTTTAAGCTGGTAATTCATTTTAAATTAAACAGTTTGCAGAAGCTGGAACCATCCTTGTTTTGCCAGGCATTCTGGAGTTGGGGGATGTGGACGTTGAGGGTTCCGACTGGGCCCGTGTTGGATTAGAAGCCTGAAGTATCTCGCCAAAGCGTTTGAGGTCAGTCGGGGGCACACGAGACTGTAACCCTCTGAGAACCGTAGTGGAACTGGCTGAGTCATGGTCTCAAATCGGTTTCAACCAATCCTGAAGGGTGGATGCGACGACGGTGGAACAGAGTGGATAGTGTTGCAGTGGTTCACGGGCTGACAGGAACAAAGAGACTCTTCATGTCCTCTGAGCCTCACATGCATCATCTTGCATAAAGCTTGTTCTGGCTATATGCTATCCTCTTATTTGCCCAATACATTCTTAAGATGCGGAGCACAGATAACATAAAGCAAAGGAGAAGATGCTTGAACCGTACCGCAAATCAGAGCCAAATGACACTAATTGGTCCAGCAATGCTGTTTTCCCTTGACTGCAGACTGCATTGTAATGAAAACAAAATGCCAGTTTTCTTTCCCACAAGATTAACAGTAATTAACGAGTATCACTGCTGGGCAGCAGGTGATGTCTCAGTCAGGAACAAAGGGCTGTATCACGCTACATTTTTGGATGTAATTGAGACACAGTTTACTTAGTATTTAACCTTTACCAACAACAATGTCGTGCTAATATTGATAATTTTTTTCAAATTCTGTGCCTTAATCTAATGTAGAAGCCTTGGTTTTATAGTAAAAAAAAGGAATAGTACACGTGGTGTATGATGTACTGTAGTGGGGTCCAGAAGTCGGAGACCACTGGTGAAAATGCTTATTTTTGCATTTTTAATTGAATTACTATGTAAAGAAATATGCATAATTTGCAGAATATTTTTACATTTTAAATTAATAATTTGAAATTTGTATTTTTTTAAGAATAAAAAAACATTAAGAATGCTTTAGTAGAATTTAGTTGTCCCCTGTTTGTTTTAATACAAGCCACTCTCAAGCTACATAAACTGTAAAACCTGATTATCATGTTATTTAAGCATGTGAATTGCGTTTTTTTGGGTTTTTTTGCATAATTACTTATTTATATTTCTCTCCATTTTAAATATTTCTCTCAGTTCATTTCGGGTCTTTTTGAGTGTGCCTGAGTCTACGCACTCAAATTAGCAAATATAAAACACAGTCGGTTATGTCTAAAGTGAAAGTAAAAAGTTAAAAGGCTTTCCTATAGCTCAAACAGTAGAGTGTGGCGCTAGCAATGCCGAGGTCATGGGCTCGATTCCCAGGGAGAGCAAGAACTGACGATAATGTAAAATGTGTATCTTGAATGCAATGAAAGTCGCTTTGGATAAAAGCGTCTGCCAAATGCATAAATGTAAAATCGCGTGACTGTATAAGATGTGAAAAGGTCTTAGCAGCAGCCTAGCAATTGTGAACATTTGTCCTTAAAGGGACAGTTCACCTCTAAAATGATGTTAATAAAATCACTCACTTCTCTTGAATAAACTAATAATGTATATTGTATATTGAAGATTGTCATTTTAATTTTAGCCTACATTTATTCATTCAATGTCATACTTAAATGCTACTGTACATCTCTAAGCTGCCACTGTAAATCTTTATATATATAATTTTATAAAATTATAATGTGTGCAAGGTTTTTTTAAAGTTAAGTTTAAGCAAGGGTTTTAAGGTCTTTTAAGTCAAATAAAGATAGAGTATTACAATAAAAACATTTTCTTCTCAACCTCTTTCTGTTCCTGTCGCCTAAGAATAGAATTGCAAAAAAACGAACCGAACCGTGGTTAAAAACCGAGGTATGTATTGAACCATGGACTAACTGTATTGTTGCATCCCTAATGTTAACCAGCACAATTTAAAAATTATTTCAAAAAGCATCTTGTGCTTCAATGGTAACAAGAATCTCTCACAAGAAGATCTGACCATCTTTGCAAAGAAATTTATATGGTAAATGTCACAAATTATCTTATTCAAAAATGTACAATGTATTATTATTATTATTCTAAATCCAAATTTTCAGTGTGATTTTCAGTTTTTGACCTTCGAAACGCACTCTGTCCAGAAAAGGTCACCTTCCGGTGCAGTTTCTGGCTCTGGCTTTCTATCTATCGGGCTGGTCAGGAGTGAGACCGAGAGACCGGTGGCCCGTTTGTCTGAGATTTTGGTTAATGCAACGGATTGGTGGAGCAGTGCCGCAGTTGTGCGTGAGTAGAATATGAGAGAGAGAGAGAGGGAGAGGCATGGAATTTTGGAAGGGTGAGACATGGTGGCTTCTTAACTAAAGTCTAAAGGCATATGTTTATCACAGACAGTGCACAATGTACACGGCTTTCCCTCCCTCCCGCCATGCTGGGAGTGGAGTACGAGGCACTGGAGGTATTGCTTACAGTCAGCGCTCCAGGGGAAACACCACAGCGTGTTCACATGGCTTCTCCCGTCCCCTGGGAAACGGCACATACCCGCCGGGCATTCAAGTCTATAAGGGTGTCAGCTTCAGTCTGCTGAGTAGAACCGGCATCTTAAAGTGTGTAAGCTTGAGATGATGGGCAGGTTTTAAAGTACTGTTTTGGCCTAATGCTAACATCAGCTCTTTAAACATATTCCTTCTGCTGCTGCTGCTGGTGTTTTGTTTTGGTTTTTTGGGGGGGGTATATTTAGGTCTGTTGCTCTGATTTATGTATGTCTACATACCTAAACACTATATTTGCAGACTGCTGATCCTTAGAAGATGTGCCACAATAAGACCCTCTATTCTTAGCCAGTCACACATTGATGCTCAACTACTAGTCAAGCTGACTGTATTTCAATTAAAACTGATAATTCCACCGATAGACTGCTAGAGAGAAATCAGTTCAAACAAAGGAAAGGAAACTCTTTGGCTTTCAGTCATGTGCTGAAGGTGTCAGTGTTTGCCGAAACGGCAAGTCCGCCACGAAACAATTTTGCCCCAGCAAACAATGGCAGGGGGCCAACGAGACTCTTTCAGAAGCTAGACTGAACTGCAGATTAGTATTTATTTTTGGTGCAGAGAAGTCTTCCAAGAAGTATGCGTGTGTATTTGGGAGGTGTATGTGTGTGAGGGTGGGGGGTTCGCTTGGGCGGGCGGTCGGTCCGTCCGTCGGTCTGGGAGAGGGGAGTGTGAGGACTGCCGAGGAGTTGTTACCTGGGTTGCTCCTCTACAGCTGGGGGAGAGAAAGAGGCAAGCGGAGGAGACGAGGTTAAGGGGTGACAGGACTGGTGCACAACTCCATTTTCATTTTTGCCGAATTTCCACAGTCGCTTCTTTCTTTTCTGTTTCGCTTCATTCAACAGAGTGAGTGAAAGAGAGGGAGAGGGCTATAGAGAGAGAGAGTGAAAGAGAAAATCAAGCCAATTTTTTTTAAGACTCGATCTTGGCTTTCTTACAAACAGATGTTGCCTGTCATTTGGTCGTTAAGCAGGCACATAGATCGTACAATACTGACTTGCTTTCTCTTATTTATGGTTTTATTACAAGGAAAATCGATCTCTTATAAACATGGGAATGTCTTTTTTTCAAATTCGTTGTATTTATTTTTTTGAAATCATGCATTTTTCTCATCCATTTGCTCGTTTCATCTTTTTTTAACAATTTTTTTGTAGTTGCACATTTGTGTTTTACTCTTTTGTGGGCCACAGTGGACATTCTCCATACCTTCTGGCAGTACTGTAAGTACAGTGAGTTCAAAGAGACCTTTTGGAAACAGTAAACAGACAGTCGGTAAGCATTTGATTCTTTCTATTTGGTATATTTGTTACCACATTGATACGCTTTATTTTTCAGGGCATAATTTTTGGCATTTTTGATTATTGTAGCGGTCAGTGTTGTTGCTCATGGTATGGCGTACGGGTTGGTGAGGCCCTGGGCGTGTTGTTGTGTCGATCTGTGAAGTTGATCTGATGTTAAGTCCTGTATCAGTTCACTTTTCCACCCCACTGAAGTCTGCCCGTTCCTGATGCTTAAGAAACACGGGGTCATTCTCATTCCCCTATTCAGCTGATTTTGAGGAGTCTTTCAACTTCTTGGCATAGCCCCACTAACATAGTTAAAGGATCTCGGCACCTACTTCAAAGTCGGTTTGTTCATTTGTATTCAAGTAGTGGGAAACGGGAAGGGAACACGAACTGTCAGAAGCTCTTCACCGGAGGTGCGGTGCCAGTCTAAATTGACCATCAAATAATTTCACACTGAGCCACGTGTTATTAATGGCACTGGGTTTGGCTATGTGGGCCAGATTTACTTCACACATCTTTATTATGCTCAGGAAGAGGCCTAAAAGATTTGGGTGCAGAAATCATCTCCTTTGGAGAGAAATGCTTTTTCAGTTTGGTGAGACAATATACTAATTATAGGTCTGTGTATGCATCATTTCATTTTTAAATAAATCATTGTATTTAAAAGACATGTCAGGACTTTTTCAATGCTTGATTTTTCTTTTAAAAAAACATTTAAAATTATAAGTTTGTCTTAAAAAGCAGGTATTTTGAATTGGTATATGATGCTATGCTATAAAATACAGTTATCCAGTAATCTCCACATACAGTTTTGTGTGGTCAGCTCAGGGGTAATCCAGATGTTTAGCTTATAGGTGTACTGACAGATCTTTGGTTTGGCACTGCTCAGCTGTTGTCCTCAGATGCAGGCCCATTAAACCTAAAGAAAGATGGTCTGATGGAAGGGATAGAGGCCAAAGAGCTAGGAAAGAAAAGGTTTAGGCATGCTTAGGGGGTGGCGTGATGTGTTTTAAACCTCTTTTTCTTTTATTCAAGATGTGCAGGTGTTTGAAGTTTCCTAAATGCTTTAGTATAGCTGAGTGTTTGAACAGATTGTAGCTGTTTGTTTGCAATACAATATTTTATTACTTTGTGAATGTACCTTTACTTTCACCTTTTCAACTGCTTTAAAATGTGTTACATTGGCAATGAAAAACCAACGTGTTTTTAGGCTTAGTGGTTCAATTAGTTACGCATATGGATGGATATGAATAAAAATGGTTTATTTTTGTTTCGCTGCCTTTTTCAATAAATAGTTAAAATATTATTATAATTAAAATTCACATTTCCAGGTCAGTTTTTGATTGGTGATTTTGTATTTATATTTCTTCCAGCAGGTGGCTATTAGAGCAGACACTACAAATACATGTTATATCCATCTAATATCAATTTTTCATATTTCTTTCTTTCTTTCTTTCTTTCTTTCTTTCTTTCTGTATACATGTCTTTATTCTGTACTTCATTTATAAGAGCATGCGCTGAAAAGACGTTTGATGAGATCCTTCAGAGGAGGGTTGGACATTGGCCGGCTTGGACACACCTTTGGTTTTCCTATTGTTCGCAAAATTTCTATCTGATGCCCTTCCTCTTTTGTCTGAATGCTTTTAGAGTGTACTTGGATTGCAAGGCAATGGCTTAATTGCCTGTCTGACTTGGAAATGAACAAGAAGATAATGATAAAACCTCTGAGGTCCAGGAGCTTGATTTAATGTAAACTGATATCTATTCTTTAAAATTAGCAGCATCTTGCAATTGTGTGATCCAAGTGTTGAATTCATAACTGCTGTCTACTTGTAAGAAATCACTTTTTACAAGCTTTTCTAATTAACTTTGCTTGCATTACAGTTGGGTATTTTTTCCCCGACACCTCTTGACTGTTTTTTTTTTTTCAACTTTCCACCATTTGTCTCTAAATTTGGCTTTGTTCTGTGTCTTCAGGCATTCTGCCTCCATTTTGAGAGCCTTTTCAAATAGAGACCTTTTAAATGAATTGGTTGCAGCTCTTTTCTTCAAAAGTATGTTCAGAAGCTGCATCAGCTGGTGCTTGATTATTTTAAATAATTTAATAAACATGCCAAAGTCGTGATTTATTGCTAAGGTATATTCTATACAGCATACACTCTTTAAAATAAAGGATCTTAAATGGTTCTTTGGCTGGGTGTATGGTTCCATGAAGAACCTTTAATATCCAAAGAACCTTTCCATTGCACAAAAGGTTCTTTGTAGTGCAAAAAGGTACTTTAGACTATAAAATGGTCAGGGGAAAAAAGTTTATCTAAAGAACCTTTCACAAAACGGTTCTTTGGGAAACCAAAAATGGTTCTTCTATGGCATCACTATGAAACCCCATTCTTCCTGGCACCTTTATTTTTAAGAGTGAAGGTCAAAATTCGTAATAGAAAGAAAACGTCATAATAATACCAATAGTCTCTTTAAAAATAACTAATAAAGGATGTTTGAATGTGCATTTGCTGTAGTGCTGTTCTTTTGTCGCCATTTGTATATTTTTGTTAAACAAGGATTCTTTTTTTGTTGTTTGCAAGCTGCTCTTGCAATGTTGACTTGGCTTTTAGATTCATAGCCCACAGGAGAGCAGATGCATGAAGACGCACCGGGAGTCATTTACAAGAACAAGTCCAAAATATCTCAGTGTGTGTTTGAATGTCTCAGATGATCTCACCATTGTGGAGACATTTTCAGTTGTAGCCAATCAAAACAAAAAAGGGAAGAATCAGTGTTCTCGATTGTTTGTTAGCTGAACCGTAAAACTGCAAATATGTTTTGCACCTCAGTGTATGTACTGCCCTTCCTATTTACATATGCAGTAGTCTCAGAATTGCAAAATGCAGCCTTTATATGGTTGAAATTCGTTTCCAGATTTGGTTTTATCCTTTAGGATGCAATAACTGAAGCCGATGGATGACTTTTGAACTGTTTTTTTTCTACAGGAAGAGACCTGCCTGCTGACACAAACCCGTAGATCCGAACTTGTGGTGACTGTCCACACAAGCTTGTATCTATAGGTATCTGTCTGTGTGGCCTTCACACCTACTATTCAGGGCCTCGTTTTAAACCACCCTGCACTCAGAATGTAGGATTTTAATCGTTTCTTTTAAAGCGTTTACAACCAAGAAGGAGTCTCATCAAAATGAACAATCGCATGTCCTTCTCAGATTCCCTCAGGGTCTCTGCGGTGCCCCCAGGCTGAGGTAGTAGGTTGTATAGTTTAGAGTAACATCACAGGAGATAACTGTACAACCTCCTAGCTTTCCCTGAGATACACACACTCCTGCCTCAGCACCTCAACAAACAACCTTACTTTTGCTGACCTGTGTAGTTTTTCTCACTAAGGAGCTATTAAACACAACAGCATAAACAAAACATCAGATTTTCATTTCCTGTAAAATGACTGAGCTGAAACAAAACGATTCCCAGAAGCAGACACTGACCAAGCACACCAAAGACCTTGAGGTAAAACACAGAAGTCTTATTATAATAGTTGTGCTTGCAGTATTTCTTTTCTTGAGAAGGTGTCTCAGGTGAGAGAGTTTCTATTCTTTCATGTAATAGACGGTCTGTGCTCTTTCACATTTAAACTTTGCAATTTACACCGCGTTTCAGTAGTTTGGGGGACGGCTGCATTTATTTGATCGAAATAACAGCTAAAATAGTTAGGTATCACTTTATTTTACACGTTAGGTACATGTAGGTACTATAGTGATTACTATAAATTGTGCTTAATTACATACAACTAACCTAAACCACACCTATTCCTGTGTGTACACTGTAAAAAAAATGTTTTTTGTTGGTTTAACTTAAAAAAGTAAGTAACCTGGTTGCCTTAAAATTTTGAGTTTATTGAAATTAAAAATTTGAGTTGATACAATGAAGGAAATTAGTTTAATAAATAGAAACTCAAAATATTTTTGAATCTGAACCACATAAAAATATGATAAATCATGAAAACAGCACTATTTGGCATGTTTCACTGCATCATCAGAAATAACACACACATAATTACCCAATATGCTTACAAAAAGGTTGTCGAATCTCAAAAAATGTTCATTGTATTAACTCAAAATTTTAATTTCAATGAACTCAAAATTTTAAGGCAACCAGGTAACTTTTTTTCTAAATAATTTTTTACAGTGTAGTGAATTATTAAGTAATTAAATATATAAAATAGTTAAATATAATTACACTGTAACACGGAAACCTTAAAATGAAGTGTAACTGAAATATTATTATGGTAGCACTTAGGGTTTGTTTGCTCAAGTGCTTATTAGCATGCATATTTCTAGGATATTTAGTAGAAAAATAGAAATAATTTACTTATGAAGCACATATTAATGCCTTTTTGTGCTTATATATGTTTGACCATATTCTACATCCCTTAATCCTACCCAATACCTAAAATGAACAACTACATTACTAACTATTAATAAGCAGTAATTATGAGTCGTAGTTAGTCAATAGTGAGGATTTGGACCCTTTAATCTAAAGTGTGAGCATTATTATTATTATTGTTAATTACAACAGCCTTTGAAAACTACTTTTGTTGATGTAACCTAATGTGAGAAGGTTATAATATAACATTAAGTTATAATATAACATTGTTTTTATATTTTGACTTGAAAGAGATATCTAATTAGATAAATGAGATGTTTATTTTTACATTATTTAGAAACAGTTCTTCAAGAGTTCATGTTCAACAGCACGTACGTTCACATACATAATCGGCATTCAATTATAGTGGGTTGATAAATGTCTGAAGTTAACTTAATGTCACATTTATATTCTTCTCCCATTCCATCTCATTAATTGTTTGTATCATCAGGGTGACACGCTGTAATCACTTCTGACGACTCGTGAAGAATTATTTTGCTCGCTGTGTTGAACTCTTGTTAGCAAAAACTTTAGCAATAATGTGTTATCAAATCAAGTCTGCATTAGAAACAAATTCAGTCTTTCTTTACCCCTAATTAAACTTACAATGTTAATGAATCCTACAGGGTTTTAAACAGTCCACAGTTTTATTTTAATCACCCAAGTACCCAATTATTTTGAATTACTTTGAATAGGCCTTTTTATATCTTATTTTCTTTTATTCATATTCTCCAAATGTGAAGTATCTAACACAGACCATTAAGGAAATAGTTTGGATGCATTGAAAAATATAAATTTTATCTTTTAGGGTAGATAATGCATTGGGTCAAACTGTCCAATACATGGTATTCTTAAAAATGAGTGCTGTTAAATAGATTAATCGCATCCAAAATATATAATATGTGTGTTTACTGTGTATAATTATTATGTATATATAAATGCACACTCACTCATGTATATATTTAAGAAAACATTATATTGACCATGTCTCTAGAATTTATTAGTTTTGGGTATTTTGTTTCATCCCAGTAACTCAAATCTTATGATTCCTTTCATCAGATTTGTTCATATTTGTTTTTTATTAACCTTACGGTTTAATAAATGCAACTAATAAAATCAATGTCTGAAACTTCTGCACTCTTGCATGAGTTGTATGAATCATTTTTGGGGCAGTTTAATTTTCATGAACCATCGAAAGGAACCATTCGAAGTAGAACTGAATTAGAGAAGACAAGACTAATAGATGTAATAAATGTGGTTAAACTAGTTATATCTCAAATTTCTTTTTAACACTGGTCAAAATTACAGCCAAGCAATGACAAAGAGTTTACACCATCAGTTTTTCTAAGGAAGAGTGGGTTTCATGGGTAAAAAGATGATGTACAAAGCCTGACAGTTGCATTTACTGTTAAGTAGATATGCCAAGCTTACAAGCACACTTTCGATGATAACAGCATGGAGCGAGAATAAAGTACTGTACACCTCTGATCCACGAACAATGGAGGCTGAAATAGATTGTTCTGTTTCTATTAATGCCCATGTTACTGTCGGACCTGTCGTCATCTTGCAGCAGTGGACGAGGCAGAAATGTCTTGAATTGCCATATTAGCTGCTTTTCAGCAAAATAAAATACTTTAATAAGGCACTATTTGAAATATTGATCAGCAAGCAGATTTTAATGATTACAAGTAATCATGAGGAAAGAAAGATTGTGGGTAATTTGTTCAAAAATGGCTCTTTTTTCCCCTAAGCTGCCAGAGGTATGACATGATATTTGCACTGCAATCACAACTAATTTCCAACCAATTTGCTGGGTTAAAAACATAGAAAATGGACAAACCCAGCAATTGGATTGTTTTAACCAAGTGAATGGGTTGTTTTAACCCAGCGGTTGGGTTAAATGTTTGCTTAAAACAACCCAATCACTGGGTTTGTCCATTTTCAACCCAACTTGTTTTGTTTTTTACCCAGCATTTTTTTAGAGTGTATATATTCCTGTTTAATGGTAATAACATTACTATGAAAGTGATGAAAGTGCTCCCAAGTGTGTACTTGTGTAATTTTGTTTGCAACAGCAGAGGCTGTCTGACTATACATTAACTTTTTTATTTTTGCTCTGCTGTAATAGGATCCTAAGAGCACCAGAACGCATGGAAGTGCATATGCTCATCGCACAAAGCTTGAGCGAGATTGAGTGAGATGTTATCTTCGTTGTAGGTCTTACTGGCTGGAGATTTCATGTGAACACTCCCTTACAGCCTTTGCTGGAGTTCTGGAGCAAACGGCTGCCCCCCAATGGTGCAGTTTTTCACTAACCCCGCACACACTGAAACAGGCAGCTGTACAATGCTTAGCGTCTGATTCTAACAATCCTTCCAGGCTTTATGTATAATCTGAAAATGTAGTCTTTGATGTTGCTTTATTTCCCATTTTCCCGTTCCTTTCTTTTTACTTATCTGCGGCAATACAATTGCGATAACGTGTCTCATTTTGTGTGTGCCTTTAGTCAGCCAGGAGGCTCTGTGTGCTGCGTAATGTCAGCCTTGAAGCACGAATCCAAAGCGGCTCAGAGAACGGAGAGGGTCCAAAGCACACAGAGGTTTGTAGTTTTCTGCTCCTCTACTTGATAATCGCTGCCAAAGGTAAAGAGCTGTGACAAACAAACAGATTTTTCAGCTCGCCACTTCCACTCCGAGGCATTCATGCACATTCATTAGCTCTTACTTTTTTATGAAAGCTCTCGAAATGCTCTACGGCCATGTTGCCTCGCTCTTGTGTCGACATTCTGAAACACAAGCGTTTAACTTAATCAAAATGCTTTGTGTCTGCCTCATTAGCTTAATATCATCTGGACTTATGCATTTGGTAATTGTGAGACTATCCATGGCACAAAAGTATATGCTCTCTCGGAAAACAATAAAATCATCTTATCCTCACTATATTGAGTAAACTGAAAATTCAAGCAGGGCATATTACTACATTTATTATATATATATATATATAAAAAATTTAAGCCAGTAGTCAGCCATGAACTTGATTCACAATTTGCTAGTCAATAGCAGATGTCATTAAGGGGAGGGGCATTCTAATAGAGAGCATTTGATTGGACAAAAATCTATTTAGTGCAGAATGAGTCATCAATATTTTTGCTTCTTTTTCCCCAGGAGAAAAAATACTTTAGGATTACGTTAGCATATAGCCTCAAAACTAAAGCACAAACTAAAAGACACAAAAATGCTACTGATATACTACGTAATGACTTCAGTTGATAGTACATAATGAGTATTATTATAGTCACGAATTACAAGTATCACTAAATCAAAGGTTTATTTGGGTCCTAAAGAGGTGCCTCTTCGGTCGTTCAAAATCCTCATTAGAACTTCAACCACAGTGTTTGTTATGCAAGGTATGAAGCACTATAATTACACCGCTTTGCTAATGGCCTTATATTTTACTTCTCTGGAGACACGTCTGCTAAACATAGCTGAAGTCATAATCTTACAGTGAGCACTTAGCATTCTCTACAGAAGGAATGACTGGATTTAGCATTTGAAATACTGTACAATTTTGCCATAAACCCTTTTGTGGGTTGCAACAATAAAAAAAGAGAAGCCATATCCTCTTAAAAAAATGCACATTTGTCTGGTTGTTCCAAAGGCCCACACAGTGAACAAGTGCTGATCTCATTCTGTGTAATTTTAACTGCTCTGATGTTTTTACGAGCAAACAATAAAAAAAAAATGTTAACAGATTTAAAAAGCTGGGATTTTATTGTGAATAGCTACTATAGCAAACAGACGTGTATATACATGCATGCTAAAGACCTTGAAATTAATAGTACAGCATATGGAGTGTGTGTGGGGGGGGGGTGTGGGTGCATGTTTTTGTGAAATATGAGGACACAAATGTGTATAATGACATAGGTATGACATAGGTATTACAAGGAGAGGGTGAAATATGAGGACATTGGCCATGTCCTCACTTTTCAAAAGGCTTATAAATCTTACAGGATGAGTTTTTTGAGAAAGTAAAATAGCAGAATGTTTCCTGTGATGGGTAGGTTTAGGGGTAGGGGCAGTGTAAGGGGATAGAAAATACGGTTTGTACGGTATATAACCATTACGCCTATGGAATGTCCCTATATGTCACAAAAGCAAACATTGTGTGTGTGTGTGCACAGCTTTTTCTCTTTACATTACCCACCATGCATCAAATATGCTTTACTATACTTTTCTCTGTCTTTAGCATGCATGTGTAATAGTGTGCATGTATATATACGCGTGTCTGCCCGCCATAGGCTCTAGGCGGCAGCCGGCGCAGTCAAAGGCAGTCTAATATTAGCGCCTCACTGATGGCTTGCTGTATCTGGACGAAAGAGGGTGATAAATGAGGATAGCAGTGGTGGGGGCCTTGGAGACGAGGGGGAAATTTAAAAGGGATAGCATCTCTGTTTTACCGCCGAAGAGCCTGCGTGCATGTCCCATCCTCATCAGAGAGGATATAACACATCTACATAGGACGCCTAGAGATTAGACAGAGACAGCAAGATCACGATGCAAGTGTAGAAAAGAGAGGAAGAGGGCAGTGTGGTGCTGGTTTGCCTTCCTTCCACTCCGGTCGCTGATTTTATCCCATGCGCTGTTGTCCGTCGCTAGCCTCCCTACCTGTTTTGCTCATCCCTCCCCCATCGGCACGGGCTACTCTCCCCCCTCGCTCTGCCCAAGCCTGGGGGAGCCAGTGGAGATTAAATGTAGCCTCTATAAGCCAAGCACATCATGTAGCTGTGTTTCTAGGGCCTCTCTCTGTCTTTCTCCCTCACTTTCATTCTCTTTTTAAAGGATATTGTTTATGATGCCCCGCATGTGACCGGGAACTTCTAGAATTTCAGTGTCATTGGGAATACCAAATGTAAAGATATTTGAAAGCAATGAAGTAAAAAGGATGAAAAACTGTCCTTTTCTGTACTATTTCTCTCTCTCCACCAACATCCTCCCCCTTCGGGTTGATACTCCGGAGAAGTGGGCCTCTGGCTTTAAATGATCGCAGCTGTGCGAGCAAATTAATGGATGATATTTCTCTGTTTTCCCCCTTTCTCCAACTTTTTTCAACATGGATTTATAAAGAGGGAAAGACGGACCAGGGGTGTCACGCTTCTACGTTTCCCCCCTCCTCTTTTCAGCTTTGCATGCATCTCAGTCTGCTCAACTCCGAGCGAGAGGAAGAGTGTGCATGTGTGTGTCCTGGGAGAGAGAGAGAGAGCGAGAGAGATGGTGAGGGAGGGAGAAAATGAAATGTAAGACAGATACGGAGAGTGAAAGAGAAGAAGGGGGTGTGGAGAGAGCGAGTTAGCGAGAGTGGAGAGCCAGTAACGCGGCACATTGATGCATTTGCTGCGTCTCGGTCGTGTTCTTTCAGCGGGACATAGCCTGGGGTTTTTGGCAGCAGCAGGCAGCCTGTTTTCCATCATCCAATCGAGCCCGACCTGGAATAGGGATATACGCGTGAACAGAGTTGCCGCGGCTGAGCAGCACTGGACGGGTGAGGTGAAGTGAATGAGTGAGAGTCTCTGTGCTGTGTGTGCGTGTGTGTTTACCCCTCCTCTCCTGAGATCCAGCAGACTGGCATGATTTGCTGGTAGTGTGGCCCTGGCTGCCGCTCGGACTGTCTCTCATCCTCAGTGCCATCACACCACCCTTCGGCTTTTCCTCATCGGCACGCTCTCCACCTCTGCGGCTTTTCTCGGCAGGCTGTAATATGGACGCACGGACCTGTGCTTTAATATTTCCATTCATCTCATCTGTCCACCTCTCCTCATTTTCGTTCTTCCTCTTTCGTTTCACGCGACTGCTTTTTTCTAGCCTATCAAATTTGCACAATTTTGTCAGCGGGTCTAGCAACAAAAGTTGAAATCTGAGATTTCTCTCTCTCTTTCTTTCTCTCACCCACTTTCTTTGTCAAGCAGGCTGCGAGAGAACTTCGATCGGCTTAATGCTCATCCTCGTCCTCGCACCAGGGTGAGTTTAAAACCATTTTCTGCTTCTCCCCACCCACAGCTGTAGCATCTGTTAGTGTCTTCATTACCTTTGTCTGAAGCGGCTTGTGCTGGGCTTGCCAGTTAGCAGTAAGCTAAATTCTTGTGTTAGTCTACAACACTTCATGGTTTAGCTAATGTAAGAATTTAATGGTTTAGAGTAGCCAGTGATATATGTTGGGGGCACCAGTAGTAAGTCACAGTGGCTTTTTATGATTAGTGTTGAATGCTTGTGAAGAGAGCTTAGCGAGACAAGAGCTGGTGAAGAGTTTACCTGGAGCCAGGGGCATTTTTCCCAAGTGCTTTATTGTTCAATGTTAGAGACGGAGTGGGGGTGTTGGGGAGGGAGAGGGAGAGAGCTAGCGGGGGGGAGGGAAAGATAGGTCAAAGTTGTGTTTAGCTGAAGGTTGCACTTGTTGTGTCACAGACAGACAGACAAACAAGTGTCTGGGGATTGGGGGATGCGCAAATGCTATGAGTAGATGGGCCTTTTATTGCCATTCATTCTTCTATTTTTTGTTGTGGTGCGACACATCCGAGTGTGACCTTGTGCTCGAATTTTGTTGCAGGTTGGCGGTCAGTCTGCGAATGTGCCTCTCACAATCCCTGAGACCCTAACTTGTGACGTTTTCCTGTTATGTGCACGGGTTAGGTTCTTGGGAGCTGAGAGGGGCGCTCTGTCATCAGCCTGCCGGCGTCGGAAACAAAGACATTTTAGTCAACGGTGAAGCACAACTGACAGAGGAGAGAGGAAGCAGCTAGTTGCGTGTATAAAGGGACAGTGTGCATGGGGGGGTGGCGTTGAAGAAATGCCAGCATAATGGTCATGTGATGCGCTAGTGGGTAGGATCAGCTGAGGATTCATTGTTGGAGGGATAAGGTTAAGAAGAGGATATTTGATTCCTTTACATTTGAGTTTGATGTGAAATGCTGCCAGCCTGGACCTTGAACACATGTTAAAGGGATAAACTCAAATCTCTGTCATCATTTATTCACCCTCACATTGCCCTAAACCTGTATGATTATTTTTTTCTGTGGACGAAGATCATTTGAAATATGCATTTATGTCTATAACAGTTGAAGTTTTTTTTGGTTATCAATATTTCTGAAAAATACCTTCCATGTTCCGCAAAAGAAAGTCATATAGATTTTTAATGAAATGAGAGCGAGTAAATGCTGACAGAATTTTTGGGTGAACCATCCCTTTATTGACTATATCTTATATTTCCAATTTCATTTGAGAGCAGCACAAAGTACTATGGAGAGCGTCATGCTAAAGGCTCGGTACACTTGTGTTTGACCTCAGAGAGCCCTCAACTGCTCACCTTGTAGATGTGAATGTCATCTTTTTAATGTCTGTTGGGCCGTGTGTGTGTGTGTGTGTCCCTCATGCTTTCTGGCATGGCTTTAGCATGTAGCATGGCTACTGTGTTACTCGAGTGCTGACTATGCCTTACTTGTTTGGGTGTTGACGAACCTTGATGTCTATCGCTTTATCTAAACCTTTTAGACACCTAAAAGTTTTAGACACTAAACCTTAAAGATCAGCAACTGGAAGACATCACCAGTTGTTGAGAGTTCACTGATGCTCTATTGTGGTTAGTTCCATTTTCTTAGTGTGTCAGTGGACCACTTGTTCGTTCTTGTGGCACATCTGGCCACTGTTTAAAATGGCATTGCGGTAACATTTAACCGAAGGAATGACGCAAAACTATGCACGAGCTACGGTGAGAGAAATGATTGTAGACTCTACACAAACACCTTTACTGTCTAAGGCCTTTTTTGGAATTTGGAGAGACAGTGGAAGGCTTAACGAGATAAAGGCTTGCCTACAGTTCATGGACGGTGCAGTGCTGCGATTAAGGCATAGGCCATTGCATCGTACGTATAATGCATCGCGCCATCACACCCACATCCCTGTCTGTCTTTCTTTCTCTACCCACCATTACACCCACAGGCTGTCTCTCTACCTCTCTCTATCAGTACCCACTGTCGCATTTAAAGAAAACTCTCTTCATCACAAACAGTGTCGCTGCTATTGCAGACATTGAATGCTTTGGGCTTTGAGGTGTGATATGTGGCATTTTTTGCTAGGGAGAGGAAACGGCAAAGCACTTTGTCGAGGTAGCCATGCTCTAAGAGGATTTGTCTGATACATTCTGCTTAGATTGCTGACTAAATTGCTGATGAAAATCATCAAGCTTTTGCAAGCATTTATGAGGTTTTCCGAATAAAAGCGAAAGGCTCGTAGTGGGCCAGTCTCTTCTATGGCATGGCATGGCATAAAATTGGCTTTACCCCTGTCTCTGCAGTGGCGTCTAGGCTGCAGCTCTATTGTTCACTCCTGTCTCTCTGCGCTCACGTTGCACTCCACTGGCACTGGGACAGCCTCCCTGAGCCTGGCCCACTTTTAAGGTGGACCGGTGAACATGGAGGAAGCCATACAATCGTGTTTAAGGCAGACTGCGACAGGTTTGCAAACTTGGAACAAAGGCTGCCGCAGTGAGGACGGTTGTGCAGGTGGAGAATTAGACAGCGCCAGGGTGGGTGACGCCCATGGCTAAGCAGCACCGAGCTATCTAACACACTTCCAGCCAGAGCCGTCCAGTCGGGGTCCAATTGATCTGCTGAGACTTCATATTCACAGTCTCACCTACCCCCGTGAGTTTTGCCCTAGTCAGCTGTAAGAGTTTCCAAAGACGTCCTTCTGAAACACTAAGGCAACTCAGGTCTACAAAGTGCAAAGGCAGCCTGTTTGATTGAGCGAGATTATTACTCAATGGTGGGTGAAAGTTGGGTATGGAGAGTTGGTTGGTATAGTGACTCTTCCTTCCTACTTTGATTGGGTTTTCAAAAAAAAACAAGAGATGGGACTCGTGATGGTGATCACATGTCAGTGTGATTTGTTTATCACAGTGTTCATTTATTTTATTTTTTATAAATCATGGCTCGATGGTGTGGAAAGCACGTTGTCTTTCAGAGGCAACATATTTCCCATGCCCACAGGTGGTGTTGTTTAATATTTGGTCGATGTATAAATGGGTGGAGAAATTGCTCCAGATTCTATGCTAAGATATACAAGAATGATTCTGTACTACTGATCTTTAATGAAAGGGACGTTTTGGCTGAGGGTCTGTTTACTGAGCACTTGCATGGAGAAGGTATGTGCTTGTCAATGCTCTCTAATTGGGCAGATTGAATGAGAACGTACTGTCTGTCTTATGTGAACATGCAGTCGTTGCTGAGAAGATGATCATGTGTGTCTGTCATACCTTCATCTACATGCAACATTCCTGAATACTTCCCTCCCTCGGGAAAGGGTAGGCTACAGCTAGTGCACTGATTAATGGTGCTAAAGAGCACAGCTGTGTGTGTGTGTGTAGAGTTTGTGTATATCAGCCGGTCCGAATAATGGACTGATATTTGACCATTTAGAGAATATCTCCATCAACTGATTGCCTTATGCTTTCCAGTTCACCAAAGTGCTACATTTGCAATTTGTCATTTAGATAAAAACAAAAGAAGGAACAACACAAGTCTTTTATAATTTATAGATTCCCTCCTGTGCCAATTCCAAAATCAACCAGCGCTATTTGAGTTATTTTATTGAATATTTGGTAAATACTATGTACATTTAATTTAAGCTACTCGTATGTTTTATTTAACATCCTGCTGTATTATGTATATTTCAGAATTATACTGGCCATCCCACTCTTTAGGTATTGACATTAGCCATTGCAAAGCCTATATCGGTGGACCATTCGAAGAGTGCCTGTATGATGGAGACGTCATCTACATAGATCCGTAGTAGCGGCATAGGCTCAACTGCTCACTTCCTTTCATACTGAGCGTCGAGAGAGTTCGCTGTCTGCATTGCCATCTGTGCGAGTGGGCTGGCACCTCAGACCTCAGTGCAGGTTAGAGCAGCTTAAGGATTACCAGCACAGGCAAAGGAAGATTAATCAGCTCACAGGCCTAACCTAATTAAACCAGCGGGGAAATGTCACCAGAGTATATCAACAAGACTTTCACTCAGCCCTGCCCAGCTCAGGAATGCAAGGATAGGTCAGTCCTCTCATCCTCTGGCCCGGACTATCGGTGGAGCTCACCGAACAGTATTCCTTTCACTGCACTCAGGTCAGTTGGTTCATATGGAGATGGCCTGGAAATCCCCTTCCTTGCTGTGGGAATGCACTGCTGGGTCGGACCTGTTCTGGCTCATCTCACTGGGCCGTAATGAACTCAATAGCTGCGGAAGCTAATGGTGTGACTTTACATTAGGATTTGTTCGATTTTAGCTATATTTTTAAGTATTTTTTAATAAACTCAGGGATGTAGGAATGATCTGAAATATTAGTGGGACACAATTTCCTTTAGCAGCCTGGCCCATAAATATTAATTAGGTGATATTTTGCTCAACTGCTGAGGCTTCCGCTTGGTCTTAAAGCTGTCGTTTTTCATGTCTGGCTAAAAAAATGTTTTTAATTCGATCAAACAAAACATAATGACAAGCTCTTAAAATATGATTATTACTCAAAAGGGGATGGAGACATCCTAGAAATTAAAAAAAAAAAATCAGAAAAATGTTACAGCTGTGTTTTTTTGTAAAAAAAAAAAAAAGAAAAAAAAAAAAGGCATATGTGTTGCTTTACCGTAAAAAAATATGGTAGCAGCATTTTAGGTTTTACAGGACAGCATTTGGTTTCTGTCTATTTTACAATTCATTTTTATTGTAATAATTACGTGTAGGTTGCCGAAATTATAGATTCAATTGAGCTGCTGAGTAATGTTTAATAATAAAATGCATAATAAAATCATAACTATTTCATGTTTGTGATTATTACTGATATATTACATTTGGGGTTGGTATTATTTCATGTTTTTTTGGAAAGTAGTTTTATATGCTCACAACTATTTATTTGATCAAAAATGCGGTGAAAACATTGATTTTGTCCTGCAGCTCAGGCTGGAAACCTGTCCATACTTTTATCCTGCTTCTGTTACTAATTTGCGGGGACCAATCACAGACTGACTTATCCACCTGTCGTGCTATTGGTGGGTTTAACACAATGACAGAGAAGCTATGGATTGTTGGTCTGATTGGATGAAGGACTATGCAATTGCGTACAGAATCATGTGAACTGTGCCACTTGATCACACCTCTTGTGTATAAAAACTACAGGAGGATGAAGGAGGATAGAAGCAGTGAGGGTGACTGCAGAGATAAAGAATGTAAGTCATAGACTGTTGTGGAAGTTAGGCATTTTGGTGCATTATCCTTTGCCAGTTTGGGAGATGTGATCCATATTACAAGCAGAGGTCAGGAAAGATGCCACTGCCTATTGACCTCATTAAACTGACAAGCAAATGATGACTAAACAGGTCAAAATCGAGTTACATTAAGAGTGGGCAACACTGAAAAAGAAGAGTCTTGTTGGTTTTCACTTGTGCAACAGTCATTGATTTTGATTTTGATTTTTCTACGAAACAATGGTAAAGATTTTTGATTTGTTTTTTGAAACACTAAGACATGGTTTCAAGACTTCCCAGACAGCGAAGTTGCATCTAAATTGGTGTACGTTTTTTGACATTTTCATTATTAATATATTTTCATCATTTTCATTTTCATCATTTTCATTCGTTAATAAAGCTTTTTAATGTTTTTTTTAAACACTGACTGCTTTTCAGATAGTAAAAGTGCATTTTAATGTGTGTGAAGTTTCAGACAATTTGCAAAAAAAAGATTTTACCCTAATGAGACAAAGTCAGTTATAAATGATGGCACCCTAAAAAAGGTCAAAGGTCACATGTGGAAAACTCATTTTGGAATATTATTTTATCCTTAAATATATGTAAAACATATTTTTGTACCTATATTTTCGTTCAGAAATCATTATGATATGCTGCTTAAGAAACAATCTTATTAGCAATGTTGAAAACAGTTGTGCTGCTTAAAATGTTTGTGTAAAAAAAGTTCAAAATTTATTTAGAATTTACTTGAAATATAAATTCATTTCTTTTTTTTTCTTTAAATCTCACCGACCCCAAACTTTTGAAAGGTAGGACCCATTTTGAAAGGACCCGTTTAACACAAGGTTGTTGATCAAATTGGGGTGAAATAACTTGTTCGTTCTTTTAATTTTGCACTTAATCTGAATTTCTAAGCATGATAATCAATCTTCGACTCTATGTATGTAATTCTTCCCGTAATCACGCTTGGTGACTGATTAATTTGTCATTAATAAACACTGTCTCTTTTGGCTGTGGCCCCATTCCCTCGGGAGCCAGGAATTGTGTCGCTGTGGTGACTGTTGTCAGTGCGATTTGCATGACAGTGGTTGACGTTTGTTTCTCAGCGATTTGCCAGGGGCAGCTAGTGGCCAGGTCTCCGAGTGCCGAGAAAAGCATGGTGGCAGCTCTGTCTCTCACTCTGTCATCATCAGCTCCGCATGCGTGTGTGTTGCCGTCAAATGAGGAACAAAGGAACATTCAAATCATGTTTCTCACACTTCCACAAGCACCTTGAGGAAATAATGGCCCCGGTGCTGTATGGGGCAATGCTCATTGGTAACGGGTATTACAGATTGCCAGAGCTGTATCCTAAAGCCTCCCCAATGATATGGCGCACGTCATACAAAGCCTTCATTCACGCAGGAAGTCTACGCGTATTATAAATGTGTTCAACTGTCAAACGTATTAATTCTTTGCTGCAGTATAATCGTGCCCACATATTATGATATCTGGCAGAGCTTGAGACGCTTTTTGTTATTTTGTTGTTTCAGGAAGCAGTTCAGCCTCTCATATCTCAGTCTCATTTGATGTTGAATTAGTTTGGCATCAGCTTCACATAACCTTATAGGAGTAGAGCTGCCGTGCTATCATGGCCAGAATATTGATAACAGATGTTCAAATGGATTATCGGATCATTGTTTACATGCCAAAGTAATCTCTCATTATTATACTATTATTTTTATTATTATTAGCTGTTGTTTTTGTTTGGTACTAGTAGTTTATTAAAGATTAAAAAGGGAGATTTTGATTTATTGATAAGATTTATTATTATTATTATTATTATTATTATTATTATTATTATTTCAAAAATATATTTTGCCAAAAATAGAAGGAGAAGGATATGTATTATATTGTATTATAATATTTATTTATATTATATTAAAAATACTGTCTAATAAAATGTGATTTCAAATACTTGCCAAAATTTGAATTTATTGATAAGTATTTCAAAAATACAGTATTTTATATTAGTATATTCTTATATTATATTAATTATATTATATTATATTATATTATATATTATATTATATTATATTATAAATACTCTCGAATAAAATGTGATTTCAAATACTTGCCAAAATCTGAAAAATATTTATATCCGTCATTTCCTTGTGATGTTGAAACACATTAAATCAACTTTATTCATTTATAACAGGTCCATTTATAAGAGATGGAGGCAGACTGTCACTGCCTGTGTTTGTGACTATTGACTAACCTGAACAGAGAGACCGAGGGCATGCTGGGTGTGAGCCATCGGCCTCAGACTGTCCTTCCTGTCCTCTGCTTAGAAAACATGTCAGGCGTGCATCCATAGATGCCTGCTCTGGATGGACAGCACGTCTTCTCCTTCCCTCAACCTCCAGGACAACATAATACACAGTGCTGGCTTGTCCTGATGTTTAAAAAAAAGCATGCAAACAAAAATACAGATGTATAATGTAGTTTTTCAGTGAATGAGAGAACATTATAATCATGACATTCAACACAATCCCCTAGAGGTTTGGAGACGTCTAGCCTTTAATTGGACATTTGCCCTAATGACAAATAAAGAAGACGGGGGATCATTTTTATAGCCACTTTTTGTATAGACACATTAAGCGTATTGGCTAAGAAAACGCTTCTGATCATTTGTACTGCTATTGCACAGGAAAGATACCACTCTTCGCTGTCTAGCAGGGCATGTTGCTGCTTGTGCGTTGCCGTAACACTAAAACTATCAGGAAACGCAAAAGTGAAACAGAAATGTTAAGGGTTTTTTTTTTTTTTTTTTTTGGCCAAAAACCATATATATGTATGACATTTAAAACATGTGACAACTTGCCCTGACATCATATTTATTAAAAAATGAATTCATTCTAAAAACACATTCTTAAATCTACCTCCATATAGTTAACACTCAAATGACTAAACCCCGGTTTCACAGACAAGGCTTAAACCTAGTCTAAGATTAAAATGCATGTTTGAGCAGTTTTAACTGAAAGCATCTTGCACTGACATATCTTAAAATATATCACCATGTTTTTTCTAAGGTATTTTTATAAAAGCTACTTAAATGCCCTATTTGAATCTAATCCTGGTTTAGTCTAAGCCCTGTATGTGAAACCAGGCCTATTTTCCGGTGTGGTTTATCACTTGTTGACTCAACAGAATTACCCATATGACTGTATGAATTAAAATATGCAGAAATGACTCTAGTTTAAGAGGGTTTTGAGAATATGCTTGTGTGATTGCACTTTTAACATCAAATCTTACTAATATACAACTTCTGCATGTGACAACTAGCCCCACAATCACCTTTTTTTGAATGCCTATTATGTTCCAATGCATTTGTTTTATATTTTAAAGACATGAATCTCAGGTGTTTGATCAGTGGAGCCAGGTGTGTATGAGGTTTGAGCTGCAGTTGCAGGTCGCAGTGAAGATGTGTGTAAAGGCAATGGTGAGATGGCTCAGGGACTAAGCCTGCTCTTAGTCTGCCATCTCAGTCAGGAAAGCCTCTGCAGATTATCCTTCGAGCTGACAGCAACCAAAATAGAATGAGCCTGGTTCTCTCTTTTCTGCATGTGTGTGTGTGTGTGTGTGTGAACGCACGCTGCCCTTTTTCTTAGTCTCTGTCTGTCTGTCTCTTTCTCTCCCACTCAGTTTCCCTCCTGCTGTCATTTTTGTTTTATTCGCAGACTCTCCGAGTCCTATCCTTGCATGGCTTTTGGCCTACTTATTGTATTATCGAGCGTCGGTGTTTCTGGGTAAGCGAACGTGCGAATGCCTTTTGTAAACGCGAATGTTTTCGTGTGCGAATGCTTGCATGTGAGCGAGTGGCCGCACCCCATTGATTTGTGAAGAAATCAGCTCCAAACTCTAAATCCACTATTGGCGCAGCGTTCCTTCCAGGGCTCAGCACAAAATTTTTGTCTGCCTAACGTTTTCTAAGATCACCCAGCCAATGTCTTCACATTGGCGCCTCCCAGATGCGCATTATTTAGCTGCGTTACAGAATCAGACCACCGTGAGTGAAAGCTCCCTGCGTTTGTCAGTTCAAGACCTGGAGTGATAATGAGCCCTTTGTCTGTTTGTGTGTGTAATTTACAGTCCTTTTGTTTTGAACATAACGCGCTTTTGTTTAATCGCCTTGTACGTTTTCATATAATGAAAATCCAGCAGCCTCCGTGTCAGACAGGCTTCAGGTCACTGAGTTTTGAGGCTCCGGGAGTTCAAGAAAACGCTTCGACGATGCCGTAGCAAATGGCGGTTACATTATCAGACCCCAAGGAGGCTTTTCTGCGTAAACCTGCTGACCCTGCACAGGCACGACATGCCCGTCTGACTGTAATAAGCCCCCCGTTGGGGCTGGATGTGGGGGCCCAACTCTCTCTCTCTCTCTCTCTCTCTCTCTCTCTCCCTCTCTCTCTCTCTCTCTCTCTCTCTCTCTCTCTCTCTCTCACCTTTCTAAAACACTTCCAGTTGCTGGCTCCTCTCTCTCTCTCTCTGTGTGTGTGTGTGCGATGGCTCTGACGTCGGGGTGTTGAATCTCCTTGGCTTAGTCTTGATTGTATTAAATCTGCGAAACACAAATGAATGCAAAAGAAATAAACGGCAAAATACTTCTAGTTTCTGCGGCGGCTTTGTGTCCTCGGCTCACAAGGATGAGTGAAGCCAGGTTAACGGGGACAGCGGGCCGAAAGCCATGGGGGAAGGGCTTTTTTTTCGCGCAGGCTTTAGTAATACTATCCATTTCAAATTTAAATGGAGCTTCCTGCTTCATAATCATCGTCTCCTTTGAGGGTATTTAAAGCTTTATAATTCAGAACATGTTTGGACTCAAGAACATATGTCAAAAAGAATTCTTGAGATTAAAAAACAGCCATTTTAAATGTGATGGTTTGAATAGGTCAGTAGCTATTGCTAATGAATTAAGTTAGAATGGTTTAATTGAACATATTCATATCTTAACATAAGAAATGCAAAGGCCCTAAAAGGCAAGTTTAATGTTGCTTGTACACTTTAATCCCTCAGCGTTCACTATAACTAAGCAATTATGACTTTTGAGACAGTGTATTTATTTAAGCAATAACAAGGCAGTTTTGCATTTGTGCTGACTCAAGTTTTCAGTCTTGCTTTAGTTTAATGCGCTCTGTTTGTTTGTGGTCAGGGCACTTTTGATTTCTTTCAGCGGGGGTAGGCTAATAAAACCATAATGCCATCAGCAACATACATTTCGATTTAATATCCTCCGCTTCTTGTTTCTCCTTACTAATCATTTCTGATGTTGCTTTGATCCATTGCGTTTGTGAATTCCGAAGACCTCCGTGTATGTTAGCAACCACAACACTGTATCTATTTTGGATTATTTATTGCTTTTATTAGCTGTTTTAAAAGCAAGAATATTTCCAGTGTGTTGCTATAGAAACATATATCAGTTGTTATTTTTCAGGTGGGGTTTTTTTCAGGCATAAATTGTGAAGAATATACTTTTGGTCAGGCCTGAGGAAAACAGTGGTCAGCTATTTTTTTTTAAACTGTCAACTGTAAGTCTCAGGTCTCTATAAACAGATACAAAGCTTGTCTGTCTGTAAAAGTTTCAGTACAACTTTAACTGTGTTTTTTCCCCTCTCTCTTTTTCTCTCCTGCAGTACATAACAAATCATCAAAGCCGGGATTAAAATTTCGTGAAGGAGCAGCTTTGACTGCTGGAAGACTTAAGCGTATTAGCTTTAAAACCAAGATGGGAGTTTCAAGTGATGTATGGCAGACTTCAAAGATGTTTTAATCTGTTAGTAGGCATGCTCTTGCACAGGCTATTTATATTAGGACACAGTGTTTCTTCTGCCGGCACGTCCTAATCAATGGCTTCTCCGGCTGATGTTAATGTTAACCACTTATTAAACAGCTGCACTTCCTCCAGATTGTTTCTTCTAGAGTGGTCTTTAGAGGTAGGGCATGCACTGATTATGAATACAGATTTGTCACATCATTGTGATAAGATTTGATCATTTAATGGTCATGTCTTCACTCCTGTTCATGAATATTCATGCCCCCAAAATGTACACTTAAGCCACACTTAAAATGTATGCATTTCTTTACATTATATCGGTATATCAAACCAAGTGTATTTTATTTTGAAGAAAGAGATGCTAGTGTAACATGTTCGTGGTGTATGTGATGAATTCCAGCTGTTATTACTCTGAATGACATATTTAGTTTCAGCAATGCCCTTTGACATGACATAATATAATTACTCTAAAGCTATTTTTTTAAGTTCTTCTTTCGTTATACATGCATTTTTAATAACCTTATTAATTAATAGACATATTGGTTGCACTGCAGAACAATTTAAAATAATTAACGATCAAATTAAAAACATTCTTTAGAAAATTGTGATAAACAAAATAAATGGTGACTAAATTTCCACTTTATAGAAATATTAAACTCTTGATTATGAGTTCAAGAGTGAAAAAAATTCAAATAATGAATGTTAAAATGTTATAACTAAAATGGCACAGAATTGGGAAGTTATTTCAGGAGCTCTACTTGATTTTATATTTGTATCTACTATGATTAAATTCATAAAGTGCCACTTATATACTTTTTGAGGGTTTATTTCTTGCAGCAAATAATATCATTATATCAAAGACACAATCTGTCTGTTAGATGTGAATGTTTGTTAAATTCAATTTTTCAGGTTAAGCAGCATCTAAAACAGAAATATATCATATATATCACCTAAATGCAGGCTCTAGATCTTGATGGCACTGAAGATATTGCCATTCTTTACACACACAAAAAGTACCATTACTTTTTTTATGGCTCTGCTATAATTCTTCATTTATTGATTCATCCCAAAATAACCGGATAAAAGGAGTATAAACTCAAAGCTAGAAGGCCACTCTTTACAATATACAGTGGGATCCAAATGTCTGTTCATTAGTGAAAATGATTTTCTTAAGATCTGCTATAAAGGAGTTTTATTTTTATTAACAATGATGAGCCATGTGAAAGGATATTTCCTAATGTCAAAATGCTCCTTTTTGGACCTTTTTTAATCCAAAAACTTCTATTCTCAGTTTTGATGTGAATTAAAGCTTTTCGACCCTATTCTGTGATGCTGTTTCCTTCTTTTTTTTCTTTCTCATCAATTTGTCAAATAAAAAAAGCATTAGAGGTCAACGTATTGACTATTTTGAGTTTATTCATCTGTTTGTTTTGAGCTGTTCATTTGTCATCAGCATGACTTCCTTAGTGTTACAGAGGTTTATACTCAGGAGAGAAAAGCAAAGACAAAACATGTCAATATTGAAAAACACATGGCAAATTCTCTTCAAATTTCTCATTTATCGACTACAGTTTTATACTGCTAAATCACAGTGAAAAGCACACCGCAATTCTGTCACTCTGTTTTACCTGAAAGTGTTACAAACAGTTGGAAGTCACGCCTGCGTGGTTTTTGGAGCTGAATGTCGCTGTGTGTTCGTCGGAGACAGTGATGTCACTCTGCCTCATTTAAAGTGAAATGTGGCAGTGTGATTTCATGCATCAAGGAGGAATCTGAATGTGTTTTCTGTGCTTGGCTATAAATAGCAGATTACCACTATTTCCAGATCCAGAAATAGGTTCTCTGGAATTAGATTCCAAGCCTAGCAGCACTTTTCTTTTTAAACAAGAAAATATGCAGGACATGCATCGCCATGTTGAATTGAGAGTGCCAATTTTAAACAGACTTGGAGCCTTGCCACATCAATTCATCACTTTACAGTACGACACGAGATCAGACACTTGCAGTTTTTTTTCTTCTAGGTAACAGAAATGACTTTAATGAACTTAAACCTTAAGCCTGCCATTAAAAATGGGTTGGGATTAATCTCATGACATTTATCAATTTCGTTTGAGGCCAAACCAACGTCAAACCAAATATTTGTTTTAGCTCTGTCATTTTATGTAGGACAAATGTCATGCTTTTTGAGTTTCAAAGACAATTGAATTTTAGCACACAGAGAGACTGTAAATGACTTCACATTGATTAAACATAATTTCTCTCAATTATAGAAAAACTCGTTGTTTCTTCGAAGATAAAAACAAACAGACTAGCAGATCAGTCAAAATTTGTGATTGACAAAAAAATGTCTTACTAAAAGAAAAAGCTATAATTGTTGAGTCTTAGTTCATTTGTTCTTGGTCTTTCGCACGGTAGCATTTGCTTTTAACAAAATTATTAATTACAAATTATTATTACATTAAATTAATGTTGAAATGATATCCAGTACACTGTAACAAAAAAAAAAAAAGTTGAGAAAACCAGCCGCAGAACATTTTTGCGTTTTCTCAACTTCAGTAGTTGTATAAACTTTGAGTTATCACAACTTTTTTTCATGTTAAATATTAGTTGAATAAACTTTAAAAGCTTTATATATATATATATATATATATATATATATATATATATATATATATATATATATATATATATATATATATATATATTCAAAACGTTGACTGTGGATGGATGGATGGATGGATGGATGGATGGATGGATGGATGGATGGATGGATGGATGGATAGATAGATAGATAGATAGATAGATAGATAGATAGATAGATAGATAGATAGATAGATAGATAGATAGATAGATAGATAGATAGATAGATAGATAGATAGATAGATAGATTATTTAGCAAGCGATAAAGCCCAATCTAATAGTTCTGGAACTGTTTATATGTAAAACTGCATTTGTTGAATAATTTCCTTGAACATATTTGTGCCATAACAGACTTTCAAAAAAATGTAATAAAAATATTTTTAAAAGAAAAATGATAGACCTTGATTGGAATTTTCTGCATCATAAAGCCGTTTTCCTGCTGCTTGTTTCTGTTTAATTAGATCATATAATACATAAGGACAAACAAATGATTCCTTTGGTTTAATTAGCTAGTCTGAAAACATTTTTTTCTCTTTCAAGAGAGGTTAATTTTGCAATCGTTAAAGTGCTGGGCTAATTTAGTGTTTATTTCAATTTAATTTACTTCAAATTATTTATGAAAAGGTTTAATTTGGTCACGTGCAAACAAAGTAGCCTAGCCTATATTTCTGTTCAGTAAATGGATGTTGCCCTCACCTGGGACTGTTCAAGGGCATTAGAGATCTGGCCGAGCCCGACTGTACACACACACACACACACACACACACACACACACAGAGAGAGAGAGACAGGGGGGGGGGAGAGAGAGAGAGAGAGAGAGAGAGAGAGAGAGAGAGAGAGAGAGAGAGAGAGAGAGAGAGGCGTTATAGCAGAGCTGTGTGTGGTTGCGGCTGTGCGGCTTTGATCTGTGCATTTCCCTTGTCCTTTGTCAAAAGCAGCCCGAGAGGCAGAGATGTGTGTGTGCTGCAGTACTACGGGGCTCCATTGAAGTGTTAAGAGTGCACAACTTTCTTCCTCTTTTCTTCCTTCCCTACCGTTATAAGAGTCTTTATTATGTGGGCAGAAAGTGAGGGGGAAATGGGAGGGTGCGTGAAAGGGGGGGAGCTCTCCTGTTTATTAATATAGGAGGCAAGTTCCCACACACGGGACAATGTGTTAGCCAAGCGAGGCGGCATTGTCAGAGCGGCAGAAACTACACCATGCTGGAAGTCAAGACTGGGACTAAACCGCAAAAAATGCCCGTCATGTGATCGGCTCATGTTTTATAAAACACGCCGCGTGGAATATGTGCGTTTATCTGCGCGCGCTTTTACTAGCTACAATTCATTCTCCTCATTCACTCCACGATCGTGAATGACACCAAACATAAGTCCTAATACAGCAGACATGCTGATGGAAAGACAAACGCAGAGTCAGAGGAAATTGCAGATGGTATCGGCCAAGTTCAAATGCACTTTCACCCCCCGTCCCTTCTCTTCCCTTCCTGCCATTCTTCTCGCGGCACAAACGGCCGTCAGCTAGGTATGCTTTTCATTCATTGTGTGCGGCAGGGGGTCCCTCACTTCAAACCGGCCCGTCTAAAAGAGGGCTGCGAAGTCCCACGGAGTCCCCTGAGCCGTGAGCGGAGCAGACAGGCGTGACTGGACCGCCAGACATCAAAGTGGCTGGAGCCCTGCCCCTCTATCCTCCTGCCCACACCGTGCCCCGCTGCCCTCTCCGTCTGCCGGAACAGCCTTCATTAGGACACCGTTACATGGGTCAGTGACATAGAAGAGTGTCTGTGATAAAAAAGGGAAAAGGCCAAGCTCTTAGAAATGTGTTTGTAGTCATGCTGGTTTATATGGTTTTGAAAAGCTTTTCATTTTTATTTTTAAACATTTTTACCTGTTTTTATTAAACAGTTTTTATACACAGAGTATAGCCTACATAACACTTAAAACTTGCAACAAGTGTTGTTGGCAGAATCTGACTAAAATAAAAGGTTATATTTTGGAAAACTTTCTGGGTTCATGTTATACATTTTAACTGTTTATTAAACATTTTTGTTTCTATAACCAGAACCTTTAGCAATTTAGCAAGAAAGTTTATTTATCTGAAAGCTAGCAAGAAACAAATGTTGACATAAGCATCTGACTAAAAGAATGTAGAAGGCTAAAATAAAATATAAGGTTCAATTACTGCAGGATTCATGCAGTAAATGTATTTTCTTTTAAGTAAATATGCTTTGATTGGTGCCCATTTCTGGTTGAAAAATGTCCAATTTCAACTGTAGTTCAGCAGACATTTTTTCTCAAATATATGGCAAATGTAATAATGTAGATTTTTGTGCAGTTTCATCCACTAGGCCTAACCATCAGCGGCCATTAATAATATATGTATAATGATGATATATTATTAATTTAGTATAAATATAATAAATGATTCATTCATAAATATTAAGATATTTTACAACCTGAAAGTTCAGTAAAAGGTCCCTTTTGACACAGCCAGGGGAACTCTTTATGATATAATTTCCTGTTTTTCTGCATGGTGGTCACGCCACATCTAAGGTTTCCTTTCATGAATTGCATTTTTTCTAATAGATGCAGAGGTGGTAAAAGTACTCAAAAGTTATACTCGAGTGAAAGTATATATACCTAAATAAAAAATACTCCAATAAAAGTAGAAAGTCCTCCATTCAAACATCACTTGAGTAAAAGTACAAAAGTATCAGATTTAAACGTACTCAAGTACCGAAAGTAAAAAGTAAATATTCAAATTAACTGTAAATATCAATAATTAAGCAGATAACATCTTTTGGGACTGATATGCAATGCTTTAATTAAACAAAAGATAAGATTAGATACTGCAATTAAGAATTTGTTAGATTTGCAATTAATAGGAGACAATGAAGCACCTTAACGCAGTATAGGGGTTAAACTTAAAATAGACATGTTCCATAACATTAGCTCCATAAAACAGATGAGGAGCAAGATACTATTAACTAATTCAAAATTAATTCAAAAGCCATAACCACAATGACATATTACGTAACAATTAGTTAATAGTCATGTGCCTCAACAAGTAAAGTCATACTATAATTTTGCCAATTGTTATGATTAATGATTAATTAAACAGACAACTGAGAGTCGGAATGCATGGCTTTGAATACATGAATTTACATTATTAGTTCATGTAATATGTTATTAGGGAATTAATGATGTCATATTTAATTAATAGCAATTCATAGATTACTTAATCTATTAATCATAGAGAATGTTCATTAGTTGCTGATGCAGTAATCATTAATAAATGGTTTAGTTCTTCATTAGTAATACATTAACTCATGATTATCTGTGCATTAGTTAGGCATGAATTATAATAGTGCACCTGTATTGTAAAATGTTACTGATGTTTTCATAGTAAATTGTGTGCCGCAAAATAAAAAAGTTGGGGAAACACTGAGCTAACGTTAGTGTGGCAAACCTGACTTGTCAGCTTTTCCAAGTCTATACCCGACTGGATCATCCATGACCGACCAGACCGGTTTGGAAATCAAGTGTAATAAAGACTTAATACTTGGAGCGGGCATGGGGAAATGTATTGGAGTAAAAAGTAAACTTTGCCTTTAATATTGTAGTGGAGTAAGAGTAAAAGTAGATGCAAATAAAATATACTCAAGTACAGATCCCCGAAAAAAAATACTTAAGTAAAGTATCAAAGTATTTTTACTTGATTAATTACCACCCCTGAATAGATGTAGAATTTGATTGGTTATGTATGTACTTTTGATCATAAAAAAATACATGAAATGAAAATTCATGCGATTACATGGAGCTTTCTAAAAACTTCAGATGCCAAATACCAGTGTTTCAGCAGGTCCTTATCTGATATGGGGCCTCTTTGGCCTGGTCGAGAGAGTTATGGAAAGTCCCAGGGTTCACCGGGGGAATGCCATCAGGTGAATAGGCTTCGAAACATCCCCATGGGTGAGAGCGTAGTGGGTGGTTCTTCCCCGAAAGGGACGGTAGCAGAGAGCCCATGCTCTCATTCTGTCCTCTCCGGGTTTGCACACAGCTTCTCAAGTGGCCCATGAAAGCCCATTACCTCCTTGTGGGAGGGCTTAATTGAAGCTGAAACGCATATAGACAATGGTGTGCAGAAACCTGAGTGAACGTAAGTATGAGCGCAGCACTTCTCCATGGCATTAATGGTGGCATAAATGACAATAAACTGCTTTGTAACGCACCGATATGGCCCTATATATCTGCCGTGAGCCGGGCCTGCCTCATTAGAGTGACCGTACACAAAGAAGCCAATCAGTCAGGGGGTACACGGGTGACTGCTGCTGCTTGCATCATTAGCCATCCCACCGATGCCATGCGATACATTCTAGCGCCTAAGCCACTGGCCATATCATAAAAGAGACGGGACAAGCTTCCAAAGAGCTTTCCAAAAAAAAAAAAAAAAAACTGCAGTCGCTGAGAGGCAGAAGATTATTAGTTTATTCACTGTGCAGGTGCCGAGATTACATTGCATAGAGGGAGGTGTGATAAAAGGAAACTCCTGAGGATGGCCACCATGTGTCCATAGATGAGGCTTAAAGTGCTCATTCTTTTCATTTTAAAGCAATTCTACTTCAAGCTGAAGTGTGTAATTTTTTCGAAGGTAAAATACACTCTCAGCTTAATATGCAATGGCACTCGCAAGGTTGATTTCCTTGAAGAGCATGGACTTTGTACTAAAACTTGCTTTGTTCGCAACCAATACGACTTCTGGGGCGGGACTACCAGTTTGGCTGGTACCAATTTTCCCTTTAGGAAACCTGTTTGAAAACAACCGTCTTTTTAAATGTAATGCATTTCTTTTCTTTTTTGTGAAATAGAAAGGAATACTGTAAAAAAAATTAAGTTGTAAAAAACTCCGGTTTAATTGACATTTCTTAGTAATTATTTGTACTGGCTGAGAAAAAAAGCGTTTTCTACCCCATTTTTTCCAGTGACATATTTAGGAATATATATATTCTGTGTACAAAAACATTTAAACATCTTATTGTACCACAAAGAAAGAATGTCATATCGGTTTTTGAATGACACGGGTTAGTACATTTTTGGGTAAACCCAATCTAAAAATACTGGGTTGTTTCAACCCATATTTGGGTTAAATTTGCCCATATTTGACCTAAACCTAGTTTGAAACAATCTAATAGAGAAATTGTCAAAATTAAAGGACAATTATTCTTCATTGGAGGCTTGGATACATTGATCCAGTTGAACAGAACTGCAACAGTGTTTTGCCTACAGTTAAGTGTGTTAAATCACTGCATTACCCAGCTCCCCCTACATCACAGCCTGTTGCCGTGGAGATAAGAACTGTGCCACAGCTGTATGAGTGTCTGAACCCAGTTACTGCAGGCAAAATAAACACAAAAAAACAAAATTCAGTCACACATACACCTCAGTGCAGCACTCTTAATTCACAGGACAGCTCAAGTTTTATGCAAATGTGTCTCCCTTTTATTTTTCACATTTTTTTTTACTCATTGATGATGGATTTTTAAAAATAGAAATGTATATGAAAGAGCACTATTTTTTGTAGTAGAAAGCAGTGTACTGGTTGCTGATTACTGATAGCAGATTCTCTGTGTGTAAATCAGTCATGGATCTGATACCATTGAGCATAAAACAGTCAGCCCTAACATTCAGTAACTTTCTCCATATGCGTCTTGTTCCATATTATCAATAATGCTCCCAATACCCCCCCCCCCCCCAAAAAAAACCGTCCTACTTTCCGCACAAGGACTGTTTCCATGTATTTTATCAGTTCATCTTTGCTATACTCCCTCAACATTCTTATGGAGCAGTTCTATATGTTTTCCTGACATTCTTCACATTCATCTTTTTTTTTTTTGCCATGGGATGATAAATCTGCTGAAAGCCCCTCTCAGAGTCAAATACCACAATGTACACAACAAGGAATTACCTTTGCAAAAATGGCCAATGAAATAATACAAATAATATTTTCTTGTGTGTTATATTTCTCAGGTTTTTAAAAAGTTCAAGATACAAGTGTATTAAATGTGGTAGTAAAAGTTTAAAAGTTGGCCGTGACATACATTTAGTGTTTCGCAAAGTATGCTGCTTCACTTGTTGTGGTGTTGATATTGTTCTCCTCCAGAGGAGTCAGCTATGGAATCGTGCCATAGACCGCCTACTTCCGACTGTTTTGGACATCTGGAAAATCGTTTGTCTGGAGAAGATCAGGTGAACGCTACCACGAGTACTGTGTCGTGTCAACAGTGAAGTATCCTGAGACCATCCATGTGTGGGCTTGCTTTTCATCCAAGGGTGCTCAAAAACACTGCCATGAGTAAAGAACTGTATCAAAATGTCTTGCAAGAGCAACTTCTCCCAATGACCTAGGAGCAATTTGGTGATACTCAGTGCATTGTCCAGCATGACAGAGCTCAATGTCACATGGCAATATTGATAATGGATCGGTGGCCAAGCTCCCCAGATCTTAATCACATACACTCAAAAGAAGAAAAAAAATATGATGCTGTTCACTTTCTTTAAACAGTTCATCTTGATTTAACACCAGGGTTTCTGGTTCAAATATGATTGCTTCATGTTAAATGTTTCAATCAAGTAACCCAATCAAACACTTTGGAATATTTACAGAACTTTCACTTCCCATCATATTTTGCAAAGGGGCTTTTTAAATAAAGTGCTACTGCCTTTTTAACAAGATGAGAAAATTGAGACTTTTTAATGCTTAAAGGGGTGGTAAAACACTCAGTTTAAGTCAATCTCATGTCAATCTTGAGTACCTAGAGTAGTATTGCAAGACCCCTCCGAAAAGTCTTTAGTTTTATTATATTTATAAAAGAAAAATATAGGCTGTACCGAGTCTTTCCGGAAAAAAACGAGCGCCTGGAGGCATATCGTGTGGGCGGAGCTAAAGAATGACAAGCGCGCAAAGCGGTGACGTCCTCAAGCGTGGAGAAACCCATGGCTATCTCAGCTAATAGATATATGATCCAGAATCAAATCTGAGGCTGAAATAAATTGAACAGGAGAAACAGCAACAGCAGGACGTCCGTCTCTGTGGTATGTACTGTATTTAGTGGCCTGTCAACATTTGTGTGTGTTTACTCGCAGTTTATGAGGACATGATTCGGTTTATGGACTATTGTGTGCGACTAAACCTTAGCAGTAGCAAGCAAAACGGTTTTGCACGTCAGACTAGTGTAACGTTATACATAGAACAACAATGTAGTCCGTAAGCGCATTTGAATGACGAAGCACGCGATCGTGTCGTTTACTGATGTTTACTCACGCGACGATAGCCAACAGCAGAGACATTTGAAGCAGTTTTACTCACCGGCTGCTTCCAAAGCAGGACCGAACCTTTATCGCTGGGACCGCTCCGTCAAAAAACTTAATTTTAGTTAGGAGTACATGGTTGATTCTTTTAGGTTTTACTTTTTTGAGTGAACCTGCGGTCAGTCTTTAAAAGGCAAGTGGACAAGTTCACAAATTGTGATCAACTCCGAGCACTAATATGGCAAGAATTGATCTCTATCAGTCAGGATTTGTCCCAGAAGCTGATATCCAAAGTGAATTACAGAGGATATGAAGAAGAAGGGTCAACACTACTGCATTTAAAAAATAGCTCTTTGGCTGAACATGATTTATTCATGGACAGTGGTTATACGTGATTGAAAGTAAAACCCAATAGAATCAACCTATACTATCAATGGTGTTCATTTAACTTGATTTAATGGTTTTAGTTTAACTTTTCATTTAGATTGATTTATTCAAATAATCCTACAATTAATGATTTTTTTGTTTAGTCCTGTGATTTACATAACAACAAACTACATTTAACTTTTCTGAAGACATGTGATACAGTTTTCTATCCCAGTTTTACTCTCCAAATTCAGCTCAGTATGAAGCCTGGAAGTCATTGGGTTACTTGATTGAAACATATTTCAAAATGAAAACATAAAGAGTAACTGTTTCAAGTCAGTTTAACATGAAGCAATCACATTTGAACTAGAAACCTGATACCATGGGCTTAAATCAAAATGAATTGTTCAAATAAAGTATTTTTATTTATTTTTTAATTTTTTTGTCAATAAAAGCCTTTAAACCGCATGATTTTCTATTTTCCAGTACAATTTGAAAAAGTATAATTTGTGAAATTATTTACAAATATTGAAGCAGCAAACATTATAAATTTGTCACTGCTCAAACTTTTGGCCTCGACTATGTCTTTTATAGTGCATATTCAGGGTATTTTCACAATGTTTTTTATATTTAAGTTTGATATTATCTAAGTGCTTTGATATAAAAAAATGTTTTCCCATATATTATTTTATAACCTTGATAAGTGAACAAAACCAGATTTCAGTTAGCTTTCACTGAAAATTCAACCTTATGTAAGCTCAGTCAATTCTACATGAGGCTGTCTATAAAGAACTTGTCAGCAAGAAGGTTGTTTAGACATTTTTTGTGCTTAGAATCGAAGCTTCAGACGAACAAGGAACGCTTGAGTTAATCATTTAGCACGGTTTCTTTGTTAGTCAGCAGCGCAGTGATCGTGCACTTGTTCTGCTCAATAAACGCAGAGGAACACCTGTACCATGAAAAAAGAGAGTTTCTCACCAGAGTGAGCCTCATCTTGGATGTGTGATTTTACTGTGTGCAGTGAGGCAGTAAAATCTGAAGGCAATTACCATGGAGAGCGCACACTCCTGAACTAGCCAGCCTATGCAAGCACGCTGTGTCCCCTAATGAGGTGTGACCAGACTCGTGAGTTGCCATGGAAACTCCCACCAAGCCACTGCAACGCCATCAAATCTTCTATATGATAACTCCCCCCTCGCCTGTCTGTAGCAATGGCTAAACGCCTGGAGGAAAAGTTACGGATTGACACTTTAGCTGTGAACCAAATCATACAATATGATGGCTGAAATCTGACTCCGATTTCAATATTGACACATTTAGAAGAGTGGAATTGGAATGCATTTCATATATACAAACATGAATAACAACAAAACATTAATCTAATAAGTGAAGAAACGGCAACAGTTCATTTGGTTTGGCATTAGGCGAGGGTTTTTAGATTCTTGGCAGTTTTGAAGATATTTACTGCTAGTATGTCCATGGAAATTGCCAGGATAAACAGAGATGAATAAATAGCTGTTTCTTGGGCATGAATATCAGGAACAAACGTCTGATTTTCAGGGCTATACAGTCCCTGACAAAAGTCTTGTCGCTTATCAATTTTCTAGAAATACCTGATATTTACCTGACTTTTAATTAATTAATTGGTGTTAGAAATAGCTCATATGAAAAGCTAAAACCCTCCCAAATGATGTTTAATGCACTGAAATAAATAATTTTCATAGAAAAAATATTTATCATTTAATTAAGACAGAAAGGTCGAATTTTGGCAAGACAAAAGTTGTCGCCTATACAGAAATTGAACAAATTTACTGCAGATACAAAAATATGTCAGCAAATTAAGTTGTGGTGCTGTGAGATCCAAATTTAATATCTTGTATGACTTCCATGAGCTTGAAGGACTGCATCCATGCGGTTTGGCAAGGATTCATACAATTTATTGATGAAGTCATCAGGAATAGCTAAGAAAGCAGTCTTGCATGCCTCCCAGAGTTCATCAATATTCTTTGGTTTCGTCTTCCATGCGTCCTCTTTCATCCTACCCCACATATGCTCAATGATGTTCATGTCTGGTGACTGGGATGGCCAATCCTGGAGCATCTTGATCTTCTTCGCCTTGAGGAACTTTGATGTGGAGATGGAAGTATGCGATGGAGCACCGTCCTGCTGCAGAATTTGGCCTCTTTTATGGTTGGGAATAAGAGGTAGCTAAGATTTCTTGGTATTTTAGACTATTGGTGTTGCCTTCCACCCTGCAGATCTCTCGCACACCCCCATACTGGATGTAACCCCAGACCATGATTTTTCCGCCACCAAACTTCACTGTTTTCTGGGTGAATCTCGGATCCATTCTGGCTCCAGTAGGTCTCCTGCAATATTTGCGGCGACTGTGGTGTAATTCAACAGAAGATTCATCTGAAAAATCCACCTTCTGCCACTTTTCCAGCGTCCATCCTTTTAGCAGGCTGTGGGCCTTGGCAAATGCCACACGGTTTTTCAATTGTCTTTTGTTTAGTGCTGGCTTCTGGACACTGATTCGACCATGGAGGCCATTTCGAGACAGAATCCGACAAACTGTTCTGGTTGACACAGGGACTTCAGGTGACCAGGTCTCGTGGAGCTCTGCTGCAGTGGAAAATGGGCTGGCCTTGGATTTTCGAGCCAACAAACGGTCCTCTCGAGCAGTTGTCTTGCGGGGTCTGCTTGACCTGGGCTTGTCAAAAACGTCTTCAGTCTCTTCAAATCTTTTTTTTATCCTCTATACTTGACGCTGAGACACATTGAAGGTGTCTGCCACATCAGCAGTGGATCTGGTCTTCAGCCTCTTGATAATCAAAACTTTAGTCTCTGGGTGAATCTTAGGCATGTTTGCAGAGGTCTAGTTGCAGTTGATTTGAAGGTCTAGCATACTGGGGTTCTTTTTATACACGCTTGAGACCTAATTGATCCATTATTAGTCACAGGTGAAGCTCATATGACACGGTGACAACACTTATGTCGTTGCAAAAATTGACTCAATGGGCTTTACCAAGCTGTGAATATTAGAATACTTTTTGAAAGTTTAGTTTTTCACTGAAACATTATCACAAAAGCTGGTGGGATTAAAATGAGCCATTTCTTGTAAAAAAAAAATCTTGATTAGAAATATATTTCAGCGGCACTTTAGGTCAATTTGTACACAAGCGACAAGACTTTTGTCAGGGACTGTACATTGTTATGTAGTAATTTTGAGTGTTTTGCAACTTTTTACCATACGTTTTCTCTATTCTGACCTCGTCTTTCATCCTTTTTGTTCTAAGATGTTCATGTCTTTCTTTCTTCAGTTGAAAAGAAATTAGGTTTTTTTTAAGGAAAACATTCCAAGATTTTTTTCCTCGCCATAGAATTCCATGGCAACCAAAATGTTGAAGGTCCAAATTAATGGCGTGCTTCAGAGGCTGTGCGTGATCCCAGGCGAGGAATATGGTCTTATCTAGTGAAGCGATATATTTAATTTAAAAAAAGCATAAAATGAATATACTTTTTATCCTAAATTGCTCATCTTGCTGCTCTGCGATGTGCCAGGGATTGCATAATCATGTCGAAAACGCAACGTAGACAAAGGCGGAAGTACCGCCCCCCTGTTTACAGAGTATGAATGCTAAGACTAATACAAACGCCCTGTAGCAAAAGAAAAGGTAAAACAATGACGTTGGTGATTTTGAAGTTGAAGATGAGTGTTTTTTAGTAAAGAGCGCTTGTATTTGTCCTCGGACCTTCGCGTGGGACAGAATTTACGCCCACGTCTACGTGACCCGACATGATCCTTGGCACGTCGCAGAGCAGTGCAAGATGAGCAATTTATGACTTATGAAACCGCATTGATTTGGACTTTCAACATTTTGGTTGCCATGGAAGGTTTATGATGTGGAGAAAAATCCTAGAATGTTTTCCTCAAAAAAACTTGATTTCTTTTAATTGAAGAAAGAAAGACACAAACAACTTGGATGAGATTGGGATGAGTAAATTATCAGGAATTTTACATTTTGAAGTGAACTAATCGTTTAAGATACATTTGCTAGATTATAGTGTCATTCTATTACTCTAAACCCTACATTTCAATGGTTTTAAGATGTCAAGTGAATGCATTACAATAATTTAATTAAGTAGAATAATGTGTTAGAACTACTAGATGTTGCAACTTTTCTGCAAAATGGATTGCAGGAAAATTGCAGCTCAATTTAAAAATCTACTTAGGTTTCTACTTTTTACTTAAATAATCTTAGTATGATGGCTTTTCTCAGCAAATATATATACATGTGATTAATTTAAGTATTTAAAGTATTCTGATGAGCTCAACTGAAAGTTTTAAGTAATCTGTGTAATATCTTTTTTTTTTTTTTTAAATCTGACAAACCCGTTATTTACTCAACTGCAAATGACACTTTTGGAACTCTTAAATGAGGCAGAACTCAGAAAGGGAAAATATGTGGGAGGTATGTCATTCAGATTAATTCACTGGTCATTTGGTTTGCTGCATCGGCCTTCGAGACCAAAACAAAATGGCAGAGCGTCGAGTGACAGGCTGCTACACAGGTTGCAGGTCCTGAACGCCTCGTTCTCGAAGCAACGTCTGCGTGCCTAGCGCTGTCTGGTCATCGCTCTGTCGTTTTGTCCACTAGTGGCACATTCCTTCCTCTTGGCCAGTCTTGTGTTTATTTCCAAGGAGCAGTCTTTTTCCCAGGTCCCTCTTGGCCTCTGAGCGAAGGCTTTTGGCAGAGATCCACGTTGCACAAAAGGCCCGGGCATTCCAGCTGTCTGTCTCTAATCCCTAGTGTCAGCTCGTGTTAATGTTGCAGCGTGAAATCTGAAGGCGCAAAGCGGCGTGGAATATTAAAAAACCATCGTCAGAATTCCTCTGGAAAGGCAACTAGTCTGTTGGTGGCATTAGCGAAGCCTGGTGCATTGCCAATCTTGAAGATGAGGGGTTCTGAGGCCTTCGCCCTGCATTGGAAGTGCTTACTGCAGTGGTTTGAGGTGACGAAGGACAGGAAATTGATGAACGCTGTCCTTGGAGACTAGCTCCAGTGCGAGAAGAAAAGGGAAGAAAGTGACTGACGCAGGACTAAAGCAGCATTTCCGTTTTTTTCTCTCTGCCCCCTGAGCCTGGAAAAACAGACAATGGACAAATGACACGGCTCTGCGGACGGCTGATTATCTCACATCCCTTCGCCTCATATCCCTCCCTCCCTCCCTCCCTCCCTTCCACTGCTCTCTGAATCTCTATAAATGTCCAACACCTTCTAGAGCAAATCAACCTGTGTGCTGCTCCAATCACAGTGCAATAATATGCGTTATTTATAAACAACATATTACGAATTATTACAAAGTTACACACACACACACACACACACATATATATATATATATATATATATATATATATATATATATATACAGTGCTGTGTACTGACAATAATATGTATATCTAAATACATGTATATTTAATAAAAATGTGTTCTTTTTATAAATAATATAAATGATATAAATATATATAGTATATACATGCAAATATTTCTTAAATATATATGACTGAGTGTGTATTTATATATACATAATAATTACACACATATTATGTAAACACTTTTATTTTGGATGCGATTAATCGTTTTGACAATGATTTTGCTGGAGAGAGAGAGAGAGAGAGAGAGAGAGAGAGAGAGAGAGAGAGAGAGAGAGAGAGAGAGAGAGAGAGAGAGAGAGAGAGAGAGAGAGAGAGAGAGAGAGAGAGGGAGGGCTGGGAAGCCCCGCCCACAGTGAAATCGAATTGGTCCTCATAACAGCATATTAAACATAAAAAAGCTTCTGATTGGCTGCACGTGAGACAGCATTTGTGTCAGGTTTGGAAAGTTAAATTCTACTGTCTAATAAACTATTATAATAAAACCTAACAAAGATACATGATAAAATACTACAAAAATGACTATTATAAGGATTATTAATAATAATCACAAGATTATAAAACAACATTGTTATTATATTGTTGTTGTTATTTTATTTGTTTATAGCTATTTTTTCTAAAATGAGCTGCTGAAAAATCTCATCCTTCTTCTCTCACAGCAGATTGATCACTGGAGTGCAGCTAACTTGACATTTTGTCTTTGTTGGCTGTGGTTTGATAGTGGAGCTGTGTGGAGGATGATAAAAGCAGTCTGCTCCGGGTGGTCAGTTAGAGTGAGGCAGGTGCAGTGGAGCACAGGGGGTGCAGGTTGGGTATGACATGCAGGAACAGGAGAGAGAGAGAGAGTGAGCGAGAGCGAGAGAGATGCAGCTCGTGACGGGAGCTGAGCTGCCGCTGACTGCTTTCTGACTTGTCAGCTTAGGAAGGACAGGCTGTTTGTCTGTGTGGTTGGGTGGGTCTCATTATCACATCAGTGTTATCTTTCTCTGTTTTCATGCAGCAGGCAGATCACACCCCTGTGAGAGGATCAAACCTGACACACACTCAGAAGCTAGTGGGGGCGTGTACTGATACTGATATTTTCTCTTTATTCATTTCATATGAAATGCTCTTCATTCCTTGTTTATTGCCTCATTATGAATATTTTTCTTCTTTCTAGGGCCAGTGAGGTAAGATGTGTCAGTGAGTAATAGTACACTGTATAATTTTGTTAAAAGTTATGCAGTTTTTGTTCTGTTTCGCCAGTAAATTTCCTGCATGGAAGGAATAATTTGTTGTGTCAACAATTTAAATGTTGGTCAGCTGTACTGGCTAAAGATTAGTCATGACTTAATAAATGAAGCCTCTTTCCCAAAACTGTGGGGTAAAGTGTGTCAGATGCTTTGGGATAAGATGTGTCAGTGCCTCACCTAATAGTAATAGTAAACTTTGTAAACACTAGAGTAAAACAAACTTTATGAATACTGCTAATAATGACAAACTTTTGACAAATGTGTCGGTACATTCACATATTTTCACATAAGTTTAAATATTAAACTTGCTTGCTATTTTAGGATACTTACAACATAGACTTAGGTTTAGGTAATACTAAAAGTAGTATTAATTAATAAGATAGTATACTATCTTTTTTTTTAAAAAAAAGAAATGTTTCTATTTTTGTTGTGACCACTTGACTTAAGCAAGTTGTTTTTTTTGTTTTTGTTTTTTTGGATAATTGGTATTTCTATGGTCTTGTTCTATAAATGCTTTCTTCTAATTTTAGTTCATAACAGACATCCTGAAATATGTAGGGGTATTCGTTTTACCTCTTCCCTTTATCTAATTTCTCCTTGCCAAGGGGACAAATTACTGTAAATACTGTAAAATACTG